>NC_133769.1:322002125-322230458 GCF_003597395.2 Chelonoidis abingdonii
ATAAATGTGTATGGGTAGGGTTTTGTGGCCTGCCTTGTGCAGGAGGTCAGACTAGATGATCATATTGGTCCCTTCTGACCTATGAGTCTATGAGTCTATGAGAACAGTCATGCAGAGATGCAAAAGGTGAATTCACTTATTTGTAGGTGACTTTACCTTAAAGGTGACATTCCGAACTGGAGACTTGTGGTATAAAAGACACCCATGCAGAAATAATATGCAACATGAATAAGCAAATTCATTAAAAAAACAATACTCATCTTCACAGATGAAGATATTCAAGTGCAGACAAATATTTACTGGTCATTGTCTTCATTTGGTATTCAGTAATCCCCAGCTTTTAAAAGTTTTTAATCCATTCAAGAAAGAGAAACACGAGCATGCAATGTAGCTGGTCAGTCTCACATTAAGCAAACCAAATAGCAATCAGAATGCTCAAAGGTAAACAGTTTTCAAACACTGCCTAGGCTGAACATTATTTATATAAATTATTTAGTTAATACTTAGAGGTAACAAATAAATTTACAGAAGTCTGGATTGGTTCCCACATGATTTGTGAAATGGAAAAATCCCAAAATTTACCCAATACCTTATTCACAATAAATACCTAATGCATTGCTAATGTTTATCACATCCAGAGGGATCTTCCTCAATAACTTAGATTTATGGGGAAATGACTAGAAAAATATTCAAAAGACAAAGATGCTTCGTTTGTTCTCTGCTGAGGCCAAAGCTTCACTTACAAGGCAAAAAGGCCACCTGCAATCAATGAAGCTATTTGCTTTGGGAGTGGTACTGCTGACCAGCTAGATGGACCTTTTGGTTACTTGGTAATACATGGCAGAAGTTATGAAGATGGCGTCCACCATTGCAAAT
The DNA here is from genome assembly GCF_003597395.2 of Chelonoidis abingdonii. NCBI lineage: Eukaryota > Metazoa > Chordata > Testudines > Testudinidae > Chelonoidis > Chelonoidis abingdonii. The sequence goes on from NC_133769.1 coordinate 322,003,002, forward strand.
AATGGGTTTTTGACCAGCATTGTATATCAGCCTTTTATATGTGAGAGAAAAATCACAAATTCTGGCCAATGAAATTCCTTGTTGAAAAAACAGCAGTCTTAGCATCATGATAGCATCAAGCATCATATATAGCTATGTGTCATTCATGTTCTACACCATTGATCCTGAAATGATTCGATTAAACATTGCAACCTTGAGCAGGGGTGGCTCCAGGCCCCAGCACGCCAAGTGCGTGCTTGGGGCAGCAAGCCGCGGGGGGTGCTCTGCCGGCGCTGTGAGGGTGGCAGGCAGGCTGCCCTTGGCAGCTTGCCTGCGGAGGGTCTGCTGGTCCTGCAGCTTCGGTGGACCTCCCACAGGCATGCCCGAAGCCGCGGGACCAGTGGACCATCCGCAGGCAAGCTGCGGAAGGCAGCCTGCCTGCCGTGCTTGGTGCAGCAAAATTCCTAGAGCCGCCCTCACCTTGAGTAGGGTACCAAGATACTAAATGAAGAGGCTAGCACAGAAAGTGTGACTGACCCTTAAAAAAAAAAAGAGTGAAAATGTGGGTTCAGATCCTCAAAGGTATTTAGGCACCTAACTCTCGTTGATTTCAATTGAAGGAGCCTAATACCTTTGAAGATCTGGGCCTTAATTACTTAGCATGTGTTCTTTCTTTGTTTTTTCCCAGAGCAAGCAGGCAGGAAAGACAAATCATTGATGGGGTCTGTGGGTGAAAACATTTCAGTGTCGGATGTTATTAATACTATAACCAAAACGTTAGTGAGATCAGATTAAATTTCTGTTGCAAATGCTCCCAAGTGATACAAAAATGAGGCATGAAATAAAGAAATAAAATACTTTGGCTTAATAGTCTTCAATATCATTGAAGGAAGAACTCTATCTCTCCGTTGTCAGTTTCTTCGGGTTATTTTAGAGTTGAGAAGTTGGTTTTATAGTTTCACTCAGAAGGTAGGAATTCTTTGCAAATTAATCCACACAAGCCATTTCTACCATGTGTGGAGAAGATGCTTTTCAAAATGAGTTTAGACCTCTGCTGTTTGTTGAGTTTTAACAAAGTCATTGTGCTGTGGCAGCAAAATATTTTTATAAATTTCCTATCAGCAAGGGGAAAAAAGAAAAATAGCAAAATTAAAGTTACTTTTATACTGATTTTCATTCCTTTCACTTTTACAAAAATGTATAAAAAACTCATTTTGACTGCACACAAAGTCTACTTTAATTCTCATTTTTGTGAAAGTAATTAGGCTTGCTGCAGTACCGTAATTATTTCATATACACAAAGGAATTGGTTAGCAGTCTAATATGTGCTTTTGATAGGGGAATGACAGAATTAAACAGAATTACTATAGTCCACAGTTGAAGACTTACAGATGCTGTGTGCTACATGGCACAGGAGGAAATAATTTTAAAGAAAAAGAAATTGAATGCTTCAGAAGAGTCCTTCATTAGGGAAATGCTGCAGACCCACTACACTAGTGATTTTGGTGCATCTATTCCTGATAATGGCTATCATGACATGAAAATCCATCTATTTGATGAAAGTAATAGCATGATATACAGCATACTTCCCTGAGGCCATATAAGTGCTACTTATCTGGATGCATGCTCTAGATCCCAAGGCCCTGAGCGTGGTTAAGCCAGAAACAGTTGACCACTGTTTTTCCCAAGCGTATACACAGCACAGTGGACATTTGCTTTTTATTCAAAACTTCATTTTCTTGCATTATAATATTTTGCATCTCCCTTTTTCTTAATTTTTCCTCTTTACCTCATCTTCCTCCTCATGTAATCTTAAAGTGAAAACACATGATTGCAACCCAGCCCCTGTCCATTTACTCAGCTGCACCTACTTATTCAATTTAAATTGGAAGGAGAGTTTACCAACTTTTAAAAATAAATCCAGGATCAGTGCAGAGTATTGTATAAACAAAGGTCTAATTTCATTTCTGCTTGGCTTTAAAGATTTTTCGGGGGGGGGAGAGGGGGGAGATTTACAAATGACCTTTCTGGTAGAAAAAACAGAACATGGCTGTTCTTTACTTGGAATCTTCCCCTTCAAAGCCCATGATAAAATTAACAGACCCTGAAACAAAACTGAGAGTTTAAATTAATGGCTTCTGGCAAACTGTCAGCTGATATTAACTCTATCATTCAACACAATGTCAGTTTAAGAAGCTTCAGGATAGGACATTTGAATGTTAGACTCTTGATTAACAGATTAAATGAATTCCACTTTATCTTTCAATGCAGTGCTGTAAACCAGGACACCTGACTGGCTAATCTTCAATGACTTTTTGGTAACTATCCCTGGTTTTATCTTGGATTGCGACTGCCAAAATACGTAGTAAAGCAGATAGTTACTAGAAAATAGTAGCTAGACATCTGGTATTCCAACTGGCTAGTTTAGATTCCATTTATGTTAATACTGGAATCGACTCACATCACAGGATCCTGATTTGGATTTCAATACACCCTACATTTTGGATGTGGTTATTGTTAATATTTATCACTCACTCACTCACTCATCCCAATCGGGGTATGGGCCGCCACCAACAGATCTCCAGAGTCCTCTATCCTGGGCCATTTGCTCTAGCTCGTTCCAGGTATAGCCCATTTTTTTGCTATCAGCCTGAAGGTCGCATTGCCAGGTATTTCTTGGACAGCCTCTTTTCCGCTTGCCTTGGGGGTTCCATCGCAGTGCCTGTCTGGTGATGTTAGTTGGCTGCTTGCATAATGTATGTCCTCAACCGCACCTTCATGGTAGAATCTAAAGGCCCTGCTGAGATTAGGGCTCGCTTGTGCTAGCTACTGTATAACACAAAGTGCAGGCAGTCTCTTCCCTGAAGAGTTTACCATCTAAATAGATAAGATAGAGGAAACAGGCATGGATAGAGAAAGTGACTTGCCCAGGCCTAGTCCTGTGCCCTAGCCCAGGGGTCAGCAATCTATGGCACGCGTGCCAAAGGCGACATGCAAGCTGATTTTCAGTGGCACTCAGCTGCCAGCCTGGTGTTCTATCTGTAAATGGCTTTCTGTTTTTTGCAGTGCACTGTGCAATCATGTAACTTCCTTCTGTAGCTTTGGCTGTAACACCTGGTCTAATTTCAGTTGCTGATGACTTATGACATGCAGGAGACCAGGCTAAATAAGCTGGACCCTCTGTCTTATCTGGCCCCCATCACTGCAGTAGCTGAGCAATTCACTATTTTTAAGACACCCTCCTAGCAGCCATACGGGGCAGGGCAGTTGGTCCCATTGTACAGAGGGGAAACTAAGGCACAAAGAAGACATCCACACCATGATAAAAAACTCAACGCACCAAGTTTCAGCCTACGTCATCTGACTCAGGCTTGCAGGGCTAAGATTAGCAATGTAGATGCTGTGAGACCCTTTCTGGGATCTCAGAGCCTGAGCATCTACATCACTCTTTTTAACCCCATGAGCCGAAGCCAGTTGCTGCCCGTTCATTGCAGTGCAGACATATCCAAACAGGCTGAGTGACTGGCCCAAGGTTGCACAGGAAGCCTGTAGCAGAGGAAGGCAGGGGCAGTGAGATGTATGGGCCCACAGTGCCAGGGCTCCAGGAATATTCAGGGCCCGGGGCCCAGCTCCACCAGCGTTCGGAGAGGTTAACAACTGTTCACTTGGAAGCCTGTGTGTAGATTAAAGTATCCAAATACGTGCCACCAGACATTGGAAAACTCAGCGAGGAAAAGCAAGGGCAAGGATCACACTAATCTGATAAGATCTGCATTTTAATTTAATTTTAAATTAAGCTTCTTAAACATTTTAAAAAACTTATTTACTTTACATACAACAACAGATTAGTTATATATTATAGACTTATAGAGAGAGACCTTCTAAAAATAAAATGTATTACCGGCGTGCGAAACCTTCAATTACAGTGAATAAATGAAGACTTGGCACACCACTTCTGAAAGGTTGCTGGCTCTAGACGCTGGACCATGCTGACTCCCACGAGTATATCTGTAAATCTCAAATGCAAGCATTTTTCCATAGTTCAAGATGCATTGAGGTTTGCAGATATCGTAGGGATTAAATTATTTACATAGTGAGGGCCATTTTCAGAATTCAGATCTTAGGTCTGGATTTTGAACACTCTAGGATTTAGGTGTGTGACAAGGAGCAAGAGACTTACCAGGAATCTTATTCTTAGTAATGTACGAGTTTTCCTTAGATTCAATGAGCAGGAACTCACTGCAGGGACACTACAAATGCTGAGGCAACCCTTAATTAGTTAGCAAAGGCAGTTTGAAAAATTGTAAGAGTCATCACTGTAATTTGAAGGGCAGTCTGTGCCAATAATTCAGTCCTATGGCTGCTGCCAAGCCCCTAATTCTGAATGCTCAGGCACTCGTATGCTGTGGAAACCAAACTGGGCTGCCTACGATGGGCCCTATCCTTTCCTTTGTGCAATGACACGGCCCATTGTACTCTTAAGGGCAGTTCCCATGCTAACTAAGCAGTCAATGCAGAGAACGAGATGGGTGGCAAAATGGGTTATTGAGCAGGCACATCTCTCCCCTCAACTCTGAGCTATTTGAGCCTTACTCTGCCACCGTCACCTGCAGTGTAGTCCCCACTCACAGCGTATGCAGTTTAAGGAGTGCTAATATCTCCTTCTGATTTTCTTGCATTTGCCATTCTTGACAGAGACTATCCACTATGGATGCAATCAACTCCAACCTCAGGGTCTACATGTGGTGTTTGGAGTAGTTGGTGAGACAATATGGGTAAAAGTGCCAGCATATGCGGATGCCCTCCTGCTTTTCATCTCCTTTATAACAAATGTAAATAGCACCATCTCCAGCTCTCTCAATTCCTATCTGAAATCAGCACCAGGAGAAAGAACAGCTGGCTAACGCTGAACCCCAGTAAATTGAGGTGATGCTAGTAGCATGAGGGAAGCTCCTCTGTAAAATCCCCTCTGTTGAGGGCTACTGCCCTAAGTTTGTTAAATTAGATTCCTGTGGACTCCTCAGTATTACTGGATCCCCAAATAACCAAGGTGTTAAGAAATGTCTGTGTCCATCTGTGACTGGGCAGAAGATTGTACCTGTCCTATCAGACACAGATCTAACCACAGTGACCCATGCATTTGTGGTCATCAGGCTCAATTATTACAATTCCCTTTACCTAGCATTGAAACCACACATCCTAAAAAAACTCCACTTGGTACAAAATGCGGCAGCCTGCTTATCAAAATGCACGGCTGTGAACACATCACCCTGGCACTTAGCAAAATGCATCACTGTGGCACTAAGCTTAGCTCTATGCACTCGTTTTTTATTGTTTACACAGTACAGTTCAAGTGTCTTTCTTGTATTCAAAATCCTCCCTAGGAATGGCCCTGGCTACCTGAGAGTTCACCTCCCCCCATGGTGGCTATATTCTCCTGGACTAATTAGACTGTTGACAAGTCTGGGAAGGCATGTGTGCACATGCTTTCTCTCTCTCTCACACACACACACAGTGGCTGGACTTGGCCTTTGGAACACAATCCTGCAAAATGGAGAGCTGCTCCTGGACCACACCATTCAGAACTAAATGCAAAATTAATTCCTTTGACCCTGCTCCTACTCTCCCATATTAGGGAATTCCTGGCTCCTAGGGTTGTACTTACTTGGTGTGGGAGCAGGACATTGTAAATGGCTGGTCATCCTCTAGAAGTTGATCCTGTGATACCTACTCCAAATTGGGGAGTCTCCCTGTAAGGCAGTAGTGTCCCTCCTTTCCATCAGATTACCTTATTTTACCTAGGTCTCCCCAGAAGGAGGGCTTCTTGGTTAATGTTGTGCTCTTGGCTGATAGCCCTTCCCTTTAACCTGAGCTGAGCCCATCCTGTTCTGTTTCTTGACCTTGTCTCCAGCTTGCCTTGCTTCAACCCTGAGGCACTGAAGCTCTCATGCCCCTTTTAGGGTCTCTTGTAAAATAATGGGGCTTTTCCATTCAATCCACACCTTGAGTACAAGTGCACATTACACTCTTTCATATGCAAAGAGCCACCATATACTTCCAACCTTAATAGCTTTTATTTAAAGTCATGGCCCAGCACACATGGCCCCTGTTATACTTAGACACAACAGTGTCCACACACAAAAGAGCTCACAAGAGGGAACAAGCATCATCAGAATTATTGCAAAGGCACTTACTCAGAGCATGACTCACCCCTGTAATATGTTGCACTGGGTCATTCGGCACACATTGTAGTGCTGGAATAGACTGAAAGCACTAGCATTGTAGTTCCACCCTTATTCCTGGGACATCTAACAAAGTCTTACAATAGCCATTCAGTTACCCCTCTGTACAATGCATCCTGTACTCCTGAGTATGTATTTTATTTTGAACAGCTTTTGTGACTTTACACACATGAGCTTTGTTTTACAAGGTGCAATGCTTACAGAGTTAAGGATTTTCTTGTTTATGAGCATAAACCAAAGCAATTTATTTGACAAAATCCATGGTATTTTATGTACTGACAAATACCATACTCATTTATTGGGTTCACATTTAAAAAATGGCTTGATACTGTATTTTGCTCATTATGGCTTGTTAATCCCTCAACCCCTTTGCTTTGGGGCCCTATTCAGAGAACTGGGAGATAAGTATGCACAATACAGAGGAGCTTGAGGAAGTGATGTATGGGAACACCCTACATAGCTACAGAGGGTCAGCTGAAATGATGTCATTTGCAGTGGTCGAAGTCCCTAGTGTAGACAAGTGTAATAGTGTGGGCCTGTCTCAACTAGTCATTTAATCATTCTCAGCACCGGGTGAAGGGGACCTGCTGCTGATATGTATCTGCTACTCTCTTATATCCACAACCATTATGAGCAACAATATATCTAACATGGACATTATGGATAGATTTGGAAAAAGGTGGAGAGGTCAACAAATCTGCCAGTGTCTGCACAAAAGAGTGAAGAAGTCAGCAAATCTGCCCCTGGATGTAGAAGTTTCAGATTGCAGCTATTGCTTCTTTTGGACATGAAAACCCCAGATGTTTAATACATAGAGAGCAGGTTTATCCTTTCATTGCTAGTTCTCATCCTCCCATGCCATCAAATGTGGTTTATGTTGTCTGTAGCACTGAACGTTGTTGACTCCTAATAATGTGAGGGAAGAAAGAAGGGGCATGTGTTGTGTTTGGGGTTTTTTTTGAAAACTACTCTGTCATAATGTTGATAAAGCTACTTTCATCTTTAAGCAATTTGACTAGATGAAAAAAACGCTCACAGCGTGTATGTCTCAATAACTAGCATCAGCTCATAAATCTGAATCCTCATCCTCTCCTACTGGTTTTATGATCCCTTAAATTATAGACCCTCAAGTATTTTTCAAGTATTCCATGTTTCTAACCAGGTACTTGGTGACGGCGAAATGTCGTGTTTTTGTGACAAGGAGGGTCCAGGCAGCAGTGAATGGATTTTGCTTTCCTAGGCCTATATAAGTAAAGATGGTTTTCACCCAATTTCTTCTAGGGCAGAAATATATCACATTCTGCATCCCTTCTCCTTTATATTTATAGTAACGAGTGCTTAGGATAAAATTATCTGCTCCACAAACAGCCTACACAATGCCTCTAAAGCAGGGAAGTACTACTTTCACTCTCAAAATACTTAAGTGGTACATATACCTTTGTCTATAGAGTTAATAGAGGATGACACTGCTGGTTTGCAACATCTTTTGAGATTTCAGGATCTGTCTTTGTTCCATACGGGAATGAAAAAAAAAATCCTTTTAAATATTTTTGTGACAATTCAGTTGTGTCATTGTCCATTTCCAGACCAAACCCTGTGCGAGTGCACATCTGGGCTCTGATCTGGAATGTGAAGTACTCAAGTTAAAAGCCCTGATCTCCCTGAATCAGGGCAGAGTTTTTCTTCCCAGATTACTCTGAATTAGGTGGAGTAGGATCTTGAACTGGGGTCTCCTATATTCCAAGCCAGGGTACTATCTGGCAGGAATTCCTTCTACTGATGAAAATGTCACCAAAATTGATATGTTTAGATGAAACCGTGTATTTCAGCTAAGAAACATCATTTTACGGAAATGTTCTGAGCAGCTCTATTTGGCAGCCCCTCATCATAGGATGATCTCATCCTTAGAGAGTAGGTCATGCTTTCCCTCCCATAAATGCTTAAGATAATAATCAACCAAGGTGTTCTGGGCCCCACAGTCCCAGCAATCTGAGGAGGAGGAGCTTCAAATTCAGTCCTCCTTTTCCTTTGATTCCAGAATAGAGAACTGCTTTGTGAGTTCTTCTCATTTCATTCAAGCCCAAACATTTTTTTTGGTCAGATATTCTCTTTTGTCAGGCTTTTGGTAGAGATTCTTTATTATACTGTATATCAATGGATAAAATTGCTAAAAGGCAATCTGTCAGAATTCAATAATAACTATCCTCGCTTTCTTCTCATCCAATTCCTTTGTGGCCATCAATGGAGCTCTGAAGCCAGAGGGAACTAAAAAGCCACTGCTTTCAGTGTACGCTTATATGTGGGGGTATATTGATAGTTTGTTGTGCTAGGAAGGAGAGCTTATGAGTGCCTCTGGCAACTGGCAGTGTGTCCTGAGCTTATATAAATTTAAAGATCGTAATAGCAAAGAAAGGGTTTTCTTTAGCTAAGCCCTGTGGCAACAGTAGAAAAAATAAACAGTGCTACTAATGTATAACCACAAAAGGAACCTTCAGTCCTAAACAAACAAACAAACGCTACAAAGCCCACCAGCCCAAGCTATTTAATAAAATGCCAGTAGAGTAACTAGAACGATCAGTAGGAATTGTGATGCATTATTCTTGGGCAACTTTTATACTAAGCACAACCATTAAGTGAGAGGATTGGTCTGTAAACAATAAAAGTCAAATCTTCTATTTTGATAATCCATCTTGCTTTTTTATGCCTGTTAGTCCTGCAGCTAAGAGGGAGACAGTTGGCGTCCCGTCACAATCACACAAATACATTAATTTTACAAAAAATTGATTTAATTTTAAAATAATACAACGAAATATTGAAGACATGAAAGTGGATTTCAGTGGAGTTATTGTGGATTAAGAATAGTGTATCTGAGGGAAGAATCTGACCTTAGAGATTTAGCAGCAGTCCCAACCTAAGAACGGGCAAACCCCACTAATAACTTTGTGGATAGCTCCCTAAATGTTGGGATGAATTCAGGTAATTGTATCTCCTACCCGTCTTCTCCACTCCAACCCCGCCCCACAGCATAATTGATACACCAGATAAAATTAATATATAACGAAGGTTTATATAAGACAAATAATTATTAAAACAGCACATTAGATTTTGAAATTCTTTATTTAACTTTCTCCAGCTACTTAATGCATGGGCTCCACTTTATCTCTGAGTCCACAATCTTGGAAAGAATTCCATGTGGAACGATTCTGTGACAAATTCAAAAACACAAATTCAATTGGTTAACCTATTAATCAGTTATCTCTAGTAGGTTTCTCACTATTCTTTGGATTTGTTTTCCTTACATAAAGTATAGCTTGGAGAATTATTATAAATCTATGGGTTAGCCAAAACAGCTTTTAAAGTAGAAAAAATTACAGGAAGCAAAATAAATATAGTTAGCTCATGATGTTCACACTGTCAGAATTGACTTTAACCTGGAATATTACAGTTTTCAAGACAAAATAAATCAGTGCAATTAATTGAATGTCTTATTGCCATCTTGTTACAGGGACAAACTTTTATCTTTCTTCTATACTAGTCATTGTAGGTGATTTTTTTTTTTTTTTTTTTTTTTTTTAGGTATTAGCAAGGAACTACAATTCCTTAAATGATACTCACTATTTATGTCCACTAAATTTTATGTGCCAATGGAATTGTGGCATTGCTCATAGCAGCTCAATCAAACGACTCTACAGTAGACTTTAGAAATTTAGGCAAGTTACTTAATTGCCAAAATTATCTTGCCCAGGTGATACTCATAGCCAAGCTTTGCCACTTGTACACTCATGAGACATTAAACCCAAACCGTAATATGCTGGTGATTATTTTGACGGTAGTCTAATTTCTCTAAGTTTCCACCAGTACCATTATCTCTAATGCCACTTAAATCACACACATTCAAATAGTGGTAAAATCTTTAGTTTATGGGCCAGTTCAAATCTTGTTTTATCATAAGAATGGCCGTACTGGATCAGCTCAATGGTCCATCTAGCCTGGTATCCTGTCTTCTGGCAACAGCCAGGTGCTTTAGAATAAATAAAACAAGCAATCATCCCCTGTCATCCATCCCCTGTTGTCCACTTCTACCAACCAAAGGCTAGGGACAGCCAAAACATGGGGTTGGCTCCCTGACCATCTTGGCTAATAGCTGTTGATGGACCTGTCCTCCATATGTCTCATAGTAGGTCTACACAGCCTGCAGGAGTGAGCCTCCCAACCAGTTTGATAGACTAGTGGTAGTAGGGCTTGCACTAGTGTGCTAAAAATAGCTTTGTAGACAACCACTTGACGTTGTGGCTTGGGCAGGAGCATGGGCTCTGAAGCCCACACTGCAACTTCAAAGTGCTGTCTACATAGCTATATTTAGCAAGCTGTCTAGTAATTATACTTTATAGTCCTGTACCAAATATTATAGCTTGCTCAACTGTATTTCCAATAAAAATGTAAACAGAGTCTAAATGAGCTCTCCCCTGACATCTAGTGATGAGCTATGGAAAAGGACTTCAGGAGCTGATCTCATTTGCATGGGCACACCCACCCTGCTTAGGTGCTCAGCATGCTAGGATTGCCCAAATGATCACTTTGGGCTGGTGTTGGTGTGATGTTGGACTCTATGATTTTATAAAAAATATGTTAATGAGTGTGAATATAAGGTAACTGGAATATGCTTCATGCAAAAGGTCTCTTGTAAGGTATCATTACAAAGCTTATAATCTACTGAGTGTGGGCATCCTATTTGTATAAATGTATCACTCTTGTATCTGAAACTATAAATAACTCTGAGGTCCTATTGTAGTTATGCAAAGTGTGAGCCGTTAATGGTGGTTTGGGATCTTAATGGCTCCCATTAACCAGTACAATTGACTGTGGATGGCTGTTTTACTTGTACGTCTTCCTGTATACATGTGTGCTGGCATGTGGGTAATGAAGTCTTACAGTGACACGTGATCATGTCACCTGAACTGGAATCCATCCTTAAGCTGGTGCTTTTCCATTGAGAAGGAGGGGAAGGGAACCCAGAGAGACAAAGGATTCCTGCCTTAGGCAAAAGTTATATAAGTGGGTGGAACAGAATGAATGGGGTGGCCACCATGAGAAATTACTCTAGCTACTACCTGGGCTGGAACAAGGGCTGTACCAGGGGAAAGGATTGTGCCCAGACTAGGAAGGCATCCAGTCTGTGAAAGAAACTTATTGAAACAGCTCAGAGGATGAGATTTTATCTGTACTCAGTTTTATTACTGTACTAGGCTTAGACTTGCGTATTTTGCTTGGTAATTCACTTTGTGTTGTCCGTTACTACTTGGAACCACTTAAATACTACTTTTTGTTTTTAATAAAATCACTTTTTACTTATTAATTAACCCAGCGTAAGCATTAATACCTGGGGGGTGGGGGGAGAATAGCTGTCCATATCTCTCTATCAGTGTTATAGAGGACGAACAATTTATGAATTTACCCTGTATAAGCTTTGTTCAGGGTAAAACAGATCTATTTGGGGGTCTGGACCCCATTGGGAGTCTGAATGTTAAAGACAGGAACACTTCTTAAGGTGCTTTCAGTTATGTTTGCAGCTTTGGGGCATGTGGTTCAGACCCTGGGTCTGCATTGGAGCAGATTGGCATGTCTAGCTCAACAAGACAGGGTGTTGGAGTCCCAGGCTGGCAGGGAAAGTGGGGCAGAAGTAGTCTTGGCACATCAGTTGGCAGCCCCCAGGGGGTTTCTGTGATCCAACCCATCACAGTTGGATCCCTAGTTTCCTTGTTATTGGGGTATGAGTAATACGGGGTTGTTATCCTTGTTGTGTGAATCAAGTGCTGTAGAACTGTACTTGGCATACCCTGATTGAGGGACTCACCCTCAGCTAAACAGCACTCAGGGGCAGGGGACATGGGTTCCAAAGCCCAGTGAGTTGAGAGAGGGTGGGGACAGGTACTTGGTGGTGTAGGCTGTGCTTAAGGGTCATGATACTATTTGACCATTTCTCTCTCCACTGTATAATAAAAGAGCTAATCTATGGTCAGTCGAGTATTTTATTATACACTACAGAGCTGAAGCAACTGATATCTAGTCTTAGCATTAGACCTGCTTTAGGACAGTGTCTCACTGCCACAATCTCCCTAGGTACCCTGGGCTACATTCATGAAGGGACTTAAGTCTTGAAATGCTGAGCAGGGAGCCACATAAGCTAGCCAGCTGGAATTGCTGAGGAGTGGGGGGATGGGCCAATCAAAGGGAGATAGGTGCCTAAGGCGAGGCAAGAGGGAAGCACATATCTCTGGTTGGGATTCACAGCCAGGATCCAGATTGGTCTCCTGGACTTTGGTGCCTTAGCCAGGGCAGGCTTTTGTCATGAAGAACAAAAGAGAGTGAGCGAGCTATGTTATGAAAAATACCTTTATTCACATAAAATGACATTTAAAAACTATTAAAATGTAATAACATTAAAATAGATACACAAAAAGATATGAATAAAATGGAGCAAAACATGTTTGAAGTGAACATTAAAACATAGATCACTAAAGCATCAGCCTCACCAAGTTCACTGAAAATACTCTTAACACACCAAGTCAACCGAAAAGGGTCCAGGTTACATGCCAGTTTAGAAAAGGTGTAATCAGTCCATAGCCGGACCACAATCAGTGTGTGGAACACACTGCTGTATCCCGGCCACCCTGTTCGGAAGAGCCTTCCAAAGTTGACAGTTTTGCTTGACCCAGCAAAAAGTTGGCCAGGCAAGAAAGTTGCTGAATGTGAGCAACAAATCTTATTCATTCTGAGAACAAACAGGGGCTTGGAAAAAATGAGTCCCAAACTGCTGAAAAACTGCTGTAAAATAAAAACCAAAAAGAGGAATCAATTTAGGGTAAAAATGAAACACCGTGTCTGAACCTGAACAGAAGGGGTGCACCTCCGAGATTGGTTGCTACAGTGCTATGCAGGACCCTCCACTGTAAGTCACTGACCCATTTAGGAAGAGGAGGTTTGTACAATGTCCTCTAAGCTGGGGACATGGAATCACCCAAGGATAGGGGCAGCCTCCAGGCTGTATCAGGGTAGCGTGATGTTGTATCTACACACATGCCACAGAGCTGTTTTTTGGTCATGGTTGCAAAAGGAAATCCTTCCAGGGCAACAAACTGCCTGGTTGCACAAGGATCTTGTCCACAGAAAGGGAGACAACTAGTGAGGACACAGGATTCCCTCTGAAAGAAAATCCCTCCAACAACTTTCTGCAAATGCTGAACAGCTCACTGAGGGAGTGCCACTTGGAATTGTCTCAGCTTGCAATGGTCTCAAGTTGTAGTAGGGGAGGTCTAGGTTGGATATTCGGAAACACTATTTCACTAGGAGGGTGGTGAAGCACTGGGATGGGTTACCTAGGGAGGTGGTGGAATCTCCATCCTTAGAGGGTTTTAAGACCCACTTGACAAAGCCTTGGCTGGAATTATTTGGTTGGGGTTGGTCCTGCTTTGAGCTCTGTACTAGATGACCTCCTGAAAACTCTTCCAACTCTAAAATTCTATTATTCTAATTCAGTGAGGACATTACACAAAAATTGCATAGATTGGCTTCTGGTTTGAACAGCAAGAGCTGTCTCCGACTTCTGGCTTGACTAACTAGGAACAACCAGTTGGAGCAGTTTGGACAGCCCAGCCTGAGTAAAGGCTGAAAACAGGCTCCTATAGGAGAGAGCTTCAGCTGGAAAAAGTTGGTTAAAAAACAGTGGCGCTTCCGAGAGCCATAAACTGGAAAATGTCTGGTCTGGCCATGCACGTCACAGAAATAACCAGGCATTAAAAAGCCCATTATAGAATGGATGCAAAGGTAGACTCTGTAATTGGCCAAGTGTCAACAAAAATAGATGAGTGTCAGAGCCCATTCCCGCACACTCCCCCCCCCCAACAGTACAATGGAAGAGAGAAAAAGAAAGGGACTTCCGACCAGCAGGGAGTCAGAGTACAGAAACCTCTGAACAGACTGGAGGGAAAAGCCACTCTGCTGACTAAATCAATGAGCCCCTGGCCTCCTTCATCTAATGCCAGGACCCCAAAGCAGGGCAAAACCAGTGTGACTGTTACAAAAATGCTAAATGTGCCTCTGAGTCCAGTCCAAAAAACCCAGGGGAGGATCCAGACACAGTAGCCAATACCTCAACATTGAGTCCATAAGGTTGTTGGCAATCAGAACCCATCCCTGGAAGGACAGTCAGGAAGGAACCAGTGCCATTTCTGCAGGTGGCCTTACAACTTCTCCTCTGCCTCTCCCCAGTTCCATAACATTTTTTGTTCAAATCTGAAAAAGACCTCCCAGGATCCCCCATTGCACTTGTTGGAGCAACAAAAGGGGACTGCTACACTGCCAGGAGCCCAGTGAGATCAAATTGCTCTTAACCCAGTTAACGCGGATAGCATATGCCTGTTCATACACTTGTAAACAAGTGCAACGTGCCTGCATGTCACAGTCAGACATGATAAAAACTGGAATATCAGCAGCATAGACCAACAAACGAACCAGGAGAGTATCGGGCATCCCAACACAAACGCCAGTCAGACGGCTTTTGAGGATGTGAAGGAATGGCTCTAAACTAAGAGCATACAGCATTCCAGACAGAGGACACCCCGATGAATTCCTCTGAGAACTGGGAAACAGCAGCAGCTAAGGCCTCCACATTAATTTTTGGGACCCTAAAAAAATAAAAGAAATATATGAATATTGTGGGGATATTTTATGGAAAGTTGAGGCGGCCTTTCAGCCACTTGATAATGGCAAAGCGAGAGTGTGTGTGTGTGTGTGTGTGTGTAGGGTGAGCGGGAGGGTGTGGATGGTGACTACTCACTATAAAAGATGTTTAAAACACACTTTAAAAATGGCCATAGCAAAAACAGATGTTTGAAACTTGAGATAGACACAGTCCCCATTAAGGCTTAGGGCCCCTACTCTGCAAGGTACTTACACGCATACGCAATGAGGCTAAGAAGATGTTCCATAGAAGCTGGTGGACCTTTATCTGCTTACGTACCTTGCTGAACTGGGTCCTAATGGCCTTTGGCAAATCAAAGCCAGTTCTTTCAGTGCAGCCCACCAACCATACCACACAATTGTGACATGACCTGTGGGGCATAGCACCGAACAACCAACTGCTGCAATTCTATCTGTGTGGATGGACTCCTCCACTGGGCAAAGCCTCACTGTCATCATCTGGGCACAGGATCTGTGTGTGCAAGATTAGGGCCATGATATGAAAGAATTTTGAGCTGCTCTATTTTGTTTCCAAGCACAGCATTGGAAAACATTGCTCAGCCACCATTAACTGAAGAAAGGGCAAAAACTGAAATAAAATTAATTAAATTGGTAAGAAATGTGGTGGCAGTGGTAGGCCATAATATTAAGATGCATGAGTTAACAAATAAGTATATATTAAAGAAATCAGGTCATTGTTTATAGTTTAAAAGTTTGGTAATCATAAATGTGCCTACAATTTTGGCACACAGCCAAGGACAGTGACTTGGCAGTTTAAACAAGTTAGCCTATGGCTGGTGTGTTGGTAGGCAGAACATGGAGTGAGGTCAGATAAAGGTCACTTCAACACTGCAGGGAAAGGTTGGTCCGGCATGCTCAGTAAATTTGTTGTGCAACAGTTTTAATTGACCACCAGAGTTAGCAGCTATGATTGGCCTATAAGTATGGACCACTCAGAGAGGGTCTGAAGTTGATTGGATGATAGGTATGCTAACACTAGGATTGAAAACTAAGCCAACCAAAACAGCCATAACATGTATATAAGGCAGAGAGCAGGCAGGCAAAAGTCAGATCAGGTTAGGAGCAGAAGAAAAAGGTGAAGAACAGAAAAACCTAAAAGAGCAAGGAACAGCAAGGCAGAAGACCTGAAAGAAAAAGCAACTGTAGGGTGATGGCTGTAGCAGTGGGCTGTTGGGACAGAGCAGAAAAGGAGGAAAACTATGGAGAGTAAACATGTGAGCCATAGTATAGGATATAGACTAGAAATAGGGTTAATGAATGTTTCTGACTGGGTAATAAATGTGTGTTTGCGTTATCAATGTTACATTGTACTATATGTATAAAGGTTAGGAGTTATTAAAATTATGTGCAGAACATATCATTCAAGCCATTCCAACAGTATGACATTATGGTCTTGGGTACTTTAACTTGTATACCTTTTTAAAGGGATTCATATCTATATTTTAATTTAGATTTAGATTAATTGTATGAGGAAAGGTTGGTTATACTAAATAAAGAAACTACTTTGTTTTGGAAAAGTACTGCATTGGTGTCAATCCTTTAAATGGAAGGCTCTATCCGTGTCCTTCCAGGGATGAACAAATCTAGTCTGTTCTGGGGAGTTTCCTGAAGGGCATAAGGAAATTCTTGGGCAGGCCCCTCCTTTCACCTTGCAGGAACGGATTAACAGGTCAACATCTTGGAAACTCAGAAGTAAGCAAAAGGAGGGCTACTCCAGGATCTTTGAGTCTGTTCTCGGAGTAACAGCCACAGAATGTAATTTTTACAAGACAACTACCTCCAGTTTTTTTCATTCACTCCAAATCTTGGAAATTAAATGTAAAAGTTGCAAAATTGGGCATGCAAAAGTCAGGACATTCCGTTAACACTGCTACCTTGCACATATGTAATAACTGTAATTTTGCTTTCCTTTGTTAAAGTGTAAGCCTAAGTTTTATCCAATACATAATGCTGAATAACACTCTAATGTTCTGCGTATCAGCACCTGGGCTACAATTAATGGATTGAAAAATGTGTGTGTAAACCACGTAGTGAGGCTGTTAATAAAAACTCATGTGCATGAATCTCCTTTAACTTTATTTATATGTACTAGTTTTCTTGTAACAGGAGGAGGTTCTCTTGATGTTATCAAAAGTCAGCCCTTATCTTGATGTATCTGTTCCAGATGCTGTTATCCCTGGCAGTCTGAGGGCTTTCTTGTCAGCAGGGCTGAGGCAGCATATTATAACAAGCATTCTCCGTAACAACTGTTCACAGGCAGTGTTTTTGGCTTTACAAACCCAGTTTGTGCGACTCTTCATCGGGATAATGAATATTCATCCAAAATGTTTTCAATAAATTGGGTCTAGCTAGTCTTTCCAAGGGTTCAAAAATGAGGTGTCTTCACTTTCTTCTCCCCTTACTGGCTTAAGGGAAATAGATAGCATGCTTTCGTAACTGTCCCAGCCTGGTAGGATCTCGACAAAGGGTCTAATTCTGATAGCTATTACACCACTCACTAACTACAACTTCCTTTTATAATCTGAATCCTTTGTCTAATTACAGTATCGAATGTCAAAAATGTAGTCAATTTTATAATATGTTCCTTGTGGTTAGTATACTAACTACATCTTTCTGTACATAACACCTCTCTCAGCTGAGAGACAGCTGTGCCCAGTCACACAGACCCAGAGTCTCAAAGGTATTTTGGTGCCTAACTCCCACTGAAAAAAAGAGTTACCTACCTTCCACTGTAGGTATATGCAAGCCTCCTGCACAGTTGTTGGATTTTCCCCTCAGCTGTATCCGTTAAGGCAGCGTGAGTGCCCCTGGTGCCTTACACTGCTGCACACAAGTATAAAAGCCCCACTGCCCCAACCTCCCCCCCAGCTCCTTCCTGCTGGAGAGACTCTGATAGAAAGGGGAAAGAGGGTGCATCATGGAATGGACACAAGCAACACATCTCAAAGAACAACAATTCTGGAAAAGTAGGTATCCATTTTTATTCTTCGAGTGATTGCACATGTATGTCCATTCTACCATAGGTGACTCACAAGCAGTTCAAACTGGAGACAGTTCAATGTCTACTTGAACAGAGATTGTAGAACTACCGATCCAAATCTGGCACCATCTCTAGACTGATGAGTGATGGCATAGTGGGAGGTAAATGTGTGGATCATAGACCAGGTTACCGCTTATAGATGTCCAGGGTGGGCACCCCGTCCAGAAAGGCCACAAAAGCTGCCTGTGAGCTAGTTATGTGAGCCACCACTTTTGATGGAGGTTCCATATCTGCTGACGGTTAGCATAGATTAATACAGCCTGTAATCCACAAGGAGATTTTCTGCATGGACACCAGGTGGTCTTTTATTCTGTCTGAATAGCTGTGAGGATGACCTGAACAATTTACTCCAACCCATATAAAAGGCCAAAGCCATTCTAATGTTTAGAGAATATAGTTTCTCTTCACATCTATTTGAATGAGGTTTCAGAAAGATGGTTGGTAAGTACATTTTTTGATTAATGTGAAAACCGGAAGCCATCTTTGTCAGGGATTTAGGATGAAGCTGAAGGAAGACTTCATCCTTGGAGTATACTGTGTAGGGAGTGGCCAACCCCAGGGCTCCCAGCTCTCCTACTCTTGAGATAATTGTGACCAAGAAAGTCACTTCCATAGATAAGTGTAATATAGAACAAGTTGCCAATGGCATGAAGGTGGGACCCATCAACTTTGTTAGATCTAAATTCAAACTCCATTTTGGAACAGGACTGTGAACCTGTGGGTATAATCTGTGTAAACCCTTTAGAAATCTAATGATCATAGGGTTAGAAAAAAATCAATCTGTTATCAACCAGAAGATAGAAAGCTAAGAAAGCCACCAGGGGAGTGCTGATGGATCTACCAGCAAGCTCTTCTTGTTTGAGGAATAGGAGCTTGATTCTGCATATCCTAGCCTAAATTTGGGCTGGGTGAAAGTCTCTTTGTACAGATCAAATGGAGAATCTCTTCCCTTTCGCAAGGTAAGTAACTCTTGTTGAAGGCATTCTGCTATTAAGGAGAATTTATTGTACTCTTTTAGGGCAAAGACATGCCAAGGAAGTTAGTCACAAAGCATTCAAGGGCCTGTAGACTGCAATGGAGGAGGTCACTATTGTCCTGGAGATCACATCCACATCGCTTGGCAGTGGCATCGGGGTATGATTGATAGGGCTAGTAGTGACAAAAACCAATGTTGGCAAGGCCACACTGAGGCTATTAGTATGATGTGAGCCCCATCTTGTTTGATTTGTGGGGAGAAGCAGAACTGAAGGGAAGGCATACAGTAGGCCTTTTGACCAATTCGGGAGGAACACATGCAACAGTGACTCCCAGGCTATGACCCACCAGAGAACAAAAAAAGATGACATTTCTTGTTTTCTTTGGTGCAAACATGGTCACTTGGCAAGTATCCCATGGTTGGAAAAAGGCATTGGACATCCAGAGACACACTAACAATCTTCCCCCAGGAAGGTAGGCTGCTTTGAGGTTAATGGACCTGGCTATGCAAATGTTCCAGAGTGAGACTGTCTCTTGTTATAACCTCGTTGACTGGGCTTCCCGGTCAGTTTACATGAAACATGGCAGTTGTGTTGCCTGTGAGTTCTAACAAACTCTGCCCCTAATACACAGAAGGAATGCCATACACGCTGAAAGGATGGCCCAGAGTTCTTTGATATTTATGTGGAGAGTGAGGTCTTAAATGTGGTATGGGGACAGTGTTGCAGTGGAAGAAAATGAAGAGGCAGCAACAGAGAAGTCCCCCCTACTCAGTGAAATCACGAAGTGCTGAGCTAAGATGTCACGAATTGCTGATGCCAAACAATACAAAATGCATTCTATCTGTCCCCACTTAAATGAGAATAATTGTGTGCTAAAAGTACCTGAAACTCTTTAAAATCCATATCCTCACATGGCTGAGCACCTAAGCAGGGTGGGTGTGCCCTGCAAATGAGATCAGCTCCTGAAGTCCTTTTCCATAGCTCATCACTAGATGTCAGGGGAGAGCTCATTTAGACTCTGTTTACATTTTTATTGGAAATACAGTTGAGCAAGCTATAATATTTGGTACAGGACCATAAAGTATAATTACTAGACAGCTTGCTAAATATAGCTATGTAGACAGCACTTTGAAGTTGCAGTGTGGGCTTCAGAGCCCATGCTCCTGCCCAAGCCACAACGTCAAATGGTTGTCTACAAAGCTATTTTTAGCACACTAGTGCAAGCCCTACTACCACTAGTCTATCAAACTGGTTGGGAGGCTCACTCCTGCAGGCTGTGTAGACCTACTATGAGACATATGGAGGACAGGTCCATCAACAGCTATTAGCCAAGATGGTCAGGGAGCCAACCCCATGTTTTGGCTGTCCCTAGCCTTTGGTTGGTAGAAGTGGACAACAGGGGATGGATGACAGGGGATGATTGCTTGTTTTATTTATTCTAAAGCACCTGGCTGTTGCCAGAAGACAGGATACCAGGCTAGATGGACCATTGAGCTGATCCAGTACGGCCATTCTTATGATAAAACAAGATTTGAACTGGCCCATAAACTAAAGATTTTACCACTATTTGAATGTGTGTGATTTAAGTGGCATTAGAGATAATGGTACTGGTGGAAACTTAGAGAAATTAGACTACCTTCAAAATAATCACCGGCATATTACGGTTTGGGTTTAATGTCTCGTGAGTGTACAAGTGGCAAAGCTTGGCTATGAGTATCACCTCGGCAAGATAATTTTGGCAATTAAGTAACTTGCCTAAGTTTCTAAAGTCTACTGTAGAGTCGTTTGATTGAGCTGCTATGAGCAATGCCACAATTCCATTGGCACATAAACCTCAGTCTGGGCATGCTAAGAATAATTCTGCTGCCCTTTACTCACATAACATATCCTCACACAGAGATACTTATTCCGCCTTTCCCAGGCTTTGGAAGCACTAACCAGTGCTTAGGAACTGAGGTTCAGTTTAGGGTGAGCTGGGTTCTGAAACCCCACTTCAGCAATGCACATAAGCACACCCTAAACTATTACTGTCTCCTTTGCAGTGTTTAAAGGCACAACTGATTGGATTCAGTTGAGAGTCCTTGGTTGTTTTTTTTTCAGTTACTGATGAGCAGGGCTGTGGGCTAAGTCAGAGTGAAGCATTGCAGAAGTGGCAGAGAGTGGCAAGCAGCAGCAGTGATTACAGCAGCAGAGATAGCAACAGTGAGCCAGTTGCCAAGGCAAGTGGCAGCAGCAGACACATTGCGTGATGTGCCCATTCCACTTTTCACAGCTGGGAGGTGAATCCACATGAACTCACCTCTGAATTCTGGGTCCTCGCTGACCAAGGACAACAAACTGAGTGGGGTTCAGCAGAGGGAAAGGGGAGTGGTGTGTTAAAGGGACATTCAGACATTGGACTTTTACGCTGCAATGCGGGAAAGTGAGGCAGCAAAGTACTGTGAGATGGATGTTTGCTTATGGTTACATGCTTTCAAATCATGATTGTGATGTTTTCACAAATTAATGATGGGCTCCCTTTTCCTTTTAATAGACTTTTTTTTGTTGTTATTCACAGAATCACTTCTTGTGAGTGAGGAAGAATGGCCTCTAAGCTGGTTTTGTGTTGTATTGTTAAGAGGAACCCCTAAATAGAGAACGTGGCTCTTGTTGTTGCCAACCCCACCTGGCAGAAGGGTTACATGATATAAAATGTGGGTGTATATTAAAAAAACAAAGCAGCAGGAGCAGGGGAAATCATCAGTGATAAAGGAAGGCTTTTTTTTTTTTTTTTTTTTAAAGAAATAATATATAAAAGTTAAGAAACAAAACAACATAACACGTTGAACCAGAAGTCATGTAACCTCATAATTTTGTTAGTATTACCCTTTTCCCCTTCTTCCACCTTCTGTGAAACCCACTTGTGTCTGGGCTCATTTGGATGGTTTTTCAGGACAGGAACTTCCATTCTGTAGTTGCACAGAGCACAGCACAGTAGGGTTTCTAGGCACTGCTGTAACAGTACGAATTATTGTTAAATGGTCTTTTGTTTTATCACTTTCCTCCTAATGACACACAGTTAACTCTCTGAACATGAAAATGATTTTTTTTTCAAATAAATCTCACCTAATCTAATGCGGACAGTCTTCATGTAACAACATTCATAGGAAACCATTAAAGCAGAATGTCAAGTAGCTGTAAAACTCAGTATATTTTTAAGGACTCATCTTAATAAACAAAATAGAAGTTGACTTTCTTTACTTGCTGGAATGCTGAGGCTGTGATTCTGGGTACTTTTTTGTGTTCATGTAACCAGAAGGTTACCAGACTTAAAAAAAAAATAAAAAAAAATCCACCCTCAGAAAGGCCTACCAGCTTTTCAAAGGGTTGATAAAGGAAGACAATTACCACAAATGTATACTATATTTTAATAAGATTTTTGACATGACTCTAGTTTAGGCAGATCAGAGGTTCTCATACTTCATTGCACCGGGACCCTCCTTCTGACAGTAAAGTTACTACATGACCCCTGGATGGTGGGGTGTCAGAGCCTAAGTCCCTCCCCCCAGGAGGGGGGAAAGGGAGCTGCAGCCCAAGCCTCCTGCCCTGCGTGGGGGAAGAGGAGGGCTGCAGTCTGAGTCCCACTGCCCCAGGTGGGGCTAGAGCTCGAGCTTCAGTTTCCGCTCTGGGTCCCAGCAAGTCTAATGCTGGCCCTGGCAACCCCATTAAAATGGGGTTGTGATCCATTTTGGGGTCCCGACCCACAGTTTGAGAACCACTGATATAGATAATTGCTTGCCAGATATTTCTATTACAGTTGTCTATTGTTTTGGTGCTAAGTGTCAAGTATTGAGAGATGCCAAAATGGCCTCGATCAGACCTTCAACCTGAACAGAGGTCCATTGAAATGCATGCTATCTGCTCACAAGGATCCAAATGACAGGACTGCAGCCATATGCAAATTTTTAAATCATAAATTTACTTCAAACTTCTCTATTTCTCCTTTTTGCTCTTCAGAACAACTTTAGTATTTTCTCTTCACGTGTTGGTAATTTAAAGGATTAAGACTCAAACTGTGTATCTAGAGTTCTTCATTCCCTTCAGAGACTGAGACCACAACCTCCAAGATATCCATTTTTATAGACACTGATTATAAAAGAGAACATTTCTTAAAACTATTATTTATTTCCAGTGACGATGTAGATGTTTTGATGAAAAGTTCAATGAAATAAAAAACAATCACTGAATTCTTTGCATATTTTATTTTTCTTTTTTGGATTTCCAACTCACACACATCTGGCATATTTTACATCTTTGCAATAAAACATGGTTACAATAGCTTAAGGAATTCATATATCCAAAATATTTCACCATGATCTCAAGATGAAATGAACTTGTCTTCCAGATGTTCAGTATTCTCCCAATTCTAAGCTATAAACTCAAGATATTGCTTACAGACTGGTCATGAATAACTTAATCATTACATTGATTCCCCATGATTTCAGAATATTTTAAATACAAACAACAATGAAGAAGGAATTCAGTGCTAAAACTTACTAATACAAGGTGGATAACAAATAAGTAATCACATCAATAAATAATGATATGTTTCTGGTGCAAAGTGCCAATACAAAGAATCCAGTATCATTTTAAATAAATGACTGCAAGTGAGTGTAAATTCTGAGAAAATTACATTCCTGTTACATGCCTCATAGCCCTACCGACACACTATGTACATCTATGACAATACAGTCACCAAATATACAAAGAAGAAACATGAAGTAAAGTGTATATACCCCTTGGTGTGTAATTTGATCAGTACAATGTGTGGAAAATTATTCTGATAGTCATCATTACAGTATTGTAAAACATGAAGTGCCTTAGGCTGAGAATGTGACTTCCGGTGAGATTTTCAGAAGAACCTAAAAGAATAACTTATCTTTGCAATAAAAGCTAAGGTTGTTAAACAAACCAAGCTATTCAGAGGAAAAATAAGAAAAATGTAACTGAGGCTCTCTTCCCTCAGTGGATCATATGCCAAATGTGATGAATCCAGAAGTACAGCACTCTTGCCGTGTTGGGAGTCACTAAGCACTATAAAGCATTACAAGACTCTTGATGATATAATGAAAAACAGAACCTTTCCACTACGCTCCCTTTCTGATTTGTCTATAAGTTTAAAAGGGAAGAATTTAACTTTCATTGTATAAGTATGGCAAATGATGGCTTATTATCCAAATGCTTCATGAGCAAAACTCCACTTGGAAGAGAATGAGTTTAGATTTAAAAAGTGAAAAACATATTTTGGTGAAAATGTCAAAATTACTGATAGCATCCAAATTCAACCCTTTAATGCAAGCTGCAGCCTTAGATAGATCTCTAGTTTGATTTGTGTGAATACCCCTGTTCCATCAAGACATCAGGTTTAAAGTACATGCAAGTTGTAACTCCACAATAAAATTAAGAAACATTTTTGTTCTTTATACAAGGTTTTACTTTTACAAAAGTATCCCTTCAAAGTTAAGATGTGCATCTGATGTACAAAGTATCAAACATTTTTTTTTCTCAGCTTGAAAAGAGACTGGAAATGGGATGCATGTTAGATTCACAGACTAAACATCGTAACAACTGGACACAAGGTTCCTCAGAATTTTCAGAAGTCTCTTGTGGCGCATCCTACTACCTTTTCTCAATAAACAAAGATATATGAAATAATTACCAAAACATCTCCTAATTCATATAATTTACATGATACAAGCTTGCTTTTCAGCAGCTGGTGTTCAGTTGTGAAAAAACACACAAAATAAAATGGTTGCTGACTACAATGTACAGCTATTGCTGGGTGTAATGGAATGTACAACAGAGGTCAATGCAGACGTGTTTTTCCACCAGAGATTACGCCTTTCATTGTAGCACTTGTGCTCTCAGCTTTACCTTGGCTTTCAGTTCTTCATTCAGCTTCAGTATCTGTTCTGATGCTCATAATGCCACCGATTAAAATCTATGTTAAAAGCTACAATGCTACCAGAAGCCATGCCAGTAATCAGAGTTCTGAAAAAGGTAAAAAGATAGATACTGTACTTGTTACATTTTTTACCCATATACTAGTCATCTTTTAACTTTCAAAAACTGCAGGTTACGCTGAATATTAAAAATAGCAACAGAACAGGGGCTTCTCTTTGACAGTTACATAGAAATGCATATTACACTAATTAGGTGTTCTTAAAAAGTTTCACGCTGAATATACTCCTAGTTTCTTTCTTTAGCAGAAATAATTGTGATGAGTTTCTAGTTACAATTGATGCCTTTAATTGTGAGTCTGAGTTTTTCTTATCTGTCTCCTACAACTGGATCTCGGATGTCAACGAATTGCTGATGCCAAACAATACAAAATGCATTCTATCTGTCCCCACTTAAATGAGAATAATTGTGTGCTAAAAGTAAGCTTGTGCTTATGTGCATTGCTGAAGTGGGGTTTCAGAACCCAGCTTTAGAATCAGGAGATAGAGAAATTAGTCTAGTAAAAAGAATCTGCTATATTTGCTTATTGTAAACAAGAAGCTATAGAACGCTGTACAGCACTGGAACATAAAATGGCAGAATTCCAAGAGTAAATAAACCTCATTTTGTAAGTTAGTTTTGATTTGGCTGAGACAGAAATCTTGTTTCAGATCATCAAATGATCCACAAATAAATTGATATATGGATATTTTTGATGCTGCATCAAACAGTGGCACATAGTATAAAAATTCTAAAAAGTGTAAGAAAAATAAGCTGAAATGAATACTATAGGATTTTTTTAAAATCTATGTATCCTTCTCATTTCATGAGAGTGAGTTTTGCTGACAAACACCACAGTGGCAAATGATGCAAAAACTAAACCCACTCACAACCCGGTATAAATACATCATTAAGACTTACATTGTAATCACACTAAAATAGGAGATCAAGCTCATACATCCCTGCACTGGCCAGTGATAATACAATACTCACTCAGGCCCTGATCCTGCAAACACTTATGCATATGCAATCAAGCCAGATCCTTAGCTGCCGTAGATCAGTAATGATCTCAGATGAAGTCAATGTAATTTCCTGATTTACACTGAGAGAGGAAATAGTGCATGTGACTATGTGTTTGCTTAAAGTTAAGCAGATGTATAAGTGCCTATAGGATCAGAGCCTAAAATGTCAATTCAGCTAGATCAACAAGAAATAACTGAGAGCATAGTTGTACCACATATTTTAAATTAAGTGTAACAGTAGTTCGACATGCTAACATCAAAGAAACAGTATTTAATAGTTTTGTTTAATATTTACCGGATGATTTTAATTCTAATGCAGCAACTCACCTCTGATCATGAGACAAGTCCATTGCTCTAATGCCAGCATCACAGCCAGGGTAAATATAGAGCTGTTTAAAATCACAAGCCTGCCACACTTCCACTACTCCATTGTCCCCGCCAGTCACCAGGTTCTGTCCATCACTGCTCAGGAGGATGGCCTTCAGAAGAGACAAACAAAACCAGTAATTTCAGTTAATATTGGAGAAAACTGACAAACAGCCCCACAAATAGCTTTCACTAACTAAGTGTATGTTTATGTTTCTGGCCACATTTAAAGGTGAAGAGAAATACTTAAAAACAACAAAAACTGTTTAGGGCCCCCAAATCTTCATTAAATTACCTGCGTGCCTTTAAAATGACAAATAAATAAATTTCACCTGTGACCTACAAAGCTTTTCAGTGCCAAGACTTAAGTTCAGCATGCAAAACTTGTGTTTGCCCTGCAGTATTTGATGCCATCACTAACACCTAAGGCAGAGCAGAGATCTGCATTGCTTACACTGCTTCCAGTGCTAGTGATAGAACAGGGCCTTAATTCATGTCTTCGCTAATAAGTAAAGGAGGAATTAATTTCAAACAATTTTGTTTTAAAGACATATTTCTCACTGAAATTTATGTCTGAACTTAAATTCCAGGAATCATCTGGTATCATAAACAATTTGTTCTTACTTATTTTGAAAAAGGACAAGTTCTCTGCTGACTTGAGATGGACATAAAAGAATTTCTATTTGAACATTAGATTTTCTGAGAACAGCAATTTTACTTGTGTTATTTTCTCAGGGGTGAAAGTAAGATAAAAGACTTACTGATATGGGGCTCTTGGACAGAAGGGGTTGGGTTGGGGTCAGCCTTCCCCAGCCAGCCCCTTCATGTTGCCCGGTCTGCACTGACTGGGGCTTTGGTGGCAATTTAAAGGGCCTGGGGCTCCGGCCGCTGCCGCGGTAGGGGTAGCAGCAAACAGGAGCCCCGAACCCTTTTAAATTGCCAGGTCCCAGGGCAGCTGTCCCTGTTGCGCCCCCGTCAGCAGCCCTGCGGTAGGGTGCCTACCCATTGGTGCTTTAACATGGGCTGTGTACGGGCCGGTACCAGTGGCTATTTCTTACTGGTACGCTATACCGGCCCAAACGCGCCCACTTTCACCTCTGTATTTTCTCTAAGTAACATTGCAAATACACTCCATTTATTTTAAAAAAGGAGTGCAGTGTGAAATGGCTGTTTGCATTTAGATTTACCCTGGTTGAGTCATTGATCTCCATCTGAGCTAAGAGTTTGCCATTGATGCTGAAATTGCTGAACCGTCCTCGCTCATAGTAGATGATGCAGTGGCCTTCACTAGATACTGAAATTAAGCGAGGGTACAAGCAGTTTTCAGTTCCTTCAAGTGCTCTCAGCAAATCTCCAGTGATTGTGTGTACCAGACAAGGACCTTCTGTACATTGAAAACAATAAAATATATTATACAGATGCTCGTGTCACAGACTATATGCAGTGTGCATACAGACAGTATGTCCAGACATAGGAAAACATAGTTCTTGACCTAAAAAGGTTACAGTCTACAACAGCAACAACAAAGCAGGTGGCAGCAGATGGAGGGAAAGGATACAGCTTATCAGCAGAGTGCTATTTTTTTAATTTACTTTACATGTTAACTACTTTTAATTGTATTTTTAACCTTTTTCTAATAATTAATCTTTGCAAACTCCTTCCTGCTTCCTCCTAACTGTTCAAAAGTCTGTCAAGCTGCATTCCCCCTTGTTAATGTGAACTCATTCCATTCCACCCCCATCAAACAGCCAAACAGATGGGGCCCTATCAGTGTAAGGTAGAGAAGGCTCCCTGGGGACAAGGTAGCTACGTCATCACGTGTTCCTCCTGCAGTAACTGGCAGCTCCTGTAGGTCTCCTCCCCGCATGGATGTATAACGTGCACAGATTTTAATACTGAATTATTATTACAGTGGATGTAATTAAAAAGTCAACATTTGTGACTCCCTAGTGATTGTGGTAGATGGTATTTTCTAAAGAATTTTTAATGGTGTGCAGTAAATATGCATTTTCTTCAGGTAAATTTGATTTAATTTTTATGCCATTTTTTAGTGTTGGTAACAAAAAGGAAGTATAAAAGCAAGAACAAACTTTTTAAGTACTGGGCTCATCAATTTCCATTTAAGCATTTTTTTTTTTTTCCAAGTGAGGTGGTGGAAATCTCTTTGGGAACCTAGATATAGCTTCTATGCGAAGAGAAATAGTCTCTTCTGTGACAAGTGTAACAAGCCAAACTCCTTAAAAGCAGCACAATCTTTCTCTTAAAGAACTTGGGCCCTGATACAGCAGCTGGATTCATGCACCTGCTTAGAGCTCCACTAACTTCAGTGAGCTTCAACACATGGGCCCATGGGTCTGCCCATTTAGATCCAGTTGCAGAATCTGGGACCTAGTTTGTGAATTCTTTGGGAAAGGGACTATGTTTTCCTAGATTTTTGTATAGGGTCTAATACAATGAAAGTCCAATCCTTACAGGCCATTAGACACTACCTCAACAGAAAAAATAATAGTCTCAAACTGCTGTTTGTCAACTTCAGAAACAGTAAAAGAAATGCAGGAAAGTTGCAAGACACAGATGGAGCCAGTTTTAGAACAATTGAAAACTAGATTACTCAAAAGAAAAGAGCAATATATTAATATTTAAATAGACTGACAAACTGGCTGTTTCCTTGGCCCACATGAACCACCAGGGACAGAAGAAAGAAGGAAAGAAAGAAAGAAAGAAGGAAAGAAAGAAAGAAAATCATGTGATTCAGGATTCTGGGTTGAGATCCCAATGCCTGATGGGGCAAAAACAGTGCTGCGGGTGATTCTGGGTACATGTCGTCAGCCCCACCCCGCCCCCCTGTGAAAGCAATGGCAGACAATCATTTCGCGCCTTTTTTCCTGGGTGACCTGAGCAGACGCCATACCACGACAAGCATGGAGCCCGCTCATCTCACCATCACCGTACATCTCCTGGGTGCTGGCAGACGTGGAACTGCATTGCTACACAGCAGCAGCTCATTGTCTTTTGGCAGCAGATGGTGCATTATGATTGGTAGCCATAGTTGTCATATTCCTGGGTGCTCTTTTAGCCGACCTCAGTGAGATCGGTCAGGAGCGCCTCGGCAGACATGGGGGTGACTCAGCCAGGTCATTCCCATCTTCTGCCGAGCACCCAGGAGATGACGACTAGCTGTCCTATTGCACCGTCTTCTGGCGAGCAGCCAGGAGATGATGATGGCTAGCAGTTGTAGTGCACCATCTGCTGCCAGCCTAAGATGTAAAAGATAGATGGATCAAAACAAGAAATTGACCCGATTTGTTTTGTGAAATCAATGGCCTGCTAAACCCAGGGTTTTGAGTTCAATCCTTGAGGGGGCCATTCTGTGTGACAGTTATATGTGTTTCTCCTTGATGCAAAGCCACCCCTTTTGTTGATTTTAATTCCCTGTAAGCCATGTCGTCAGTCACCCCTCCCTCCATCAGAGCAACGGCAGGCAATTGTTTTGTGCAAAACCAGGTGAGAAGGCGACGGCAGCGTGGTGATGAGAGGGACATGGTCATAGACTTCTCACAAAGTACAGGCTGGGCAATGTGCCCTGACAATGTGCACATCATACTGATGAGCGCTGCAAGAGCTCTATAAACACGCTGGCCAAACAGGAAATGAAATTCAAAAGTTCGTGGGCCTTTTCCTGTCTACCTAGCCAGTGCATCTGAGTTGAGAGCACTGCGCAGAGTGGTCACAATGGAGCACTCTGGGATAGCTCCCGGAGGCCAGTGCCGTCAAATTGTGTCCACACTATCCCAAATTCGACTCGCCAAGGCCGATTTCAGTGCTAATCCCCTCGTCGGAGGTGGAATAAAGAAATTGATTTAAACAGTCCTTTAAGTCAAAAAAAAGGGCTTTGTTGTGTGTACGGGTCCAGCGTTAAATCAAGGTAACACTGCTAAATTCGACCTAAAGTCGTAGTGTAGACCAGACCTAAGTGTCATATGTATCAATAGAAAATATTATGTTCAGAGTTGGCAACTGCTGAGACTATCAGAATTAAAATATGTCTTGGCTGAGGAGACTTAGGATAATTAAATTGCACTTGGCTCAAGGGTACACTGAAAAACACTCACTGAAGGAGACTTTGAAATTTTTAAAACTTAAATGTAAAATGACTTCTGACCTTTAGCACCACTGATAACAAGTCCCAGCTCTGCACAGACCGATACACAGACAACTTCATGGTCATGACCAGTTAGAACAGCTCTAGGAGCAGGATAATCACCTGTAAAAAAACAATAGTAAGGAATTACAAACCATCAATGTTTCAGCAACAAAGGAGAAGTTTTGTCGCAATTTATTTTAAATCATTAAGCATCAGAGGAAGGTGCAATCTTCATAAATGTCTCATTTTTGGGTTTTCTGTGCAGAACTGCATTTAAACCTCATCAAGGCTCTCATGAAGCAACACTTCAGTGCTCAATTGTTCACATAAATATACCTCTATTATTTAGTAACAGTGGGAAGTGTGCTGTGTATGCTGCGCAGGATGATGATAAGATACTGGAAATCTTTGCTATGTATTCTAACTATACGGAGAAGAGAAATGCATTCCAGAGACATATGGAGTATGGCACTATTAAAGGTAAAAGTAAAACAATGATATGCAATGTAACATAGCACATACTTCTAGGAAAAAGAAACTTAGAAAAATTATGGTGGATTTCGGAATCCCTTCATGATTTTGTATTACACGTATTTCTGAATGTCTATTACATCAAGATTTAAAATACAGGAAAACAAACAGCTGGACGTGTAATTATGAATTTATTTACAGATGTGTGTCTGATGACACAGGTACTTTACACATTGACAGTCAGCTACACATATTAAAAAAGAGGTTACTTACCTGTACAGTAACTGGAGTTCTTTGAGATGTTTTGTCCCTGTGGGACCTACACCTCAGGATGTTCGAAGATTTTTTGTCAGCAGTGCCCAGAAGTTCATGTCTACCCCCTGCATATCCTCATGCTCCAGTGTGAGGGTATATAGGGATGGGCAGACTCACTGCTGCTCAAGTTTCTTCTCAACTATGAAGCCCAGAAATAAGACTCTGCCGCAGACGAGAAGAGGAGCAGATGAGAAGCACCCATAGGGACAAAACAACTTAAAGAAATCCAGTTACTGAACTGGTTAAGTAATCTCTTTTTTCTTCCAGTTTTTGTCCCTATGGGTGCTCCACCTCATAAGACTCCTAAGCAGAGGAGGCAGATTCAGTAGATCAAAGAACAGCTTTGCTACAGGTCACATCCACCCTGGAAGCAGGTACGATAGCGTAATGCTGGGAAAACGTGTGAACAGATGATCAGGTGGTGGCTGTGCATGTGTCCATGATGGGTATATTCTGAAAAGGGCTCCGGAACTGGATTGAGCCCTAGTGGAATGAGCAATCACTTTAAGTGGGGGATGCATTTCAAAAGCTTCATAACAAGCTAATATGTACCTGGAAACCGATTTTGAGTAGAAATAGGTTGTTCCATCATTCCTTCTGTGAAAGAGACAAAGTCTGGGAAGGCCGTGAAAGACTGAGTGCTATCAAGGTAGAAGTCAAGAGACCTACACGCATCCAGGGTATGAAGATGAGCCTCCTTTCTCAAAGAGTGAGGCTTGGAGTAAAATACTGTCAACTGTATGTCTTGACTGATGTGGAATTCTGATGAGACCTTAGGTAGGAAATGAGGCTGGGGACATAGAGTCACTTTATCATAGTAGAAAATTGTGTAAGGAGGGTCAGCCATGAACACCTCAAGTTCTTTCACCCTCCTGGACAAAATGATGGTTATAAGGAATGACTTCTTGAAGGATAAATGAAGGAATGAACAGCTCCCCAGGGGTTCAGATAGAGGTTTTCTTAAGGCACTGAGATCTAGGCTAAGGTCCCAGGGTGGAATAGGCTGCTTGAGGTGAGGGAAAGGGTTACACAAACTCTTAAGGAACCTAAGGGTGTTAGGGTGTGCAAAAACAGAAATCCCTTGATGAAAAAGGCTATGGATGAAAGTAATGGCAGCTAGATGCACCTTAATGGAGCTCATTAACAAACTCTGTGTTTTTTAATTTAGCTGGTAATTGAGTATGTTCCTGAGGTGATTCATGAAGAATACATAGATCGATTGGCACATCAGGCTTGGAAACGCCTCCACTTTTGCAGATAGTTTTTCCTCCTGGTGGATGTTTCTACTGCTCAGAAGTACAGTCTTAACTTTAAGAGAACGGTCTAATTCTATATCTGAGAACCACTGAGGAGCCTGACCTTGAGGTGCAGTGATGAGAAGCTGGGGTGGGCTATGGTGCTTGATTCTTGTGCTAGGCGATCTGCTGTCAGAGGAAGATGAAGAGGCAAAACTGATATGGGAACCATGCTTGCTTCAATCTTGATGGTGCTATGAGGATAGCTAATGCTCCCTCTTGGATTACCTTGTTCAGAGCCATGAGGATCAATGGTGCTGGAGGGTAAGCATACCGCAAGGTGCGATGTCAAGGAACGAGAAGGCTGTCCCCCATCAGGTTGTGACTGTAATCTCCCCTCGAGCAGAAGCATTTTTTGGCACTTTGTGTTGGATGGCACTGCAAAGAGAGCTATTTCTGGGATGCTCCAAAACTAACAAATCATCTGAAAGACCAGATTGCTGAGTTCCCACTCACAGTCATGGCAAAAGTGTTTCCACAGGGAGTCTGCCATGCTGTTTTGTAGTCCCATCAGTTAAACTGCTGAGATGTCTATGTGCTGGGAGATGCAACAGTTCCATAGCTTTATTAACTCTGCATGTAAGCACTGGTATCTTGCTCCTCCTTGATGATTTATATAGTATATGGCTACTCTGTTGTCCAACATTATTTTGGCTGAGTGGCCCCTGAGTGGGTAGGAAGTGATCAAACGTACAGCAAACTGACCTGAGTTTGAGAATGATGATGTGGAGTAACGACAATTAGGGAGTCCAATTGCCTTGTGAAATCCTGGAGATTTCTTTACCATCCTGAATTGCTGTGTAAAGATAAGGGTGTTCAGAGCCTGAGGTCCAGGACTGGTCTTCAACCTCCTTTTTGTCTTGGAAACCAGGAATGCATTTTTCTTCCTTGGCTGGAAATTAAAGAGGTGAGGCATGCTGGTTGAAGCTGGGGACAAAGCCTGGAAGCAGCCAGTGTCTGTAATATGATTCTTTGTGAACTGGGTTTAATGTGGAAAAAAAAGCTGCAAGTAAGGTATAAACTCACCCTCCACAGCATTAACCTCTCCTATTAAAGGGGGAGGTGTACAAAACTGGCAGGTGATCTGGCTTTTTAGCTAGGGAGAGCAGATATCTGCGAGAAGCAGAAAAAGGCATGTGCTTTGTGTCTCTGACCAGGGATTTACTAGAGTCTGAGGTTGAGTTTCAGTGGTTTCTTTGTCTATGTGGCTTTTATATCTCCAAGGGTATGATGTGTGGGGTGGAAAAATCTGAGGAGACGATGCAACAATCTTATGGATTTTCCAGTCTGTTTTCCTCTTCTGTGGGTTCTTCTGTGACAGTTTGGAAAATCAGTATATGTACAATTCATGAATTTTGCTTGACATTATGAACTGCGGCCCAGATTCTCAAAGGTATTTAGGTTCCCAACTTCCACTGATTTCAATGGCTCTTAACTTCCATAGATTGATTTAAATGGAAGTTGGGAACCTAAATACTTTTGACGATCTGGACTTCTGTATATATAGTTGTGTCAGACTGCAAACTCTATTTTGAATTTGGGCTTTGTCTGCCTTCTGTTTTTGTAGCTCCAGGTTGGACTGGACTTCTCAGGGATGGTGACACAGAGCTAACCATAAAAAAGTCATTAAATCTTGTGAAAGCAGCAGAGAATCCTGTGGCACCTTATAGACTAACAGACGTTTTGGAGCGTGAGCTTTCGTGGAGCTCACGCTCCAAAACCTCTGTTAGTCTATAAGGTGCCACAGGATTCTCTGCTGCTTTCACAGATCCAGACTAACACGGCTACCCCTCTGATCATTAAATCTTGATAGTCTTCTATTCCAATGCAAGCACACTTGGACAAAGAAGGTGGCCTTATCAAGAAAACTGGTCCACCCAGGTAGATGGTAACTGAGCAACAGATCACCTAGAGGATGACTTTGATTACCTGATAAGTGGGGACTGGAACTGTATAAAAGGAAGATTCTAAGAAGCTGAAAGAAAGAGAGAGAGAGAGAGAGGAAAGAACAAGCAACTGTGTCCATGCGCACAACCCAATGATTCAGAGGAGAAGTCAAGTGAAGGAGATGAGATCCTGGACACTCTAGAGGACTCTGACCAAATCCCAAAGAACACCCAACAGCAGTGAGGAAACTAAAGCAGGGAAGGGCACACAGTATATTTATTTCTGGACCTGTACATCTCTTCTGCTCCCTAAAGGATAAAGTAATTGCTTTAGAATTCTTTTAGCAAAGTCTGTCTATTATGTGCTTCAACCATCATATGTCCATGGAGAAATTAAACGTAAACCAGAGTGCTCACAGAGATGGAACTCTGTGAAAGGGTATGCTTAAACTACTGGAGAGTCTGAGATATCAGCACTTGTCCTGGGTGCAAGGTCCCACATCTGTGAGGGGAAACAGAGAGTCTGTGCCCATGAAGTGTGCCATGGAGATGAAGACACAGCAGCTGGAGCCTACCAAGATCAAGGAAAGTTTAAAAGCATGCGGGTCCGGTGTCTGAGACCCAAACACAGCAGCCTGATGAGTGTCCCGCAGGGGAAGCTTTCCCAGGGCTGCGATGGGGACAATCTATGCCCAAGTGTTTATTTGGTTGAGAAGTTACTGTGATTCAATATTGCCAATTCTTGCGATTTCATCGTGACTCTAATGATCAGGTGCTTTCATGAAATCATCATGAAAACATGATGAAAAGATGCCAACTCATGAATTTTCCCTTATTCAAGATGGCTACCATCTCCTATTACTGTCAATGGGGCTAAAACCAGCAAGATGCCTACCATTTCCCAACAGTTTATGTGTATGTGGGAGTCCAGCTGCCTTTAATAAAGTTGGTTGCTACTTTCTACTGTTTTCAATGAAACTGAAGCCATGCCCACATGGCTTCCATGCTATGATTCAGGAGGCTAGAGAGGATATGGACAGTGAGGAGCTGTGGAGACACTATGAAAGATAAAAGAGGAGAGTGAGGAAGAGCAGGGTCCAGGGGGAGCAGAAGACAGATTTAGGAGGTGCAGAAGGGAGGCTGAGGATGTGGGAGGCAGGAGGGAGACTGAGGAAGGAGTGGGGCAGAAGGGAGGCTGAGGAGGGTGCAGGAGGGAGGCTGAGGATGTGGGAGGCAGGAGGGTGGCTGGGGAGGATGCAGATGACAGTTCCCCAAATCATGGGGTAGTGGTGAGTAAAAGGAGTCCCCTCTGAGCAGCCAGGGTAGGCAGTCTGGAACAGACTGAGAGTCACAGGATTTTGGCACCTGCAAGAGGAGCTCTTGCAATGGTACAAGAAGCAGCTCTGATCCCACGATTTCTCCTCTACTTGAGATCCAGGAGGAGATGAAGCCCCAGGGAGCAGTGAGGGGGGGAAGTGCTACGGGGCCTGGGGAAAGGGCGAAGCACTTCGGGGCAGCAAGACAGGGGATTGGGGGACTCAAGACAGCAACGGGAAGTGTATGGTGGTCCCCCTGTCTTAGGGGTGAGGCGAGGGTAAGTGGAGTCTCCATCTGAAAAATTAGGGAGAGGCATGCAGTTTGTGTGCATTAAAGGTTGACTTTCAACCTAAATTATCACACACACACAGCCAGAAGAGCAGAGGAAAGTTAAAAAGTCAAAAGACAGACTAAAAATGTGGCTTGATGATGTTTTAAAAATGTTTTATGGGGCCAATCTCATGGGTTTTTTGGGATCCGACTCATGATTTTTGATCTCTTGATCAAATTATTATAATTATTAAAGGTAAGGGGAACTACACAATATCACTAGACTGTGAGAAAACTAATAAATGGTTAAGTTAAATTATCTCATGTGCTTTTAAATTCTGAAAGAAAAGCAGAACAGAATTTGTAACTTGATTTTTTCCTCATACTTTGCCAAAGAGAGCAGTATATTATCTGTAACATGTTATTCTGGAATAGCAAAACATAAGAACACACTGAAGCTGCAAACATTTAATTTTAAATCAGCAAGACAGTATTAATGTAGAAAAACAAACATTTTTATAATTAAACTGGATGTGATCGACGATCCCTTTGATTTGCAAACATTAAAGCCTATACAGACTGACAGTGTTCCCCACTACAGATTTTAAAACATCCTATTTTTGAATATACTTCATAAATCTGTAAAATGTAGTCACAGAATCTGATTCTTTGGCATAACAGTTAAATGGTTACAAAAACTACAATATTTCCCTTTAGGGCTCAAAGAAAGAAAATAAAATGATAGTCAGTGATATTTTCTAGTGGGAAAACTGCTGCATGGGGAAGAGAACCTCACCCACATTACATGTCACTGCAAAGAACAGATGTCATGAACCTCAGCAATCATTCAAAATCTAGCAAAATATTCTGTCACTGTCACATCACAACTAATAGATGCAGCTAGAGGTTATAAAGGCTATGGCACAGAGGGAGCTGAAGGTGAAACCAACCCACTATGAATTGAAACACCATTACTATAAGCTCATAGTAATTTTCCCAATGTGGCACCTCTGCAAAAGAATCATTATGGGGTAAACAAAGATAGAATGCACATAAGACTGAGTACTCTCTTCAAGCAACTGAGTTCTTCAGCAAGGTTTAAAATAAAAGATATCTTCTGTTCTGTGTGACAAAAATGCAATGCATAATGCATCTGTAAAGCTCTTCTGTGGAAGATGCCATGTTCTTATAGTAAAAAAAGAAACATGAACAATGTCATTATTTGTTCTGATGCACTGGGTTTTCTCACCATTATAATGCCACTTACAGGAAGTAATATATACCTATTACTATAGGGAAATATCTCCTACTAGTCTTTTGGAAAACAGGCCTGATTTAGAGATAGGGTCAAATTCTGTTCACATTTCATCACTGACTTTGATGGGAACAAGACCAGGCCTATAACTGAGCTATAGATGTTGAATTCAATAAATACGCATATGCTACAGAAGCATCTTATCACTGATGCCTTTGTAGAAACAAACCACATAATATAAATGCATCAAAGGTGCTATATTTTGGAAGTTGATGAAAATAATCACCTTTAGTTTTTTTAGTCACAAAACATGCACACATTTTGACAAAATTACCAGGTTACATCTGAAAATGATGGAGATATCGAGTTAGGAAAAGTTGCCCAATTACAATGAGTTGATGTTTTAGGAAGAAAGATTTTTGATAGTATTAAGTTCAAGACAAGCTTCACAGTATCTCGTCTTGGCAGAACTGTTCCATTACTTGTTCAGAAACATAAATATTGTAGAGCAGGGGTCGGCAACCTATGGCATGGGTGCCAAAGACGGCATGCGAGCTGATTTTTATTGGCATGCTGCTGTCTGTCGGAGTTCTGGCAGGCAGCAGCGTGCCATTAAAAATCCTGCCCAGCCCAGCCAGCTCTTCTCCACCCTCCACCCCCTCTCGCAGGGGAAGGGGGCAGAAACTTGGTCCTGCTGGCTCCCCTGCCTCTTCCCGCAGTGTGCTGGGTTCCTGTACTACCTCCTCCTCCTCTCCATCCCTCCCTTCCTGCCGGCTGATGGCCCTTGTGAGGGAGGGGGTTGGGGAGGAGTGGAGTCAGCGTGCTCGCTGCTCCCAGCGGAGGCAGAGAAGAAGCGGGGGCAGGGTCTTGTGGAAGGGGAAGGGGAAGGGGGTGGAATAGAGGCATATCCTCTCCAGCCCCCTGCCGTGAGCACCCCACGACTCCAGCCCACACCCCCAGCCCTCTGCCCTGTCCCCCCCCCCACACACACCCAGCCCTCTGTCCTGCAGCCCCGCACACACCCCAGGCCCATGCCTTGAGCCCTCCACCCCGAATACACCCCAGGTCCCTGCCCTGAGCCCTGTACCCCCCTCACACACATCCATTCCTCTGCTTGACTCCTTCACCCCCCCTACCTTATGCCCTGACACCTGCACTCCCTTCACATGCCCCCAGCCCTCTTCCCTGACTCTTTCACCCCCCCCACATACTCAGCCTCCACATTTCATGCACCCCCCACATCCCCACCCCCACTCTGAGCACCAAACAGGAGCTCCTGCACCAACCCCCCACATTCCCACCTGCACCCCTTGCACCAAATGGGAGCTGCCCAGGTAAGCGCTCCACACCCAAACCTCCTGCCCCAACCCTGAGCCTCCTCCCTCATTCTAGCTCCTGGCCAGACCCTACACTCCAATCCTCAGCCTGCTCCTTCACCCCCAGCCCTGTGCTTAGTGCACCTCCACCCTCAGCTCAGTGCGGAGAGAGAGGAAGAGAATGGGCCAGACCCAGGGAGAAGGTAGGTACCCACTGTATGTGGGCAGGGCCAGGACCCCAGACCAGCAGCGGGCTGAGCAGGGCCAGCAGCCGGAATCCCGGCTGGCAGGAGCTGGCAATTGAAACCCCTGAGTGGCAGCCAGCCCCGCACAGCCTGCTGCTGGTCTTGGGTTCTGACTGCCGGACCCTTGCCAGCCGGGGTCCTGACTGCAGGCCCCCCTCAGCCCACAGCCGGCCTAGGTGAACAGAACCCCAGACCAGCAGTGGGCTGAGCAGGCTGGCAGCATAAGATCAACATTTTAATTTAATTTTAAATGAAGCTTCTTAAACATTTTGAAAACCTTGTTTATTTTACAACAGAACAATAGTTTAGTTATATAATATATAGACTTATAGAGAGAGACCTTCTAAAAAACATAAAAATGTATTAGCGGCACTTGAAACCTTAAATTAAAGTGAATAAATGAAGACTCGGCACACTGCTTCTGAAAGGTTGATGACCCCTGATGTAAAGCTCTAGACACCCACAAAAATCACTATAGGCAATGGACTGTGAATATTGCATAGGTGGAAGAAAGCTAAAAAGAGGAATGTAGTGTGCTCCAATACAGAGAGCACAGGTCTCGGAGTCAGGAGAGATGGCGTCTGACCCTGGCTGTGCCACTAACTTGATAGGTGAATTTGGAGAAATAACTTAACTTCACTTTGCTTTACTGTTCCCATCTTTAAAATGACAGGTAGTGATACCTTGCTTTAAGATCTATTGATACAAATATTATATACATGCTAAGTACTTTTTATTGCATTACTTCCAATGTGTGAGATGGAGCACTGAAATTAGTGTCTTATCTCAACATCAGAACCCCAAAAGGGCTCCCTTACCATAGTATATAGGACAATGGTAGAGGCATATTTTGGTCACCATGCGAAGCTGAGAATAGGTGAAGGTAAGGCAAATAGCTTCATGCCAACTTTCTTTGGATTGACACAGTGGAACACTGAAGGGGCCTGAATTACAATGAGGTTCTGAAGCCTAGTGTCTGTTATAGACACATTTTGGATGAACAGAAGCAAAAAGCCAAGTTCAAAAACCGGGATTTAAAATGCACTAACGTGTAATAGTTTAAACAAACATTTACACATGCAAGCAGATAATACATCTATGAACATCTCTGTGCAGGCATCTACCTAGTTGTGTCCACATGGTGCAAGATATTTTGGGATACGTTTTTAAAATTCTGCCCTTTCAAGGTTTAAACATTGCAAATATAGGGTATTAAAAGAATCAAAATATAAAGGAAAGTTTTAGTGGCTCTTCTGAGTCTAAAATAATTCCTCTTTCAGATATAAATTCACAGAGCCTTTTTAATTTGGAATGTTCATCTAGAAAGAGTTTAAAATGTCCATTTGTGCATTAAATCAAATCAATTTGGTACACAAACAGAAAATTGAAAACTCTCCAGTGTGCAACTGTGGCCACCCAGAACAGACTATAGAACACAGATACGAAGGAAGCATCACAGTGAGGCAATTATCTGGCTTAAGCACCTATGTGTGAAATTATAGTTGCTGCTCTACATCTACATCAGCTATATGAAGAAGCTGTTTAAAATTGTTGCAGAAACATTAGTTCTAAAGTCAAAGATTATAATTTGAGAAATTCTCCATAGAGCTAAATAAGAATGCAGGCTAATTTGCCTAGGCTCCTTCATTGAAGTTCCCAGCATCCCTTTCAAGCATATGTACAGATTCAATGTATACTTAACACTTTTAAGAACTATACATTATAAGAGGTGCACAAATTGAGCTCTTGGCTGATAGACACAATGTATTTATAATGGTCAGTGCAACCACAGTTAGAAAAAGCTGTGTTAACTCACACTTCTTGTAACTATTCTGTTGGAAGCTACCGTATGTAATGAGAAATGTCAAGTCCTAAGATCAATGAAATTTCAGGCCCTAGGGACAAAACAGGAATAGCATTGATCCTTTTAAAGAACACCAGTCACAGGCTGAATGTAATATATTGCACAGAGAGGCTCAGGAGGATAAGCAGCCAAGTCCAACCTACCTACCTGACAAAAAATTCAATCAGCTTTTAGCACTAGCTGCCTGCTCTGCTCTCCTTTCTTTCATGCAGGAGTGGGATTCCAATTAAAGTGTGCAAATTAATTTTTATCACTTCCAAATTAGTGTCTGAATTTGTGTCTGTTTCAGACTAAATCATCTGACCCTCACTTTTCTGCAATTCTATCATCTACTTAGGTCTCCATTCAAAGACAGATAATTTTCTATTTTCAGAATCACCTGTTTGAAAGAGACATTCAATAAAGCCAACATAGCATATACAAATAAAACAGTTGTAACAATACATATTGAACATTAGTGTGTATCACATAGTCTTTAGTATGCCTTTTATGAGGAATAATACAGTTATCGTGGCAATAAGCTAAACAAGTACCCAAAAAATCATAAAAGACAAAAAACAAAAACTGGTAATTGGATTTAATGCTGTCCTACAACAACTCTGCAGTTGTGAGAGACTAAACACAAGAGATTCACATTTCTTCTTTATGATTTTAAAACATGAATATCTCTGCTGTATTTTGAATTGTACATGTAAACAAACCTTTACCATTAAATTCACTGTACCTTTAAAAATGAAAACTTAACTAATAGATTTCTCAACCCTAATACTAAATATTAATGGAGAAGATTTTCAAAGGCAGTTAGGTGTCCACCTCACATCTGTGCCTTTGAAAATCTCCCCTTAATCTATTTGGCATAGATAGGGCCTGATCTTGCACATACTTAACACTCAGGCCTGGTCTACACTGTGTATGTGAGGGGTCGATCTAAGTTATGTAGCTTCAGTTACGTGAATACTGCAGCTGAAGTCGACGTACTTAGATCTACTCACTACGGTGTCTTCACTGCAATGAGTCGACAGGTGACACTCCCCCGTCAACTCTGCCTGCGCCTCTCGCTCCGGTGTAGTACCAGAGTTGACAGGAGAGTGCTTGGTGGTCGATTTATCGCATCTAGATTAGACGTGATAAATCAATCCCTGGTGGATCGACTGCTGCCCGTCAATCTTGCAGGTAATGTAAGACAAGCCCTCAGTGTAGTAATGAGTAATTTTAACGAGGTCACTGAGATTGCTCCACTTACCTTGTAGTAAGTGTATGCATAATTTGACCCATATTGGACCAGAGTTGGTTCTCACTCAAACCCATAGACAGACTCCCACTGAGTTC
The DNA here is from genome assembly GCF_003597395.2 of Chelonoidis abingdonii. Lineage (NCBI taxonomy): Eukaryota > Metazoa > Chordata > Testudines > Testudinidae > Chelonoidis > Chelonoidis abingdonii. The sequence goes on from NC_133769.1 coordinate 322,045,074, forward strand.
AGTGGCAGCTTAATAGCCCATAATGAGTGTTTCAGACCTATTTGAAAACAGTTTGGAAATATTTCAGACTGTCCTGAATCAATTTTCTTCTACCCACAGACATATATAATGTGGTGATCCTTAAAAACTTCCTACTTGCCTCAGATAACTAAATAAAGTTACTTAATATTTATAGTATTCACTACAGTAATTTTAGGGAGGGATAGGGAAAAATGCAGACACTGAGGCAATTATATTTATTTCTCTAAGTCTATTTTCATGGGAAACCACTGCATTTTAAAACTTTGTAAAATTTCATTTTCCTCACATCACAGAAAATAACTGTGACAAATGCAAATTTAAAGCAAAAAAAAAAGCCTTTTTGTTATGGATTGCAGCAACATATTCTATGTTATAAATTACTTTATATATTCTGTGTAGCGAAATCCTTGTAAAATTGTAACAGAGATCTCCATCCCTCTTTCCAAGTGAGCAAGGTCTTAACCACTGAGCTGGAGCAGCACATTTCAAGACTCTTACCCAAACCAATTATTTCCCATTCCTCTGATTTAAACCAGAGCTGATCTACTAGTTCCCACACAGACAATCATGAACTGAGGTCACCTGCTAAGCACAATGTCTATACAGATTGTTTAGTAAAGAGTTCTGCACGAGTTTGACAGGTTTGACTATTGACGTATGTGATGTTTACTCAGGATTCCAACTAATACATTAGATTCTCATGAACTGTAGCTAAACCAGTAAGGAGTTCATCCTGACAATCTTTTCTCACAATATATTTGGAAATAATCTATTAAGTGCCATAGATATGTTTTCTTTAAGTCAAAGCATGGTTTATGTTTTATACATAAATACACATACAATGTTTTAAAATATATAACTGAAAATATTTAATAAAGTATGGTGCTTTAGAAAAGAATGTTTTCTGGTAATTGGATGCACTGAACCTGAAATTGATAATTAACTGTCTTTCAGTTTAAGAGATCATTATAAAGTCAAGCACCTAGCCCACATAATTACTATAACCTGACATTTTTCTTTGAATTCTTCACCTCCTTACAATCCGTGATATAATATATCTTATCTGTGTCGCCAGATGACAGCTCTTAAGAAACTAATCCTTTTCTGAAAATATCATCTGCATCTTTCTAGGGAGCCATTCTAAAGATATTAACTAACTGGATTTAACCTACACTGAACATCTTACTTTCATTTTTCCTACAAGATATGTCCTATTCTACTAGCAATAAATGTATAAGAAATGTTGATGCAACAAAGAAATATTTCCTAACAGAATTATTTCATTAACTTAACCCTTGTATCTCCAATAACAAGAATCTTTGAGAGGATCATAAAATGTGTATAAAATTATTAGTGTGAAACAGTCACTTATTTGACAACTTGAAGTCATGGCTATAAGGGATAAAATCTTTCTTGCTACAGACCTGAATGTATGATTGTGAATGAAAGTACCCTGCATTCACATCCTATACATTATTTGTACAAAATATGCCTTGTGAGGTATCATTTGAAACTAATAACTTGCTGGTCAGTAATATACTGGTGAAACCGTCACAGCCCTGACTAGACAAAAATTATTAAACAGGTCTACTCTGGACAAAGGAACGTGTGTTTACCTCAATTTACATGGAATTAGTAAACAGGGTCCTTGAGAAAGCAAGAGGGGACAATGGCAGTAGATAAGCCAAATCTGCATTTTAGCTGTAGGATTTGATATATAAAATATATATATTTTAGGTGTTGGAACATGTGAAAAGATGCCTTCTTGAATGTCAAGGAAAGAGAACAGCCAGGTAAACAACTTGACTAGCAATGGGATCAGATAAACAACTCGGCCAGCAGACCAGTCAGGTAAACAACTGAGTTAGCAAACTAATCTTAGTGTTAGGCAGAAAAGTGTTTATACAGTATATAATGAATGACTTTGTAACAATGTATTTTAGGTAAGCACCTGAACATGGGGGCACACTTGCATTTAACCCTATTGGTGGACTCACTCACTGTAGCAGCAAGCAAACAACATTTACTACATCAGCTCAAGAGTCCGTCTGTGAACAAGGGAGAAGAAAAAGCATGGAGACACCTTCATCACAAAACTCCATTTCACCGTCTTTACTGTTTGAAAAAAACAGGGTAATCCTTTGAGGGGTAATCCTCAGAAGACTCTACTTCAAAAGGTGACTGGACTATAAAAACAAGGGGCAAAAACACCCTGAGGGCTCTCTTCCTATCACTCTTTCACCTAAGACGACAAAGGAACCAGCTCTTTGACTTCGTGGGAGATTATGACCTAAGAATTTGGTCAACAATATTGCTGGGAATCTGTAGTAAGGATTTTACCTTGAACCAAGTCTAGCTTGTTAAATTTAGCTACTAGAAAGCATTCTATCTTTATTTCTCTTGTAACCATTTTTTTACTTTAATGCCTTATACTTGTACTCACTTACAGCCTCTCTCTTTGTAATTAAATAAACCCTGTCTCGTTCTTTAATCAAAATTAATCCAGTGTTAATCTGAATTGCTTGGTAACTCCATTTGAGTTAGCAAACTGTTGTACATTGACCTCTTATGGGGCAATGGAGCTCCAGTATCTGGATTGTCCAGGAGAGGGCTGGACAGTGCAAAACACACATTTGGGGGAGAGGGGGAAATTTGAAACTAGGAGTGTGTTGGGGTCACCCTGCAGGTAATAACCAAGATTGCTGGAAGCCAGAGTGTGACTAGAATGTTGCTGACAGGCGGCTGAAGTCAGAGTTGCTGGGCCACAGCTCTAGCTATACACAGACACTCGGTGTGACCTGCCTGCTGTTAGGCTGGTTGTGACTGGCCCAGGTTGGGAGCTACAACAACAAAATATTTTGAGGCACCCAAGGTTGTATGGCAGGTGGTGATACAACCCCTCACTAGTCTTGATTGCACCCTGTAATGTGACAATGATATCTGGATGGTTAAAAGACGGATTCAGGAACTGTGTATAGAGTTTTAAAACGCAATAAGCTCTTCACCAAAGGGCAGAATCTGATTTATTGCTTACCGACATATGTTCAGGAAAAACCAAAACAACTGTCAAATGGACTCTTAGGGAAGTTGCCTGTAACCCATATAGGAAAAGATGTAGAAGGCAATCAATTTTTCCCCCCAAGAACGGATTTCCATTAGTTGAATCATATTAGATTAGATTTAGATTTTGGCCTCCTCACAGGTTCGGCAGCTAGGCCAAGTATTTTACCATCTGTGCAGTGTCTTTCATACATCCAATGATACTGTTGTATTCAAATTAGCTATGGAGTAGGGGTGGTGGTTGGTGAGTTATCTATGATATCTGAATGGTCTAGGACTAAATATATGCCTTACTGCATTCGTTTAATTCATAAAGTCAAAAGGACTGAATTTAAAACTGGATGGTAATAGATTCTGAATTCCAGTGATGGTTGAACCTGATGATATCTGAACAAAACCAATTCTCAACCACACTTGTAGCTCTTTCCATCACTGCACAATAACTCAACATTCTACATTTCAGTGACACAGAGTGACAATCCTCAAATAGTATTATATAGATAATGCCACAGACATCTTCACAGATTTGTCCCTTCCATTTTTATCTCTGCTATCAGACCTCTACAGTGACATTCCCTTGATGAGAATGTGTGTATATTATATATGTACATGCTAGCCTCCCCTATAAATCCAAATCTGAGATAATTAATTTCTTCTTTTTATTTAACATAACTGTGTAAAACTTTTTAAAAACTCAGCAAGTAATGCAAGCAGAATAAAAGTCTGGGAAATGCACAAATATTGTAAATATTTTCATTTTGGGCTCTTCCATATTCAGCAAAATGTCTATGAAATTCTATACAGCACTCACAGAACCATTCTACAATTTTACAAATTGCATCTCAGAGTCCATTACTTTTTAGCAGACAGAACAGTAAACATTTTTGTTCCCATATTGAAAGACAATAGCAAACATCTTGATTACCTGAATGATCAACAGAAAATTCCTCTAATTGCATTCTTAGTATACATTTTAGCCTTTTATTATCTATTTTCTCAATAAGGACTCAGCAAATGATTACTGAATAGTTATCTCTATCTGATTTACTCTTGTCCCAAGCTGTTCTGGTGCACTGTCAAAAATTTTCCCTTTTCCACCACAGAGGAATAACATAATAATAATAATAATAAATCTAGCCTTCCCTCACAAATGAAATGGAAACTTTTACTGACATTTTATTTTTCCCTTTTTATTCAAACACACCACTTCTATACCAATATTGTACTCCCCTTTAAGACTGTTCCTCAGAGTTACTCATTTGATTCTCCAATATGTGTGACACCTCTGTTTGTGCAGGTTAACATCTGTAATACGGTGTAAAAAGAAAAATAGGGTGGGGGAGGAGATGGCCTTACAAAATAACAAAAGTTAATTAATTAAAATGGAATGGAAACAGTTATAGGGAAGGAGATATCCAAATATGGAGATACATGTTCTGCCTCTTGAGGGTACAAAGCTTACTCTTTTTGTTCCAGTATGTTGCAACAGGATGATACAGGTGATAGAAATAATTATGAATTTAAGAAAATGCTCTCAAGTTATGATTAGGCCTTGAAATGATTTATCAAAAATATTTTTACACACATAAGCCCTTTAAATATCTATATTCACTTTTTTCTGAACTAATTTCTCATCACTATTACACTGTACTTGCAATGCACAAGAATAACATATACATTTTCTAATTTTTATTGATGTTAATGGAACAGATTTAAAAATCAAGATACAGAATATAAAGTTAGCATGTGTTTATCACAATGTATACTTACTGCTATTTGGATTATCTCCTATAATATGATGTCGGCCACTCCAGTACCAAAGAAGCAATGTAGCATCACGAGATCCAGAGACAATATAGCAATCACCACCAATATAGGATTCTGATCTGGCAAGGCAAGTAACTACATCCCAGTGGCCAAAAACAATTTGAGTTAATTTTCCTGCAGTAAAAGAAATTACAAGTTTGGTTTCTGTGTGTATTTGTATTCTTTTTTATATAAGTGACAACAAGCTAATTTAAATAACAGGGAAACCAAATAAATTTAATTCAACCATGTTTTTGGACATTTGTAGCCAGTAGTAATTTGAACAGCCCAAAGGCTGCTCTAATTTGATGCAGGATGGATGGATGGTCCCGTACAGAGGCTGCTCAAGGATCAGGGAAGTGCAAAGGTGAGCTTTAAACTATTCACCTTTGCACTTCCTGGACCTTTGTTCTCTGCAGATCAGCTACACTCCAAGCCCTGATCTTAAAAGTTAAAAGAACATAAGAACGTAAGAACAGCCATACTGGTTCAGACCAAAGATCCATCTAGCCCAGTATCCTATCTTCTAACAGCGGCTAATGCCAGGTGCCCCAGAGGGAATGAACACACCAGGTAATCATCAAGTGATCCATTTCCTGTTGCTCATTCCCCACTTCTGGCGAACAGAGGCTAGGGACATCATCCCCGCCCAACAGTCATTGTTCCATGAGCTTTTAACTTTCTGCTGTGCAAAATGATTTTACATAGTCTCATGAATGATTGTCAATATATAAAATCAAATGAACTGTTCCATAACAATATTACAACATTATGCTGAAAGAACCTATATTTGTTCCACATTAATGTCAACTGCAGGCCTACAATGTTAGTCATCTTTTTTTAATACTCCAATCAGTTTTTAAGTAATACGGGCTCCAAATATATTACAGTGGAAATTTGATCAGAACACAAAACAAACACAAAGAAACAAAAAATTCTACTGACAATGGGTAGTATATTATGTAAATCTGATTTCACATTAGATCAACGAAACAAAGAACCACTCACTATCACTAAAACCAAACAACTGAATGTAGAGTCCATGTAAAACAAATCAACCTACCCAATCAAAAAAATATTGTAATATAATAAATAGCTTTGGTTCACCTTTTTACACAAGGAATCAATTAATTGATATCACAATGGTTTGTATAGCTTTCATTAGCAAAACAGTCAACTTTTTGGTTTTCTGTTACATAAATTATCTTCAAAATAACATCCATAAGCTATTACAAGCAGATCTTTATGAAGAAGAATTTCTATAATTTCTTGTGTGGTAAGCACTGTGCATTAAATACTGTTACTTTGACTAACAGCCATATAGTGACATAAGAGCCCATAGGAAACAGGATATTGTGTTTACGGTCACCTGTTTCTGTAGAATAAACCCGAAAGCTCTTGTCCCAGAAGCCACAGATAAGAATGTAGCGATTATCTGCTGTGACCACAAAACAATGCGCATTGATCTGGATGCTCTGATCCACAAGGTCTGTGATCTGCCGTTTGTTCACACCAGAGTTATTGGCTGTAAAGAAATGCAAAACACATTTATGAATAAGCCATTCCAACACCTTCCTGTCATGCACTTAAGGGAGAAAATGAATACATTTAACTCTCAATGAAGTGTGAATTTGCTGTTCAGTAAGCATTTTGAATATAAACATTTGGAGCTGTCTATCCTGGATGTCAGAAATATAAAATTATTGTGACTCTTAAGGTTTCCCTTTGAATAAGACAGAAGATTTTATACGCTGCGACAATTCTTGATAAACTGCTTAACACATTGTATAATATGTGCTAATATTTTAAGTACACTGCAGAAGTATTCTCCGATAAAACAGCTACACACTGAACTATAATTCCAATCCTAACATAAACAAACTGTGTGGAGTCAATTCTTACATAAGAACGGCCATACTGGGTCAGATCAAAGGTCCATCAAGCCCAGTATCCTGTCCTCTGACAGTAGCTAATGCCAGGTGATCCATGTCCTGTCACTCAATCCCAGCTTCTGGCAAACAGAGGCTAGGGACACCTTTCCTGCCCATCCTGGCTAATAGCCACTGATGGACCTATCTAGCTCCCTTTTGAACCCCGTTAGAGTATTGGCCTTCACAACATCCTCTGGCAAGGAGTTCCAGAGGTTGACAGTGTGTTGTGTGAAAAAATACTTTCTTGTGTTTGTTTTAAAACTGCTAACTATTTATTTCATTTGGTGGCCCCTTGTTCTTGTATTATGAGAAAGAGTAAATAACACTTCCTTATTTACTTTCTCTAGACCACTCATGATTTTATAACTTCCATCATATCCCCCCTTAGTCACCTCTCTTCCAAGCAGAAAATCAGACTTCTTAATCTCTCCTCATATGGAAGCTGTTCCATACCCCTAATCATTTTTGTTGCCCCTTTCTGAACTTTTTCCAATTCCACTATTTTTTGAGGGGGATGGGGTGACAACATCTGCATGCAGTATTCAAAGTGTGGGCGTACCATGGATTTATACAGAGGCAATGAGATATTTTCTGTCTTATTATCTATCCCTTTCTTGATTCCCAACATTCTATTCGCTTTTTTGACTGCTGCTGCACATTGAGTGGATGATTTCAGAGAAGAATCCACAACTATCTCTTTCTTGAGTGGTAACAGCTAATTTAGACCCCATCATTGTATATGTGTAGTTAGGATTATGTTTTCCAATGTGCCTTACTTTGCATTTATCAACATTAAATTTCATCTGCCAATTGTTGCCTAGTCACCCAGCTTTGTGAGATCCTTTTGCAGCTCTTTGCAGTCTGCCTGGGACTTAACTATCTTGAGTAGTTTTGTATTATCTGCAAATTTTACCACCTCGCTGTTTACCCCTTTTCCCAGATCACTTATGAATATGTTAAATAGGACTGAGCCCAGTACAGATCCCTGGGGGACACCACTATTTACCTCTCTCCATTCTGAAAACTGACCATTTATTCCTACCCTTTCTTTCCTATCTTTTAACCAGTTATCAATCCGTGAGAGAATCTTCCCTCTAATCCCATGACTGCTTATTTTGCTTAAAAGCCTTTGGTGAGGGACCTTGTCAAAGACTTTCTGAAAATCTAAATACACTATATCCACTGGATCTCCTTTGTCAACATGCCTGTTGACCCCTCTCAAATAATTCTAGTAGATTGTTGAGGCATGATTTCCCTTTACACAAACCATGTTGACTATTTCCCAACAAATTATGTTCATCTATGTGTCTGTCAATTTTGTTCTTTATGACAGTTTCAACCAATTCTTGGTGATGCACCCTCTGCAGTGAACATCTCATCTTGTGTTGTACGGCCTTGATGTAAACCACACTTCCACACCCTGGATAGTTAGATGGGATGGGCATTGATGCAGTTGCAGAAGGGGAAGGTGGTCTACGCCTATAATCCCTATTCTTTTTTCTCTGTAAGTCCTGACGGATAGACATGGCAGAGTAATAGAGGGATGATTGAGGCCTGTAGTGTTTCCTTGAAGGGGCTGGGGTGTACAACTCAAAGGACTTTAGAATCGTCCCTGAGTCCTTTAGCCCATGGAGCTTTGTCTCTCTCTGTTCCGAAAAGAATGAGGATTACTCAAAGGGCAGGTCCTGGAAAGTCTGTTGGACCTTGTGCAGGAGCCCAAGAACTGTAACCAGGAACTTCTATGCATGGTCACCGCTGAAGCCATGGACCTGGCAGCTGTATCAGCTGCATCTAGAGTAGCTTATAATGAGACCTTTGACACCGATTTTCCCTCCCACTAGGGAGGAGAGCTATTGCCTAGCATCTTGTGGCAGCAAGTCTTTACATTTCTGCATGGAGTCCCATGTATTACAGTCATGTCTGCCCAACAACGTCTGCTAATTTGCAGTTCTGAGATGTAACCACTGCCCACAGAATAAACTCCCTTACCAAAGAGGTCTAATCTTACTGATTCCTCTGATTTTGGGGTTGCACCCTAATGTCCCTGCCTTTCTCTCTCACTGGCTGCCGATAGTATTAGGGACCTGAAGGTGAGGAGATGGGTGTAAAGAAGTTGATAACTTTGGGCAGGTACATAGCACTTTTGCTCAGCCCTTTTTGAAAGACCTGCAGTGGCTAAAATATCAAGCAGGCGTTGGGAGGACTGTTTTACTACCTCCATCTGTACGTCCAGATTTAAGGCCATCCCTTTGAACAATTCCTGATGAGCCTTATAGTCATCTGGAGGAGGAAACATGCCACCTCCTGAGACTGCCTTCTCAGGGGAGGAGGCCAGCACTGGTTTACGATGCTCTTCCTCCCCTTCTTGATCTATGGGATCCTGTTGTGCCTGCTCCTGGAGTCTGGTAGCAGCTCAGTACTGGAGTTGGGAAGAGGTGCCCAGCTGGTGGAAAGGTGCAGGATGCCTTTTTTGAAGCCACTAACTAGGAGCACCTGGCATATGCTCTGGAAACTGGGGAAAAATACCATGAATTCCAAAAGGGCCACAGAATCAGTGTAAGACCCCAGTGACCTCCTGGCCCACCACTTGATGGTACTCCTGTGACTGGATCAATGGAAGGGTGGAAACATCTGGAGGTGTAATGAGTGCAGATTTGAGGACAAGAGACCCAATTTCCTACTCAGAAGAGGATGACTCTTTTTCTAATGACCATGGGGGTGCAGCCCTTGATGGTGCCGGTGATTGGTGCCTAGGTGGAGAGGTTCATAGTGAGGCCAGCATCACAGGTTTCCCCTTTGATGGTACTTTTGGGTGAACTGTCATGGGTAGGTGAAGTTTGTCCAGTACTGAGAGTTGTAATGATCCACCTGGTTCCCCTGTGTCCGCTGACACCAATAGCAATAGCTGTTTCACTGCCAGTGAAACCAGTACCAATAGTGAGAGGAAATCCCTGGCATCTGGAAATGCCTCAAGCATAGTGTTGGTACAATGCAATGCTGCAGATATGAGAGCTTCTTCTGGCTCTGGACTCGACGGTACCCATGTAGGTGCTGGAGTCAACGGTGCCAGCTTCTGCGGTACTGAGGCAGAGGAGTGTTGTGGATTACCCTCTTTTGGTAGTCTGCTTTTTATGTCTCTTCCTAGGCACTGGGGATTGGGATCAGTGCTGGCACTCTGACACAGCAGAAGCAGCACTCCTTACTGACACTGGGGCATTGGGTGCTAAGTGTGACCAGCCTGGCTCAGATGGAGATCTCAATCCCACCTTCATGAGCAGAGACTTTAACTTGGCTTTCCCATATTTTTCTACGTGAGGCTTAAGTCCTTGCAAAGTTGGAAATGGTCCCCAGTATGAGCTTCTCCAATGCACTTGAGTGCGAGTCACTCAGGGGCACAGCCTTATTACAGGAAATGCAAGGCTTGAAGGCCGGTGACTGAGGAATCCCTTGGCACCAGGGATTGGCAAAAAGGCAGATAAACACAGAAAATCTACCCTAATGGGTACCACTGAGAAATAAATATTTCTGGTGATTGTGCATGGGGTGCGCACACACCAATAGTAGAATGCACATGTGCAAACACTCGAAAAAGAATATTTGCCTGTTTTCTGTGTAAAACGAAGCACAATATACAAATATAGCTTAATCAACAATTCTTGAAAACACTGTTTTCAACTATATAACCATACTTTTATTATTTACATACCAATCAATGGATCCATTTCAATGGGAAGATGATGGGCTTGATCCAAAGAATATCCTGGGGCTCCTCTGAGGCCTATAGATGAAAGAAGGAATAAAACAAATATGGAACTTGCTTACAAAATTTTCGTATTGGTTTTCCAGTATTAGAATTGTAAAATGATTATACCCCATAAAAATGGTTAATCTCTTAACATTTCTTGTTGTATCAATTTTTAAGATTCCTTTTTCCATGTGACAAAATATAGAAGTTATTTACTCAAATAAATAAAATTAAATAAAAATACATATGCTAACTTTGAGCCAACATCTGCAGTTGCTGACTTCAGCAAATCAACTCCTCATTTACAATGGTGTAACCGACCATTATGTTATATACAAATACTGGGACAGAGCCTTGCAGTGCCACCACAGTGGTACAAAAGAGGAGAGACACTGGCTTAGGCAGCCAACTGGAGATTCCTTTTCTGGATGGAAATCCATGAGTGGTGTAAAGCTGGCATAGCTACCTCTATTCCAGCCACTGCTAGTATAAGAGATATTTCAGGGGCCTAGCCAGGGAGTGCCGCATTTAGCAATCCTAGTCCACACAAGTGCTACTATAGAGCTGTTACTGTTGGTGCAATGTACAGCTATACTTAAAAAGTCATTATTTGCCAAGAGTCACCATACAGTGCATTGGACCAGAGTTTCCTCCTATGCTTAGAAATACATATCTTGAATAGGTGTGGTTAACTGTGGTAGTTGTTGGCTTTTACAATGATGACCCCTATACGTGTGTGAAGAAGATAACATTTATGTATTTCTCTGAATTGAATGTTCAATAGTGAGCAATGGAGCCCCTCTCCCATCACACATGGATAGTTTATATTAGCGTACTATTCTGACAGAGTATCAGAGGGGTAGCCATGTTAGTCTGGATCTGTAAAAGCAGCAAAGAATCCTGTGGCGCCTTATAGACTAACAGATGTTTTGGAGCATGAGCTTTCGTGGGTGAATACCCACTTCGTCAGATGCATGTAGACAGATGCCTACATGCATCTGACGAAGTGGGTATTCACCCACGAAAGCTCAAGCTCCAAAACGTCTGTTAGTCTATAAGGTGCCACAGGATTCTTTGCTGCTTATTCTCATAGAGTAGATCTATCTTAAATGGCAGCATAAAAATACAAGTGCATAAATTCCATCCATTTGGGGAATAACATTCTAAACCCATGTTGGGTGGAAATGTTCTGCTCATTGAAACTGCTTCATTATTTTTTCAGTTTACTTAAAAGAAAACTGTAATTAAAAAGAAAATGGTATCTAATTTGTTTTGCGTTGCAAACTGAAATTGTGTAAAGTAAGCAGCACTTCTTATCATCTATAATCTGTGATGTTTTAATCAGAATTGACATTTCGGAGTTTTCTACTGGTTGTGGCAAATTTACTGAAAATATATTTATCAAATCCTCTAACAAGTACAACTCTGGACCCAGTGAATCAGTCATGTTGCAAGATCTCAAGCTTGGTATCCATAATTGATTGGGAGAGGGGACTAAGAGATTTAAATTGGGCTTGGGACATAACATGACAATCTTTTCCACGCCAGACCACTAGACTGTTTACCCTTACAATGTACATATATTTATGTATATTTATTTCCTTTTCTTCCCAAGTCTCCATAAGAGGAACTGGAGACTACTGCAGAATATGAATATACACACATATTATAACGGGGTTCAAAAGGGAGCTAGATAGATTCATGGAAGATAGGTCCATCAATGGCTATTAGCCAGGATGGGCAGGAATGGTGTTCCTAGCCTCTGTCTGCCAGAAGCTGGGACTGGGTGACAGGGCATGGACCACTTGATGATAACCTGCCTGTTCATTCCCTTTGGGGCACCTGGCATTGGCCACTGTCAGAAGACAGGATACTGGGCTTGATGGACCTTTGGTCTGACCCAGTATGGCCGTTCTTATGTTCTTATCGCCTGGGCAGGGGTCAGCAATCTTTCAGAAGTGATATGCTGAGTCTTCATTTATTCACTCTAATTTAAGGTTTCACGTGCGAGTAATACATTTTAACGTTTTTAGAAGGTCTCTTTCTATAAGTCTATAATATATAACTAAACTATTGTTGTATGTAAAGTAAATAAGGTTTTAAAAATGTTTAAGAAGCTTCATTTAAAATTAAATTAAAATGCAGAGCCCCCCGGACCGGTGGCCAGAACCTGGGCAGGGTGAGTGCCACTGAAAATTAGCTCACGTGCCATAGGTTGCCTGCCCTCGGTCTAGGTATACTTAATCCTGTTTTAGCATGGGGGATTGGACTGAGTCACCCTTCCATCCCTACATTTCTATGACTCTATACAAGACTTGGAATATTGTGCCCCAAGCCCCTGAGTGTTTTAGCTTGGGCTTCTTTAGATGCATTGTCATTGTGAAGTGTATGTGCCTTGGTAAATTAGATATGGTGAGGTAGTTTCAGAGATAAAGTACCAGCAGTAGTATTGCTGTAGAGTCTCTTAATATACAGTCTCTTAACAGAGTGAGTTGCAATGGTCTAGTCCTGAGGACACTTCCATGGTAAAGTCGTAATCTGATAGGGAGAGGAAAAGTCTCTGTCACCCAAAGAGGCAGAAAACACTATCTGCTGGTGTTGTGATGTGTGTATCCAGGATCATGGTATATGAATGCCAGACAAATCATCCTCCTTTCTTATACAGGAGTTTGCTATACCAGGCTGCAAACATTAATGATTTTTTCTTTTCTATATTACTGAGCCACAACTTTTAGGCCCTATTTATCACTGCAAGTAATCCTCACAAAAGGGGTGGGATGGAGAAGCAAAATTGGCGGAGAAAGACACTTGTGAGGGAGGTAGCACAATTTGGGTGCAGGATAGTTGGTGGGGGGAAGGCAAATGACTCTTTCCAAGGTCAGAAGACAAACTCAATCTTCTGTAATGTCAACAGACATTTGAAACTTATTATCACCATACCTTTTAAATTAAGAATTTTCCACTGACAATCCTTATATTTAGTAATAACATAGTCAGTTTCTACTAATGACATACATGTCTAGAGTAGCATGTCATAAAAGTAAAGAGGGTCCTCAATTAACCTTGAAAAATCTGTTTTACAAATCAGTAATTTAACACCTCACCTTAGAAAGCTAGAGACTTAGTATTAATGCACTATGCACAAGCTAATATGGAAAAATTAAGCTGTGTTTACATCTTATGATGGTACCTGACTATCTCTGTGCAGTTTTATGTTCATGACCCTATTCTAAATGCTAGATTGTTGGATTATTATTGTTGGAATAATTAAGTAAAAAACACTACAATTAAATGATGCCATAGTTTTATAATAGAAGATACAACTTTAAAAGTTCTTTTATAATTTAAATCTAAGTAGAAAAGAGAGACTTTTTAAGATTGTAAACCAAACCAGCAAGAATTAGAAAATTCAGCATTAAGACTGATACTCTGTCCTAAATTATGCTGTTGTGAAGTAACAGAAAATGACACATACAGTGTAAAAGCTAAAAACAGTGTAGGATTTATCTTGAATTTCTTGACTGTTTTGCTTACCCTTCTCTTTTGCCTTATTTATTCAAAAAGTATTGTGGTATTTTAGATAAATTCCAGGATGGCACAAAGGATGCATGGTTTAGTTCACATATGGTTTGTGAACTGAATTCTGCATGTTAGCAAAGATGTTCAAGTTTTACACAGATGTAAGTGAACAAAATAGTTACATGAACCTCAAGGAAAAATCAAGGCCTATAAGGCTTCTCTTAATTAAAGCATGGTTGCTAGGGAACACCTGAGGTTTCCTTAGATACCGCATCAGCTATTATTTACCGTTGTCACACTAAAGTGATGGGAGTGGGTGCGTTTCACTACTCCCACTGTTCTACTGCCCATTAAAAGATCCTTTTAAGAGACAGTAACACATACTAAGAGGTTCCCCAAGTGGCCTGCTAATAGGCAAGCGTGGTTAGCCAATGTCCCAGAAGACTTGAAAAACTTACAGAAGACTAACAAAACACTGTTATTAAAATTAGTATTAAAGTACTGTAGGAGACTGACTTGTTTATGGTCTCTTATGTTGGGTTTCTCAACTGCCAGTGTCACAAATGTTTATAAGCAAATGAATCTTTTGGCAACATGGCTACCACCTGTAGCAGGCTCAGATTACTAATTCTGAACAGAAAACATCTTTTAAATACATTTCCATTTCACAATTTATATATACCAATGACTACTTCTTACCCTTCAAACTTTTACGCTATTGGGATGAGCAAAATTAATATAATTATCGTTTAAAAAGATGTGTAAAACTCTGGATAAACTTTGGGTACCTCTGAATGTGGAGGTACCTGATATAATAGTCTAAGGTAATAATAAGATTTGCTTAAACTACCTCTAACCAGATAGCAGATGTGTATTGCACAGTGACAGAGCACAGAAACATTTAGAATAGAATGTTGAAATAGATTGATGACCACTTAGTTGTTCACAAGGGTAATGATTAAGTTCTTCTACTTCATCCATATTGGACACTCTGTAAGTGGAGCCAAGGAATATAGTGCTTTAGTTTTTGCTTGTACTATTGGCTCTTGTGAAGACATCTGTATATAGCTGACACACCTTCAAATAGTGAACAGTGATACACACATACTAACTAGCCCAGTACTATGTACTTCTGAAAATTGTGGCATATTATATATGTGGTGTCAAGAATAATAGTACTGTCCCAAAAAGGTTACATTAAAGACTGATACCGATGTAGCAACAAAGCAATTGGCTGCGAAGCGGATGTGGTGGTTTTGGGGCGGGTGCTTCTCGGAGTGATACCATGGAAAATGGACACTGAGTACTCAATACACACAGGGATAAGTGGGTAAAAAATTGTTGCTTATCTGTAGGCGAGTGGGATTAACCCAGCTACTCTACTTGAAACTTAAAAGATGCACTGCTTACAGAATGTTTAAATAAGAGATCTATCTATGAGCACCTACCTACTGTGTTGTGCCATCTATTCACTGCAAAAAGTCTGCTGCAAGTCACAGTTACCACTGCAGGAATGGTAAGGTGGGGAAGCGTGTTGGCTGCCACGTGTGTGACAGGAGAATTTGATGGAAATTTCAGCACCATAATAACATCCTGCTGCATCTGATCTTTAAACATGAGTGGACTCTGTGGAAGGAAACACTGTTGAGTAGAAAGGAGAAGAGAGCAGAAGAAAACAGAAGGGATAACACAATTAGTGAGGAGGTCTGAGGGAAAACAAGGTTAAAATGAGTAGACAAACGTGTACATACAGGGAAAACAATGCTATCTGCACTAGCAATAGAGGAGGGAAAACTATTGCTGGATCATTACATGAGGACAAATAGAGAAAATGTATGGTTACGGTCCATTAGGTTATCATTACAGGTTGTAAAGTGATAAATCAGCATTAATTCAAAAAATCAAAATACAAAATGATCAGAACAGTTAATATTCATACACTGTAGATAGGAGTCAAATAGAAGAGTCAGTTAACCCATTATTACATCAAAAACATAAAATTGTATAAAATCCAAAGGTTGAAACAAGAATTTTTAGAGGAACTCAGAAATCCCACAGATGATTAGTTATTTTTCTAGTCCATTGTAGATTTAAGTTAATCTTTAGAGAATACTACATGAATTGACTTTACTTTTTATTCCTTACAAACCATATTAAAAGGTATAAATGATTATAAAATCAGGGTGATAATGCTGTATGTAGAACATAATTTTTTCTCATGGCTAGTAACATTTTTATCATCAGTGAGGTTATATGAATCACGGAACTGGAAGGGTCCTCAAGAGGTCATCTAGTTCAGTCCCCTGCACTAGTGGCAGGACTAATTATCTAGACCATTCCTGACAGGTGTTTGTCTAACCTGCTCTTAAAAATCTCCAATGATGGAGATTCCATAACCTTCCCAGGCAATTTATTCCAGTGCTTAACCACCCTGACAGTTAGGAAGTTTTTCTTAATGTCCAATATAAACCTCCCTTGCTGCAATTTAAGTCCATTGCTTCGTGAAGCCCAATTTGCATGTATTAGATGTCTTCATAAATTAACTGCTGTATCAACTAGGATGAACTCTAGGAATTTTCTATTGATTTAAACTGCTGTCTAAAATACATTATCTACATTTTTAAGATCTAAAGTATCTAACTATCATGTAAATTTGCAGATACTGTTTAATTTAAAAAAGAGCAAAACTAAAATTTCCAGAGGAATTGCCATTTGCACAATGTAATTTTCCTTATGGGTAATGGAAACTATGAAAGCTAATGAAAATATTATGATCTGTTTACTGAAACTTCACAGGAATTTTCTTTCCCTCAGATGTTTAAACCAAAGACACTAATAGGGACAGATATCAGTATTTTTCACTTTGGCTACATAATATAATTCTTTGTAATGAGAACATTAAAGAGTGCATTGGTAATTAATGCTGAAGTTCAAATTTAAATTACAAGGACATGATGTGTTCTTTCACAGGAATGGACAGAAGGGTTCCAGTATGATTTTAACTACATATTTTCATTCCTGACAAGCAGCCAAAGTTCATAAATCACCCTGGAACGTTCTCCCCTTTTTTTGAAACAAAATGTTCAATATGAGAAAAGCATGCACTTATTTCTACTTCATGCAGTAATACTCAGCAACTACACATTTATGAAGATAGTTTTTAAATCTAAGATTGGGCAACAGAAGTCAGTGACTGTAGGAAGTTAGAGCTATTCCAACTTCCATCGTGCTGTTTAAGAGCCTGTATGCAATTTCTGCACAGAGTAAGGGCTATGGCATTGTAGGCAACTCAGGGCATGAAAAAAAAGTGTTACTTAAATAGGTATTTTATGACCTATAAAGGATCCTCAGCTTGAAAGGAAATAAATTCTCAACCAGCAGTTATATCTCACCAGGTGCATGGCAGAGCTCCGAGGCGGATGTGGCTCAATAAGCAACTGAGATGGCGTCTGTCCAAAGTTCTGTATCTGTGCCTCCATGGCCTGCAGGGAAAGGAGAGTGATTGTCATTATCAATATGCATCAAAGAGATAGGTCAACACACTATTTGACAATGCAAGCAAATCCTAAGTCAGCCATGAAAAAAGTCCAGAAAATTCACCGGGTGCTCTTCTCTCAGGCTGCAGACTCATCCAAGTGTTAGTATTTTGTAGACAAGCTCTGCTTCTCTTTTCAAGCATGCTTCAGTTAACCAAATAATCAATCTTATTTCCAATAGCTGGGGTTACATGTGAAAATGTTAACCTGTGAGGACATGCAGTTAAGGGCTTGAGAGATTTCTTTGCACCAAATACAACACATATACCTTAATAAAGTCCTTTGTAAGGAGGAAAGTATGAGGGTCTCTAATAAAATACGCCTCTGGGATCTTAAAAGGGGAGGAAGCAAATTGAGAAACAAAATTCATGGACAATGTATAAGAAAAAAATAATCACAATTTCACTAACACAACGGTTAAAAATAAAAAATACTGGAAATATATCATTTCAAGATACACTATAGCTACAGGGGTTACAATAAAAGTCTTTAGATAATGATCTAACTTCTAGGTAGTGTTCTTTACCAGATAAGACAATATTTAGTTTTTGTGTTTATTTTGGATGAGTTTTCACACCACAGAATATCAACAGTTATAAAACCATGAAATATATACCGGTAATTAGTAACTCCAACTAAATTTCAGCACCAAATTCTGCTCTCAGTGTACAACAGAGTAACTCCACAAACAGTAGAAACTGGCCCACAGACTGAGATGTTTCAACAACCTACACAACCCACTCAAACATCCAAGTGTTTTTATGGTATATTTAAAACAATTGCTGAATTTTTTTTTTTACTGCCTCAATTAATGATACTATTTAAGAACACTCCACGACTTTCAGATACTAAGGCTGCATTTCAGTGGATTTCAGAAAATCCAGAACTACACTATAAATTAAGAAGTTGATTAAAAAAAAACAAAACACTAAGTAGTATATACCCATTTATTTGAAAGGACCATGCCATAAATAATTTTCTTGTTTGTTTCAATGAGTTTCTCACCTTAGCAAGCAAAAACAGCACATAAAAAAGCCCCCTAAAATATAAACCACATTGATGAATTATATTATTTCTTCTAAAACAATTTAAGAGGCAGTAGAACCTCTTCAATGTGCAGTCTGATTAAACATATTCTTTACAACCCACACAAAACAACTGCTGGCCTCTCCCCATTTCTCAAAAAAGAGGTTGTAATAGATGACATAGGACATCTAAAATGCCAGTACTATTTAAAAAATATATTACAATATATTTGCTAATATTCAATGAATTATCACAGACAAAATACTGACAAAATAAGAATCTAAGACAAAGTCTAACTGAAGTCAATGATGACTTTCCATTGACTTCAATATGCTGTGGATCAGGCCCTGAGTGAATAAAGTCCATTTTGTGATGCGTTATTCCTGTTTTTATAATAATTGCTTATTCACTCATTCACAAAACTTGCTAGTTTGCAATGGGTCTCCCAGGGCCTTATCTTGCAAGGTGCTGAGTATCACCTAGAAACTGATGAGCACATTCAGTTTCTATTGACTTCATCTCCAAGTAAGCGCTCAGCATCTTGCAGGATCAGACATTGATGCAAACTGGCAAGTTTCCATTGTAGTTGTATTTTAAATAACCAGAATAATCATTATATAAAATATTACACACATACACACACACACAGAGAGAAACTTGATTTATGTCAACACAGACACAGTATTTTATATCATGCACATTACTCTGTAACAACACTTTTTAGTTTTTGATTCAATTTGTGAGAATTCGGTACTCATAAGCGCAAACAAGGACTAATAGCAACAATTCCTCTACCAGCTTTTATAGTGACTGCATTACTGATACTTTTCTCCTCTTGTAGAAGCACTGAAATGACTTACTACATTTTGTAAAGTGATGCCCAGTTCTAATTCACTCATTTGGTCTCATGTTGTCCAGTCTCAGCTATAAAGACAATTTACATAAATGTTTTTGACTTTGCCTTGCAGTTCAAGAAGATTTATGATAGCAAAGGGTAGAGAAAGGTAGAATACCATGGAAAACCAGGATGACTTGTTCAGATGACAAGAGATGAACACTTAAAACTTACCTGTCAACAGTATCCATTATTTTACAACTAAAGATGTCCTAGTAAATGCTCACTACCTTTACTTTATGCTACTGATCTTGAGAACAATGAAGTTACTGGTAATCTTGGCAATGAATTAAATGAGTACCGGGATCAAGACCTTAATCTGTAAACAGGAAATACTGGGTATTGTTATCAGCTTCTACTCACAAAGATATTAAGTACAAAACCACAAAACAATCCTAAATTCCTCTATGAATGATAAGTATTATCTTTTTCTTGTGAAAATGTCCTTTTAAAATAATGTTTGGGACTTTTTAAGGAAATGAAACTATATAAATAGCTTTTCTTAAAATGCATGTAACATTACTATGCTACTGCACAAGGGGCACCATAAATAATAAGAATTTGCAGATCTGTAGCTCTTGTTCTTCTACACAGCTCAAAATATTTTAGAAAGGTAAACAAGTCTTATCATCCCCATTTTATATCTGAGGTGAAAACAGACACAGAAAGGTTAAATTACTTGCCTAAGAATACACAGCTTATCTGCAGCAAATTTGGGAATACATGCACGATTTCAGCTTTACACAGTCAGCAAAAAACAAACAAAAAAAAGAGAAAAATAACAATTTTAATACTGTTCCTGTAGTGCGGGAGATTCTGCCCACCATTACACTCAATGTAATTTTGACTATATGCGATTTTCGCTTTACGTGCTGACTGCGGAATATAACCCCAGCGTAAGATGCAACAGACCTGTAGACTACAGTTCTCTTGATTTCTAGCTCTGGGCTCAATTTACTAGAACAGTGTTTCTCAAACTTGAGACACTGCTTGTGTAGGGAAAGCCCCTGGCCCGTGCCGCTTCCAGCAGCTCCTATTGGCTTGGAGCAGTGAACCGCGGCCAGTGGGAGCCGTGATCGGTCGGCCCTGAT
The DNA here is from genome assembly GCF_003597395.2 of Chelonoidis abingdonii. Lineage (NCBI taxonomy): Eukaryota > Metazoa > Chordata > Testudines > Testudinidae > Chelonoidis > Chelonoidis abingdonii. Next base: position 322,065,704 of record NC_133769.1, read on the forward strand.
GGGGCAGGTAAACAAACCGGCCCGGCCCGACACAAGCTTTCCCTACACAAGCGGTGTCCCAAGTTTGGGAAAAAGTGTACTAGATCATGGAATACACAGATCAAAAGCAGATTCTCTAGAACATCTTTGGTAATTCAAGCAACAGGCAGGAATAGGAAATAGCTATTATAAACAATTTTTGTATAACTGGCGGGGCACTTACAGTATTTCAAATTAATCACAGGACCTATACAGGCATAGAATTGTTTTTTCTTAATAATCACACTTCTTGCTTTGTATAATGTTCCTTAAAATTCTATTCCAATGCATCATTTTCCTTTCTACCATTCACCAAGTCCTCAGTACCAATGTACAAAGCACTCCTTGAAACACTCAATCATTCTAGCTAATTTAATATTTTTCTTATAGAATTATATTTACTTTTATTTCACCTTCAAAATGTCCTCAATGTGAAAGAACATTAGCTCTGAAAGCACTAGCTTACCAAATTTAACATGTTTGAAACAGCAAAACTACAATTATATTGGTGTTAGCTTACTTAGTAAAGGCATTGCAGGAAAGCAATTTGAGGAACTGAATTGAGACTCCCTGCTGTTTTTCCACACATAAAACAAGATCTGTACTCAAACAGTTCAGGGAGCATTTGGTAGTGTATGGTCAAGCTTTTATATCACAGAAAGCAAGGTCTTATATCAAAGAAAACAAGATCATGAAGGAATTAGGGGATACCTGTCCCAAAGCTGTTAGTTGTATTCCACAGGAAACAAAATGAATTTGCTAAATTACATCCCATTTGCAAGTTGAAAAGGACATCCAGCTCAAACACCTTGACTTATGTAACCAGGAAAAAATATAACTTTATAATGTTCAAAATAAAAATATTGCTTCTCATAGAGTAGATAATGGATAAACATGCTGTACATATATTGTACATCAATATAGACACATCTTAGTTACAATAAGTAATACTCTAAAAATTATGTATTTTGCTCATGAGCAACAGATGCTTGGGTTTATATTTTTACATTTACAGACATACTCGACATATGCCAGGGCACTGGAAAGCTGAAGGTGCTCTGCACCTTTCAGGATCAAGCCCTATTGTCACCTTCCTGAAGAATGAACATGCAACTATGTTTGTGTCTCTCTCAGTGTGGCCGCTGATTTTGGCATTTTATTTTTACATAAAAGAAGCAGAAATCAATTCTTCCATTAAATGACAGAGGAAATCTTTATTTCTTCAGGTGTAATAGGTAAAAAGGGCACATTTATTACATGTGAAAAAAACCGAAAACTCAAGTGTTTCTTTGACGTTGATTTCTTCATTACTGACTGAACTTGTAAACACAAACAGAAACATTTTATGGTATAATGGCTTTTTATTTGTTATTTTCCTCCTATATATTTTTAAGATGAACATGGAGAAACACAGGGATTATTATTGAAGAAGCCGCCACTGGTCCAACTAGTCAATTAGCCCCTCTTTGAAAATAATGACTAACGCTGCCTATGTAAAATACGAAATATAAATCACTTTAATGCATGTAATTACGGATAACTAAATAGCATGGAAGGAGTGGGACGATTTCTTAAAATTACTTATATTTTTATTTACAAATAATAAAACAATGACGTTACTGGCTACAGAGCCACTTTATTTTCTTCCCATTTGTCAAAGACTACAGCCATGTTCAGTTAAGCTTTCTAGGATATATTTTTTCACCAAAACTTCATTATGTTTCACCTAATTTTTCTGCACTTCTTTAATTGTTAATTCCTACGATACTGGTGAGTCCACAGAAATTTTGTCTTACATGATCAATCTGTTCCTGTTGCAAAGTACCTTCAGTTATGCCAAAATCTAGTGCTCATCTGTTGTATTGAGAAAGGGAAGGATACCGGTCCCAAAGGTAACTTGAAAAGGCTACTTGTCCTTAGCGTAACTTGCCCCATAACCTCAGCTGTACAGAATGCAATGCCCTTCACAGCCTCAGAAACAACTCTGATATTAAATGCAAAGGGGCCAACAAAGGAGGTGCTGTAGTCAGAATGAACAGATTGGATTATGAACAGGAGGCTGCCAAACAATTCTCCAACACCACATTCTAGAGGCCACTATCCTCTGATCCCACTGAGGAGTACCAAAAGAAACTACACCATCTGCTCAAGAAACTCCCTGCTATAGCACAGGAACAAATCTACACGGGCACACCCCTAGAACCCTGACCAGGGGTATTCTATCTGCTACTCAAGATCCATAAACCTGGAAACCCTGGACACCCCATCATCTCAAGCACTGGCATTCTTACAGCAGTATTATTTGGCTATTTGGACTTTCTCCTCAGATCCTATGCTACCAGCACTCCTAGCTATCTTCGAGACATCAGCGACTTACTGAGGAAACTACTGATCACTTCAGGTGATCTTCCTGAAAACACCATCCTGGCCACCATGGATGTGGAAGCTCTTTACACCAATATTCCACATGAGGATGGACTACAAGCTGTCAGGAACAGTATCCCTGATGAGGCCATGGCGCATGTGGTGGCTGAGCTTTGTGACTTTGTCCTCACCCACAACCATTTCAGATTTGGGGACAACTCATACCTTCAAGTCAGCAGCATTGCTGTGGGTACCCGCATGGTCCCACAGTAGGCCACCATTTTTATGGCTGACTTAGAACAACGCTTCCTCAGCTCTCATCCCCTAGTGCCCCTTCTCTACTTGAGCTACACTGATGACATCTTCATCATATGGACCCATGGGAAGGAGGCCCTTGAAGAATTCCAAGTGGATTTCAACAATTTCCACCCCACCATCAACCTCAGCCTGGACCAATCCACACAAGAGATCCACTTCCTGGACACTACAGTGCAAATAAGTGACAGTCACATAAACACCAACCTATACCTAAACCTACTGACCAATTACCTACATGCCTCCGGCTTCCATCCAGCATCCATCACACGATCCATTTTCTACAGCCAAGCCCTAAGATAAAACCACAGTTGCTCCAATCCCTCAGACAGAGACAAACACCTACAAGATCCTTATCAAGCATTCTTAAAACTACAATACCCACCTGTGGAAGTGAGCAAACAGACTGACAGAGTAACATGGGTACCCAGAAGTCACCTACTACAGGACAGGCCCAACAAGGAAAATAACAGAACACCTCCGGGCACCACTTACAGGGGCCAACTAAAACCTCTCCAGCACATCATCAATGATCTAGAACCTATCCTGGAAAATAATCCCTCACTCTCACAGACCTTGGGAAGCAGGCCAGTCCTCGCTTACAGACAGCCCCCCAACCTGAAGCAAATACTCACCAGCAACTACACACCACACCACAGAAACAGTAACCCAGGAACCAATCCCTGTAACAAACCTCGTTGTCTACTCTGTCCCCATATCTATTCTAGCGACACCATCAGAGGACCGAACCACATAAGCCACATCATTAGGGACTCATTCACCTGCACATCTACTAATGTGATATATGTACATTGGCCAAACCGGCCAGTCTCTTTGTAAAAGAATAAATGGACACAAATCAGACATCAGGAATGGTAACATACAAAAGCCAGTAGGAGAACACTTCAATCTCCCTGGACATTCCAGGGAGATTTAAAAGTAGCCATAGTTCAACCAAAAAAACTTCAAAAACAGACTTCAAAGAGAAAATGCAGAACTAAAATTCATTTTCAAATTAACACCATTAATTTGGGCTTGAACAGGGACTGGGAGTGGCTGGCTCACTACAAAAGCAACTTTCCCTCTCTTGGTATTGACACCTTCTCATCAATTATTGGGAGCGGGCTACATCCACCCTGACTGAATTGGCCCTGTCAACACTGGTTCTCTACTTGTAAGGTAACTCTCTTCTCTTCATGTATAATAATGCCTGCATCTGTAATTTTCACTTCATGCATCTGAAGAAGTGGGGTTTTTACCCACGAAAGATTATGCCAAAATAAATCTATTAGTCTTTAAGGTGCCACCAGACTCCTCGTTGTTTTAATCTGTATTTGTTTTCATACGTTTATTTTTGTATTCAGTGAATAGTGGCACAGTATTTCTTAATGTGTTCTCTCACACAGCCAGCATGATTAACAGCCCCAAAGCACTCTGCTCTTCAGAGCAAACATGATTGACAGCCCATTGGTGGATAGCATACACAGCCTGAAAATGTTATTGTTTTGTACTAATGGTGTGAGATATTGCTTTTTTATTTGCGTCTACAGCTGTTAAATGGCATCAGTATCTTCAGGATGTTTGATAAATTAGGTTAAGAATATTGATTTCTGTTTTATTATTGCACATTTGGAGGGGAAGAAGGGTTGCACTTTACAAACAAGCGGTGACTCAGCTAGTCTGGATTCTTCAGTGCAGTTGGTTATTTGATCAAGTGAATGAAACATGGGCACAAGGGTAGATTTAAGTGATAGGCCACAACTTGAATAATTTAACAGTGGGGAAGGGCATTATCTGTCCCTCCACTCTTCCTCCAAATCAGGTATTTTATTGGATATAGTGAGAGATTAAATGACCTCAAACCAAATAACCAATAATTTGGGATTGAGCCATTTCAGCCTAACTTGTAGTGCTCAGTCCACCACTAAATCCTCTTGCCATTCCTTTGAGAGTGGAAAAGAGGGTACAAAGAGGGACCTCAGTCTATGAAGATTAAAGTCTCCCCTTCTCCTTACAGGCAAAATGTCCACCAGCCACATCCTGGGTCTCTGGAAGCTGGCCCTTACCACCTTTTTCTTCACTGGATACTGGCATAGGTAGTGGGTGGCTAAGGTTATGGGGGGCTCAGACTCTCCAGTCTCAGGAACAGTGCTGCCAGAGTGTTCTGGAGTGCCACTCCTGCACTTGGAATCCAGGATGGTGCTATGCCCTGGCACTTCAGGAAGTGGCCATTCCCCACAACACACACACATGGACAGTCAAGCCCAGAGATGTTTCTCCCTCTCTCTCATGCTAACTTGCCAACAAGATAAAGGGTAAGGATAGAACACCACCTTCCTCCCCCTTCATATGATGCTGGAGACCCTGAGTGAGGCCAATAGGAGTGTGCTGAGCTCTCAGGGGAGTAAATCACTATCTGTCCCCAATGGGGCAGCCCTCTTCATCCTGATTGCTCCAGGAGGAGGGAAGGCAACCTCATGAGAGGGGGACTTGGGAGAATGTTCCTCTTCCTGACAACTCTAAGGGGGTGGGGATAGTTCCATGGAGGTGTTCTTCTTCCTGACTACTCCATGAGGGCTCCCCTTCAGAAGAAATGGCATGTTCATACTCTGATAATAATCATGTCCCACTATTTCCTCCACCACATCATCCCCCTGCTTCCTCAGACCCTATCATCCTATCATGTCCCCAGCTCCATCAACCCCTCTGCTTCCACCAAATCATGTTCTCATCAGCCCCATGCGCACCCCATCAGCCTCCGGCAAGGAACAGGATGGGGTGGAGCATCATATGAGGAGGGTGCTGTCTGCATGCACATAGACGTGGGTTCCTCAAATCTGTGAGCAGTGAGAGCCCACAGGCCGGTGCAGGGAGCGGTGCAGACCCACAGGACAGAAGAAATGGCTGTGAGGTGAGTGGGGGAGCAGGTTCAACTTCCCCCAGAACTATTTTCACCTGCTGCCTATGGATACTGGTGGCAAGTTACAACAAAGTTAACATTCCTATATGTCTTTCCTGCCATTAAAATTCCCGTTCTTACTCTTTTTAAACTAGAAGGTGCCTTCATGATGCTGCGGAGGTGGTGAAAAACCTTCTGGACACACTGCAGTTTGGCTCACTGAAAAAAATTCCCTCCTAATCCAGAAGAACAGCGATTGATCAGATCCACAGCATCCTAGAAACACAGGTCAGCATACCTGAACTACAAGGAGAGAGAGAGAGGCAGTAATGGCAGCAAGATGCCCCTGGACACCCAGGACGGCTTTTAATTGGGAGCGTGAGGCCGTGAGAAAGCCATTTAGCTCTCCCAACTCTCCATCCTTGAGGATCACTACTACACACACTTTGAGTTAGGAGGAAGAGCTAGGCTCTAGCATGTCTGAGCATGAACACTTCCAATTTTCTTCCCTGGCTGGCTGACTGTACAGAAGATAGGTTTCAGACTGGTAGCCGTGTTAGTCTGTATCAGCAAAAAGAACGAGGAGTACTTGTGGCACCTTAGAGACTACCAAATTTATTTGAGCATAAACTTTTGAAGTAAAGAAACAGATTGACAGAGTGAGAAGAGTACCCAGAAGTTACCTACTACAGGACACGCCCAACAAATAAATTAACAGAACACCACTAGCCATCACCTTCAGCCCCCAACTAAAACCTCTCCAGCGCATCATCAAGGATCTACAACCTATACTGAAGGACGATCCTTCACTCTCACAGATCTTGGGAGACAGGCCAGTTCTCGTTTACAGACAGCCCTCCAACCTGAAGCATATACTCACCAGCAACCACACTCCACACAACAAAAACACTAACCCAGGAACCAATCTTTGCAACAAAGCCTGTTGCTAACTTTGACCACATATCTATTCAGTGACATAATGAGAGGACCTAATCAGATCAGCCACATATCAGAGGCTTGTTCACTTGCAAATCTACCAATACGATATATGCTATCATGTGCCAGCAACGCCCCTCTGCCATGTACACTGGCCAAACCGGACAGTCTCTATGTAAAAGAATAAATGGACACAAATCAGATGTCAAGAATTATAATGTTCAAAATCAGTCGGAGAACACTTCAGCCTCCCTGATCACTCAATAACAGATCTCAAAGTTGCAATACTCCAACAAAAAAAACTTCAAAACTAGACTGCAATGAGAAACTGCAGAATTGGAATTAATTAGCAAACTAGACACCATTTAATTAGGCTTGAATAAAGACTGGGAGTGGATGGGTCATTATACAAAGTAAAAACTGTTTCTCTATGCTAATTTTATCCCCCTACTGATACTCGCACCTTATTGTCAACTGTTGGAAATGGGCCATCCTGATTATCACTACAAAAGTTTTTTTTCTCCTGCTGAGAATAGCACACCTTACTCTCGTTATAGTTGGTATGGCAACACCCATTTTTTCCATGTTCTCTGTGTATATATATATCTTCCTACTGTATTTTTCACGGCATGCATCCGATGAAGTGGGTTTTAGCCCATGAAAGCTTATGCTCAAATAAATTTGTTAGTCTCTAAGGTGCCAAAAGTACTCCTCGTTCTTTGCACAGAAGATGGAACCAAAGAGTCCTCTTGCCAGCTATATAAGTCATCACAGAATCCACTGCTACAAAGGGCGCGGACTTGGCTGAGAGTGTAATGTTAAAACATACATTATGTAACTGCTTCTGAGAGACCAGTGCCTCCACAGAATATGGTGCAGTGTCATTGTCACGCAATCACGGACTCTCAATGGGTAGGCCATCCATGAGGCTTGTGGACTCATTGCCACTCAGCCACTAACGGGGCAAATTTGAGCTAGAAAAAGTTGTTCAAAATGTTGAAGAATTCTATTCAATTTTTTTAAAAAATTCCTCTCCAAAGCAAAAGCAATTTGCTTCTTATTGTAATTTTATATAATATGATTTTCTAAAATGTTGCAGAATTATACACTCAGCGGGTGCTATAAAAAAATCTGAAGCCATAATTTATATTATGCTCGTGTATAATTCCTGTGCGATGATAAAATTTACTGAAACACTTTTCTGTTCATTGCTGCTGTGCCAAATGAAAAAAAAAATCTTTCAACATTCACTTGAATATGTGTTAAGTTTATAAAGGAAAACCCTACTTTCGTTGACCATTCAATGGCTGAGCATAGTATTTAGAGGAGGATTTCTCTGCTAACTCATCACTCAGCCTGCACCCTCATCAGATAACAGACTTCAAAGTCCTCCTCATTGCCCAGGCTCCAAAACTTATGGTTATATTCCCGGGGCTTGATGCAGGAATTAGTAGGGGAAGCTCTATGTTCCATGTTGTGCAAGTGGTCAGACTATATGATCTTTCCCTTCAGGTGTTTAATTCTATGAATCAACTCCTCTTAAAGTCCTCATCCTTCAGTGCAATCTACACATGTGGACATTGTTTCATTGATGTGGATTGAGAATGGGGCTTATTACTTTTTGTGACTGTAATAAATGGCAGAAGGCTCCTAGAACTACAGAAAAGCATCTTATTGTATTTAGAAATCAAAATAAAATAAAATAATATTCTCTGTCTGCTCCCTGCTTACAATTCCTGTGAGTTACTACTTGAGCCCCTTGTTCATTAAAAGATGATACTTAGAACATCATTCTCCCTGGATGCTCTGATTACTTCTGCCTTTCCTGGCTTATTTGCAATTCCACATCAAATTCAAGTTCCTCATCTTTAATTCCAAAGTCCTGCATAACATTGTCCCTGCCTATCTCTCTCCTCTTCTCTCCTCTTTCATTTTCTCCCTTTCTCCCCCTTAACTTCTTAGGCGTGGGCTACACCAGTAGGGGCTGGGGGGTTTGAACTAAGTTACGCAACTTCAGCATCACCAAGAGCCAGGAAGATGAAGAACTCTAAATGCCCTGACCTTGTTTCAGGCCCTTAATGAATGGTGGGAGTGAAGCCAAGGCTCTGGCATGGTGTTGCCTCCACTGATTTGAATGGAGTGTGATGTTACCAAAAACGTCTATGCCCATAGATTTGTACTAATCTGAACCAGGGATCCTTCCCCATGCTGCAGATTAGTGAGGTTTTTCTGTATGCTGTCTGAGAGCTGTTTAATTGTATGTTTGGGGCTGAGTTAGAGGGAGGAGTTTTGTTTTTGTTGTCTGAACCAACTTCAGTTCCATTTAATAGACCCTATTGCCTTTGGTTTTGCTTAAGACTTTTTTTAGGAGCTCAGAGGCCTTTGGGCAGGGACAACCTACCCATAAAAAACACAATATTATTATAGTAATATAGCAGGAGGTTTCAATTAGACTTTGAAACTTTACCCACTCTTTTCTAATTAAAAATATTCTTCAGTGGCTGTGAGGTTTAACAGTGCTTGCTTATAGCTGTGCTAACTATTTTTTTATTTTAAAAGCATAAATGTGAGCTTTAAAAATTATTTAAAATTAACAATGAAAATATGAAAAATTTCTGCAGGACAAATTTGGAGAGGGACTCACTTTCTTTTTTTAATTAAAACAGATTAAATGTCTCCATACCTTTGCCCCTTTCTTCGATCTTATCTCCATTCACTCTATTCTTCATTCTCCTTTTCCTTTTCCACTAGGTCTCCAATTCAATCTCCCCCATGCCATTTCAATGTTCTATTTCTCTTTCAATCGTCTTTCCTCTCTTGCCCATCTTTTCCTCTCCCCTCCTTACTTTTGAAGATAGTCATGAACCTGAGTTAATAAGCACTAATTTTTTTTTTTTTTTTTTTGGAAAAACTAGACAGGAGAAGTGTAGGGGATATAAAAGAAAAAAGAGAGACAGGTGAGTATTGCTGTCATTATTTGTTTAACATCTGTGATTAGCTCTAAATTCCATGCCAGTTGTTATGGTAGCAAAACTGCAATAAACTAAGGCCCCTGATAATAATAGATAAATAATGATTGCTGAGTATATTTATTAACATCATTTGCATCATATTTTTATGGATTCCAGTCCATTCAAATCAGTAGAGGAGTCTGAATGTATCGGATTTTCCAGACAGACTACAACAACGATGATCTTCTAAGGAACCAATCAGGCCACAATGAAAATTTCCCCCTGATAATGAATTCAGTTTTTTAATGCAGTCCTACAAATAAACTGCTATTTTAAATTTATACAAAACAGTCATTGGCCTGAAAGCTAGAAAAAAAGAAAAAAACAATTCTAAAAATGCAATGGATCATGATGGGAGCCAATCTAATTACAACGGTAAACTCATCACACAGACTGACATTGTGACAGAGTTACTGCCAACACATTTGGATTCACACTATGGTCATTACAGGCTTGGCAGTGGAACACAACAAAATAGATGTTACTGATGGGAAAGTATCAGATCATCCAGTCTATCTTCCTGCCAATGCAAGATTGTTCCCTATATTTTCTAGTGGTTGTTCATTCTAGTTTTAAAAGACCCAAATAATAGGGATTCCACAATTTACTTTGGAAACTATTTTACAGCCTAATTACATCTAATTGTCAGGAAGCTTTTTCCTGAAGTTCAGCCTACATTTTCCTTTTTGAATATCCTTCCAGATGGTGATATATACTTCTGATGGCACACTGAATAATTCCTCTACCTTACTTGGTTATAGCAACCTTCAGATATTTCTAGATATTTACTATGCCCTCCCTTTACTCAGTCACCACTTGTCAAGCTCTTTAAGTATTGCCCATAAATCAATCTTTCCTGTCTTCCCATCATTTTGATGCTCATCAATGAACTCCCTCCAATCTCTCTAATAAGGTTACATCCAGAACTTAATAAAATATTACAGATGCTGTTGCACCACAGCAGGAGAGAGAGATAGACTATTAATTAATAGGGACTTATTCACCTCCATTGGCTAGGGCAGCCAAAGAGGGCAACAATACAACAGCTCTCTTTAGAGAGCCCTGTTGGTAGAGTTTGCATGGAGTCCCAGCAGAGAGGATAATAGAGCCACAATTGTGAGTAAATGATAGGAACTGATTTTTGTGCTAGAGCTTGTCTGGTAATTTCTTTAGGAAAGGGAATATTTTTGTTCAAATCAGAATAATATTATTTACACAGTTTAATTTTACTTCAGGTGTCACAGGCCAAGTACATCTTTGAATTTTTGGTGTATTATAATCTTCAGATGTAGATATATAAATAAATGAGGCTACAGTGTTAAATCTAGAGAATACTTCCTTATGCTATAAGAGATTAATCTAATATCTAAACTAATGAGTAATGTCTCCTGTCATGAGTTAGGTAACTTGTATATACTTTGGAAAGCTGTATCGTATGAGATATACACTATATTTTATTCCACTTGCTTTACAATTAAGAACATACTCTGTCGGGAAAGCCAAGAAAATAGAGAAGCAAACAACAGAGCAGGCCTTTTGAGAGTTTGCAGTAATACAAAAGAAATGGTACTTATTCATGAAGGAATGTATTTCGACTGTGATTTTTTTTCTTCTGGTTTATTATTGAAATAAAACATGATCACGAAAGGCATTATTTTTTAATGCTTGGAATACACAAACAAACAGACACAGTTAGTAAATCAAAGTATATAATAGCCATATTTTAGTATTTTTTGGTTTATAAAAATAGAACTATATAAAAAATTAAAATGTGATTTCATGTTCAACTGCTTCTAGTTGCTGGTTGAAAGAATAGTAGTAAAACCCATGACTGAAAACTTTTTCTTGCTAATGAAATCCAGTAAATCATGATAAAAATGTGGCTCTCTTACTCTACTGTTTTGCTAATCTTTTCTCTCCATTTTGGTGACAGTAAACCAGAGCGAAGATATTCTCTAGTTAACTTCTGGAGTATTAATATTTGCTGTAGGTATATGGTATAAACTGAAGGGAAGGAGAATATTAGGGCATTCTTGTGGGTCCCATCCTCTCACTAGTGTTTTCCTCCCACAAATCTCATCAGTCTTTCCTAACACATCCCTTAAATCTTGCCTTCGCCTTTCTCTCTGACCAATGTGCTGAGGCTCTGTTAGATCCTACTGTTTCATGTCATACTGGCAGAAACACCTGAAATCTGGTAGTGCTGGTAAGGCATGAGTCAGCCCCCCAACCTTCAACTCATGTATCACAGGCCACAAAAGTGATCTTACAAAATAGGCAAACCTTCAAAACAAAAAGCCAAAAAGGGACTAATTGGGAAGTGCTACAGTGTTACAAATACTGAAAGGTCAGTCTTAAATATTCCATCTATGAGACCAGAATTGTAACTTTTCTGTATATTTATTATAGTTTTATGGTTTCACTTTTTAAAGTAGGCTATACTATTATTTTAAAAATAAAAGCACACAGAGTAATTTTCAGGGAGCTTAAAGAAATAATTACATTTGGATTATTTCCAACAAAACATTCTTCATAAAATCCACTCTCTGTTCTTGACATAAACTGAAAACTGTAATATAGATATGCTCTACCCAGGCTTCAAAATGACATTAAAAAGGCACATTATCAATATGCTTAAAACATTTTGAAAGTTTAGTTTTACAGCTCCGTAACTGAAATTGCAATACACTTAGAGAATGAGTAATATCTACTGCAACAAATTAATATATGCAAAATGTGTTGAATAATAGTTAATTTATGCTGTAATAATGACTGTGCAATATATCTGCAATCTGTGCTAATCAAGAAAAAGGAGCCCCTTCTAGCTATTTCCACTACAATCATCAGCCAGTAATTTTCACCCCACCCACCTTGAGTAAAATATGACTTGAAGTATTTGCTGCTAATTTCTCAAATCAATAATTAGTACCTCTCAACAGCATGTAATAAAAAATCTAAAGATGAAGCAGCAGTTTTTATATACAAGATCTGAATTGTTCATATTTTTATATTAAAAGCTGGACACTTGTGGAATTATCTGTTTCATGTGGATTGTACTGATTATAAATCTAGTTTTGAGAAAACACTCTAAGATGGCTCCAGAGAGGTATAAGAAGTGGAAGATCAATGATGCTCTCTAGAAGTGGTCATTTGTTACATGACTATTCATTACAAATAATATTCATTATAAATTAAGCCCTCTTTTTGGTTAGTGAAGAACTCTTTTCTTCGCTTCTTAATTCAAGAACTCTTCCTGATTTTCTGCATTAATTCATCTGCAAATAACTATCAGTTATATGAGTTATGTGCAAATTCTTCACTTGGAACATTTCTGTGTTAACTGTGTTGTGTGGTGGGTCATCTAAGCCAGACAGCATTGCTCATTTTCCTCTTTTGTGTGGATGACAAACAGGGGAATAATGAGTAGCAAATAAACTCCATACTTTTGGTTTAACTTTTTGGATAAAATCATTTGTGCTACAATTTGTGAAATTATTAGGAATCATATATTTTCATGACTACCTCAGTTCTTTTAATCCTCAGGAACAATCAATAATAGGATTCAGGAATTACAGTGAATTGGGCTCAGTGCTTTTATTTGTGAAAATATTCACAAATCATATTTTTCATTATTTGACCTGTTCTAATGTTCTTATTTGACCGCCTTACTTAAAAGTTGTCCTGGTTAAAGTTGTTTTGTTGTTGACCAATTAGGGAACATGCTTGTTTAAAGTTGTGCAATGCTCCCTTCTAAGGTTTGGCAGCCGCCTGCTTTGTCCACTGCTTGCAGAAAGAGCAGCCTGTTGCAGCTGTCTAGTGGGGGCTTGGAACCAGGGTGGACCAGCAGCCCCCCTATCAGCTCCCTGCTACCCTAAGTTCCCTGTGGGCAGCTGCCAGCAGGCTAGCAATTGCAGCTATCCCTCCCCCAAGTGCCATGTGCTGCTCCTGCCCTCTGTCTTGGAGCTGCTCCCAGAGCCTCCTGCTTGCTGTGCAGGGGGAAGAGGAAAGGCGAGAGTGGGAGGGGGGTAATGTCAGGGTGTCCCCCTCCCCGCTGCTCCTACACCCTGCTTACCCCTTCTTCTCCATATAGAGCAGGGGAGGGGGACGGGGAGGGACAGAGACAGAGAGCCTGGGGCAGCAGCTGCTCTCTCAACTTCCTGATCCACTTAAAAAGACAATGCACTTAAGAGTGGGTCAACTTACTTAATGGGGCAGTGTGCATCTCTCTCTCTCTCCCCCACACAAGGTGTATGTCTGTCTCTGTCTGCTATGCTATCTCCTCTCCCCTCCATTCCTGCTGCCTTGTAGAGTGAGAGGCTATATTAACAATAACTTATTAACCCTTGAGGCTCAGCCGAGTGCTAGTTCATCATTTAGTACAGGGGTTCTCAAACTGGGATTCGGGACCCATCAAGGGGTCATGAGGTAATTACATGGGGGGGTCGGGAGCTGTCAGCCTCCACCCCAAACCCTGCTTTGCCTCCAGCATTTATAATGGTGTTAAATATATAAAAAAGTATTTTTAATTTATGGGGGAGGGGGTCACACTCAATGAAATTCCACTGGAACAAGTAACTGTGGATTGATAAGAAAAGGCTCATAAGTGCAGGAGGCAGATCTTTCACTGGAGCTGGACCTAAACTTTGGAACTCACTCCCTGAAGAGATAAGAATGATCACGGACACAACCACTTTCATAACTAAATGCAAAACTCATTTGTTCAATTTGGCTTTCCCTGGATAATTCCTTCAAACTCACTCGCAAACATACAAAAAACACTCAACTAATAAAGGTATTTCTCCTACAATCTGGATGTATGGTGAAAGAAGGAAGGTCTATTTCAGGTGCTTGGAAGACACAAATTCAGAGTGATTTGGACATGGAGATCATGCTAAAGTCAACAGGATCCATGCACACATTCGCCAAATCAGAGCTTAGCCCTTAGTGCAGGGGTGGACAAACTATGGCCTGTAGCCTGGATCCAGCCCGTCAGGGCTTTGGATTTGACCCGTGGGATTGCCACCCCTGTGGCATCGGCCCTGCGCCACTTCCGGAAGCTGCTGGCACCATGTCCCTGTGGCCCCTGAGGGAGCGGGGTGTGTGGGGGGAGAAGGCTCTGTGCACTGCTGTCACCTGCAGACATCACCCCCCGCAGATCCCATTGGCCGGGAATGGGGAGCCGTGGCCAATGGGCACTTCGGGGCAGGTACCCACAGGCAAGGGCAGCGTGTGGAGTCCTCTGTCTTCCCTTCCCCAGGGGATGAAGGGACATGATGCTGGCTACTTCTGGGAGGGGTGGGCGCGGAGCCAGGCCAGGCAGGGAGCCTGTCTTAGCCCTGCTGTGTGCCTCTGCCACCCTGGAGCTGCTCAAGGTAAGCGGCACCAGGCCGGAGACCACAACCCAAACTCCTTCTGCATCCTACACCCCAACCCCCTGCCCTGAGCCCCCTGCCACACCCTGCACCCCAACCCCCTGCTGAGCCCCCTGTCCTGAGACCCTTCCCACACTCTGCACCCCTCCTGCACCCCAACCCCTGCCCATAGCCCCTTCCTGCACACCGCACATTGCACCCCCTCCTACACTCCGCACTCCCTCCTGCACCCCAACCCCCTTCCCCAGCCCTACATTCATGGGCGTGCATGCAATTCCTCCACCCAGATGTGGCCCTCAGGCCAAAAAATTTGCCCACCCTTGCCTTAGTGCATAACAAAAGAATTGCCATTATCATTATGGCTTTTGCATGTATAAGGGTTTTTCCTGTACATATTCTTTCAATTAAGTTGGAAAAAAGTGGATACTGACACCACTGACAATCTCTCAGTTATTTCACAACTATCCATAATCGTTTCATACAATGACTGCTCCCTAAGAGGAAGCCAGGAGCATCCCTTGTATGGAGGCAATTAGGCAACATTGAACATGTAAGTGAACAATATTGTGAGTAAAATTCAATGACGCAGATCCAGAGGGCTGGTTTTGATATTCTGTCAGATCAAAGAAAGAGATCACAGAAGAAAAAAGAAAAGAAATAAGAATAACTCAGAGCAAGAGCAAGAACAAGCACATGCTTGCAAGGGTTAGCAGTGGGTGTCATTATGTAAGTCTTATTTTATTCGAATGGTAAGTGTGTTAATTTTTTCCTCATAATTTTTCTGTGTTCAGCCAGCAGGAAAGGCTACCATTCCAACTCTTTGTTAAAGATATATCTATCTTGATGGTTCTTGACAACCCTATCATGTCAGCCCTCTGTAGTAGCAAAGAGTGTTTCAGCAAGAAAAAAAAAAGTGAAAACTGACGTGCTCTACTCTGCTTCCTGTGGACATATTTCACTATAGCAGATCCAGAGGGATGCTTTGTTGTTCCTGTCAGATCAAAGAAAGAGATAAGAGAAGAAAATATCATCTAAAATATAAAACCCAGAAAGGAAGGTAACTGAAAACCACTACAAGACCACCACATCATTATGACTTTTTTAATCATTTAAATACACTAACTATAAAGTCCACAGTAAAGAAATAAATATTGTATAGGCCGTATGCTGTACTAGCTGCCAGCAAAACTGTCCTTCTAGGATTAGTTTATGGGCATGGAAACTGACTGTCAAATGGTAGTCATTTTAATCATTTTTCAATTTGGCTGTGTGGGCTGGAGGTATGCTCAGGTATTTTGACAGGTGACTGCTCAGAACAAATATCTGAACCCAGTAACTTCTTCATATTCATTTGTTTTTTCTGCGAACATACAATTCATCTTTTGCTGAACATGCCGTACACATAAAGTCTAGCAGTTGTAATGCACTGCCTAGCTACATTTGCGACTGAGTATGGGGGGGGGAAAAAAAAAAAGAAAAGCCAGCTAGAATGTGCATGCAAACCAAAAACTGTACAGTATAATGCTTCACTTGGTTTTTTAAACATTACTAATGACAAACAAATTGTGTGCTATCAAAGTAGATGGAGATCTGGCAATAATTTTAAACAAAAAAAATAAACAGTAAGCCAAAAATATTAACTTTCTGTGAGTTTATACAAAAAATGTGCTTTCAATGTTACATGTGACTAGTTTAATTATATTTTGAGTCATCAAAATGAGTATCTCCATTTAATCATTTTCAGTTTAATCCACAAGGCAGTACTGAAAAATTATTCACATGGTTATGTTCAATGTTTTTATTTTTTTTTTAAATGAAATGTATATTAGAGTGCTGTTCACACTTCAATCACACAATAATTTATTACGTGGAAGAATAAGGCCTTGGCTTTTCAAAAATAACTAGTGAGTTTGAGTTCTCCCACATCTGGGTACCAAACTTGAGATACATGTTTTCAGAAGAATGGGTGCTTGGAACTTCTGAAAAATCATGTCCTTTCAAAGTTTCTCAAGTTGGGCACCCAAAAATAGAGGCACCGAAAATCCCTAGTCACTTTTGAAAATTTAGTGCATGAGATTTATATTGATTAGCCTGTGAAATGGTCATTCCTAGGAGAATATAGAAGTACAAATAATACAGTGACAATTTTACTTAGTGTACTTTAGATAGCACTGTTTTATGCATTAGCATTTTTAACATCAGCTCTTTGAAGTCAGCTGGAACCTGTCCAGAAAAAAGGGTTTGGATTATGATGTAAACCAACAGTAAAGACAATTCCAAATAACATCTAATGTCCAATATAACTGCTGTTTACATATTAAAAAGAGATACAGACTTTGTACCAGAGATGTTCTGTCATGTTTCTCCACAGGAGAAGGCTGTCACAGTAAAGTTCATTATCAATTACAGCTTTACACGTACAAGATGAGTTAAGCTGTCATAATTTTCTCAGCCAGAGATCCTGTGCTGTCAAAGAATGTCAATTTTTAATCTGACACAAGGAAGAAAATTATCTGTTATTCTGACCTCTAATTTCTTGACATTTTAATGCCATAATTGCTGTGGTTAGTGCTGCAACCATGATTTCACCTGTCAAGTAAGAATGAATCAATATCCTCAAGCTGTTCCTCAAATTTTAGCATTTATTTCACAATTTAAGGTTTCTTTTTAATACAATAGATATCAGTGATATACAGGCACACCTGCAACTGAGAAATATTAAGATTACAACAACAACAACAAAATTTCCCCTTAATTTGGGCCTGACAATGTTAATTTTTACTACATAGTTCTTCCTCTTTTCCTTTTATTATAATATGAATAAAATTTTGCAATGTGCAGAATAAAAGAGAAGCTACTCAAATTGCTAAAAAGACTCTCTTTCAAGTATTTTTATATTTTAAAAGTGGAAGACTTCCCACTTCAAATTCAGCATCCCTGCCCAACATCCCTAGGGATCTATGTTTATGCTATTAAAGTCCCTGAGGAGACTAAATTTCAGCAGCTGGATATGCACACAGTCACTTCAGTTTTGATGCTCTCCAGCAGCTCAGTGCCTAACTCATACCTACGCCAAATTGTGATTCACAAACTAGGCATTCCCCTCCGGGGCCCCATCTGGTAGATGTGCTCTGAACATGCTTAAACCTACATAAAATGTTCAGAATGAGGAATAAGTGGTGGTAGTGGCCCAGTACTTAGAGCATTTACCTAGGAGACCTGGGGTTCAATTCACCTCTTTGCCTGATGTAAGGCAGAGATTTAAACTTTGGTTTAAAAATCTGGTTAAAAAATTGGTTCTTTCACTTCCTAGCAGAGGCTACAGCTAGGCTATGGATGCATTTTAATTCTCTCTCTGGTGCAGTTACTACTGGAGTATTTATACATAGTGGAAAAAATACAGCTGGAGAGATTTAGAGAACCCTGTCATAAAATTCCCCATAGACTAGTGGTTAGAGCACTCCTTAGGAAAAGGGAGATCCAAGTTCAAATCCTTGCTCTGCAAAAGGGGAACTGAACACAAGTCTTCCAAGTCCTGAGTAAGTGGCCTAACCACTAGGCTAAAAGTTATTAAAGGGCTATTATTACAGCTCCCCACGCTTTGCTTTTCTTCAAAAAGTGCTGACCTGTCTTAGGCACTTAACTCCAGGAAAGGGTTCATGGCTGAATCCCAAGCGGAGAAAAGCACCTCCCTTTGTCCCTGAGTTAGGCACCTAGCATGCTTTGATGGATGGGGTATAGGCCACATCCCTCTCCTTGGCATTTCCTATGGGTTAGCTCAGGCAGCTCTCCTCTCCACATGACGTCTTTTGTGATGCACCTAACTCTCCTCTTGCCTTGCATACATAGGTGCTGGTACTAGGGTGTGTGTGTACTGCCACACCGCCTGGCTTGAAGTGGTTTCCATCATATACAGGGTTTAAAGTTTGGTTCAATGGCTCTCAGCACCCCAACTATAAAAATTCTAGCACCCCTGGGCACCTCAGTTTGTGAATTCCACTTGGTGACAGGGCACCTAAAAGTTAGATACTGCAATGCGGAACATGGCAGCACCCAAGTTCCCCTTGTGAATGCCACCCCCAGTGTTCAACTGAGGCACTCAAGCTGAGTGCTAAGCCAGGATTTCTGCAAAATAGCAAATATGCGAAAATAGTGCGCTCAGTTGTGTGCACAAACTGGCAACTATATGGTCAGTTGGGACACTAATGTACTTTCATAAGAGTGAATATTATCAAAAGGTGACAGAGTGCTAACTTTGTTGTGTTCCCAAATGACAAAGAGGGTCATTGATTTGGATCTGGATCTTGATCCTTCCTCTAAAACTGGAGGGTGTTCAAATTTGAGGCACTGGCCCATCTATACTGAAAGATAGCACAAAAATAATTAGTTAGGTGTGGGGATTTGGTTCTCTCTTGCTGAATACAAAAGTGTTTTTACCTAGAAGATATTTTTTCCACTAAACAAAGGCAGGAGCTGGGGATGCACAGCAAATAACGATTTAAACCTCCAGCCAGGATGGAGGGGAAGAATTCCCTTTTATGACTGGGAGGTTTTTATCTTACCTCACCGATCTGCTGATTTGCTGTTCTCACCTTTTATTTGTGGACAAATTGACATCGGGGGTGGGAAAGGCAGTAAGTAATGATCTTTTATTCAGCCAACCTGTGTTGATTATGTTGCTTTGTGATCAATAGACTTTTAACAGCAGTTATTGTATTGAGAAAATGTTCAACTTTTCTTTAAAAAGATCTTTTATATTCAACTATTACCAAGTTAAAATATCAAGCACAACAGTTCACAACCCTCTGTGATATAATACATATGACAAAAAGGAATTTGATTTTCTAGTGTTTATGTATGTATATTTTATTGGGTTTAAAACATACCTTCTTGCTCATATACTGTTCAGTGATCTGCTAAAATCAATTGTTAAAATAAGAAAATGGTATTTAAAAACATAAAACTCCATTTTTTTTTTTACAGAAGAAAGCAAATCATAACTAAAATGTGCAGTTGTAATAAAAGCATATCATCCATGCCTGAACCTCTAATAAATACTGATCCAGATATCAAATACCTTTTTATTGGACAGAGAACCTATATACCATTTGTAGTAAGAGGAGGCCCTGAGACATAAACATTGGTATCAGAGGCCTGGTATGAGGCCTAAGGCCTGAACTAAAGTAATGGTCAAGACTTTGCTAACATAAAGCAAAGTGGAGCTGTGAGCCAGAGGCAGGCCCTGCTCACAGAAGCTGGCAAGGAAAGGGCTGATGCTGCAAGAAGATACGTACCTAAAAGGTACTGAACACTAGAGATCAGAACATTCACATACTTGCACATTCCACACAGATAACAAGGAACAGACTGACTCATCCCAATGACAGGGGCAAAAGGGTAATATGATGGATAGAGTTGTTTTGTTCAAACCAATCTACGTAGAGGGGTTGTACCTTACTGCGTAGAGGGGTTGCACCTCAATACGTCAGAAGTGATGTGTAACTTGTTTGTACCTGTGTATAAGAATGTATCCCTGGGGCAATGTTTTTGTCCGGCCAAGGGGGCAGTGGAAAGTCCTGCCACTGAGCCGGGTCCATTGCCAAGAGGCACTTTCTCGTAGTATGCCCTGAATTAGGCTCAGAAACCTACAGGGAACTGCCATTGTGTCCGAGATTGCAATAAACCTAGCAGACGTGACTTTGCACCTTACTAGAGTCTGTGGTCATTGGGGGTTCTCGTCAGGTTTGCTGCATCAGCTATCTGCAGAGCTGGGGCACCACACGGGGCAAGCACATGCACGCAGCCGAGTGATACCAACAAGGAGACAGCAAAGCACCACACCGGTAGCACATCTGACAAGACCTCTGACAACACCATTTATGCTTATAGCTCAAATAAATCTGAAAAGCCTCCAAATCTGCCTGTATATATCCATATGATCTTGTATGTGTGATCACATATGGGCAAAAAGTGAACAAGAAGGTATTTTTACTCTGCAAAGAATACAGAGCAGGATTACTATTTGAAGTCTTTTAGAGGAACAAGTATGTTATGTGTCTAGGTATGAGGAACTGAAGGGCATTCAGATTTCTTTTCTCTTTTTTTAATTGAACATTTTGCTCTCATTGTCACTAAAAATAACCTTTCATGTGAAAATTTTCTTCTTGTGTGTGGAATGAAGAAGAAAATGGAGCTGTGAGAAGTGGTTTAGTGTGCACAGGGAAGCACAAGAAAGAAGAGACATATATGTTAATGACTAAGGGGGCATGGGTTAGACGTGCATGTGGGAGCACAAAAACGTCTCCCCGATTTTAAAAAAAAATCCTGACAATAAATTGTGCATGTAACTAAGCTCACAAGAGAGTTGAAGATGCTCATCATGTCACAAGATGTTAAGCAAAGCACACTGACCTCAATTCTACAAGCCATCCTTTGTGGGGAGGCCCTTGAAGTCCGACACAAAGGTCTGTTCATGCAAATCAGGGCCTTATGTATTGCATTACCTCTATTACTGCACAGTTACTAGTCATATTGAACTACCAAGTATTGCACTCATTTGCTTTCATTGCATAAGCACCTTATTTATACTTTCAAAAATTATTGTTCTTCTGTGCATGCAGATCTGCATTTTATTGCCTCTAATTATGCTCTAAGTCTCTGGAATCTGCAAACAATTATGCATGTACTTAATTTAAGCACTTGAGTAGTCCCATTGGAGTCAATGGGTCTCATCAAATGCTTAAAATAGGGTACTAGAATAAATGTTTGCAGGATCTGGTCCTTAAAATACACTTCTGAAGTTCTAGCTCTAAGAATCTAATGATCAGATTTTTTTTTAGCGTCTCTATTCTTGGTTAGCAATCTAAATGGTAAAAAGACATTCAAATGCATTATTCCAAAAAATTAGCCTCACTGAATCCAAATGTTTCTTTGATGGCTGTTTCTTTTTCACAATCTACTAGTTTTCTGTCTTCAAGATTAAAAACAAAAAAACACAAAACAAAAACAACTCATCTCCCCCCTCCCCCTCCGAGAAAAACAATTCCAAAGCCTGGTAGTGTATAAATTATTACTGTTTTGCATACAACAGATGGCAGATATCTGGGGGAATGGACGATTGTGTCTATAGCTTCATCACAGCAGCACTCATCTAGCAGCTGTTGTATCTTCACACTTTTCACCTAATTTTTAATCATTTTAACCAATGCATGAATGATATTTATAGCAATAATTCTTAATAATTTTACTAAAAACAAGCACACTGACTGTAAATAAAACACATATGAGGATAGCAACATGATTCTGCCCAGATGACTAGTATAAACATAGTTGAACAACACACCCGCACAAAAAATCCCACAAAACAACACAACACACACAAAAAATTAAACCTAGAAACCTCCTTTAATGGTAATATTTGATTGTACATTACAGAAAGAAAAACTAAAGTAATTTGAACTAATCCTATATGTCAGCCTGTAAAGTATAATTCTATTGATGCACATAATTGGTTTTCCATTATCTGGAAATGTTAGGCATTTTCCTCTGACTCATGACCACAGTGCAAAGTAATCTTTTTATTTCAACTTTTCAGTTTTACTAAGTGAATCTATCAGATGCTAATTGTAAAGATGGCTCATTTTGTAGAGCATAACTTGCACTATAACACATGAAGTGCATATTAACTGTATTATAAATGACAGTGCTTCCTAGCAAGGAAAATACTGCCCAGCAACTACACCTCTTTGACATTTAAACATACTTGACTTTCCATTTTTGGAATCATCTAGGATCCCAAGTTCTGAATAAAGTCAATAAAATCAAACCAAAAAGGATTATTTTTTAAACTAAAAAAAGATGATACATTAATGATGCCTGGGAGATGACGTCAGTTTTTAGAATGACATGATAGTAAATGCTTACCTCCCTGAGGACAGGATCAGTGATACTATCCAGATTCACAGAGCCTTCATATGTTAGATAGTGGAAAACATTGAGTGCACGCACCGCTTCTGGTCCTCGTTGCTTGTAGCCAAAAATAAGGTCAATCCACTGATGAAGCTGGCATGATACAAACTCACTTTCCAGCGCCTGGAAATGAAATCCAAAGTCAGGGAAAAATACTGTTTCTCACATTTATATGCTTAAATTCTGTCTTCACTTTCCTTATTGCCTGAAGAAACTGTACTGTACAGCGCTACAATTCTTCTTCATACTTACAGTATATATCTGAAGATCTTCAAACAAACATTAAACAACCATTCAACGAATTATACTGTGAAAAAAATTAAAGGATATTACTCTGTGCAACACAAGTGGCGAGGAGAAGGTATTAAACTGCAGCCATAGAAGTGATGATAGCAATAGAAGTTGTGCTTGGCCTCTCTATTACAGAGAAACATCTACCTACCTTTAGATGTCACTGCCAGCACTGGGAGCTTTGAAAGGCTCAGAGAAGGCATAGGGTGCCCTTAAATTCCTTCCACTAGCAAACCACTTATCTTGCTTGCCAACTGGCTACTATCTGCAAACATACACAGTTCTCTTCTACAGGTTTTTAGTGTGTATGTAAGCATTAAAAGATTACATTAATGGATTTGTTATACCAGTTACTACGACTGGTCAAAAATTTTCCAGTAAAATTATTTTTGGAGGGAAAATTGTTTCAACTAAACAAATGGTTTTGTAATAGTTGCCTCCTTTCTGTCAAAATTTTGATTTTTTTTTTTGTCAAAAACAGTCAAAAAGTGAAATATTTCAATTTGGATATCCTGCCATGGTGCATCCTTGGAGTTATAGTTTGGTATCATCAATACTAGTATAACCATCCTGAACTTTGACTTTTGAATAAAATGTTCAGTTGTTCAAGGTCCAGAAGGGGTCTCTGTCTTTTTGGGGGACCAAGAAGCAAGGGGAATAGAAACCTCTTCCTTGATATTGAGGTGTCATTCACTCTATTGCCACTCACGGGAGGACGGAGTCTGCCTCCTGGCGAAGAATCACCTTATGACAGTGATCCCTGAAGGGGATCCAGGAAGGAAGTTTGCATGGAGGGAGGGAGGGAAAGAAATTCTATGTATTATCCTTGATGGATAATTTATAAAACCCAACGGTCTGTCATTATGGAGCCCCAACTGTGTGCAAAACCTGCAGGGCATCCCTCAGAATAATGTGGGTATATTGGATGTCACCAATATCGGTGGGTGGATCTTGACCACAACATCAAAAAGCAGCCCTTAGCAAGTGGCTGAAAATGGGAAGAGTTCATGGCAGCAGAGATGGCTGAAAACAGAGGCCTCTGATCCTTTGTGGTTTACACAGGAGATTGGCTGGGTGTTGCTGGCAGAATGCCCAAGTCCCCGCTATGGGGAGAAAAAGTAGCTATATTAATTATACTAAAACTTTAACTATGCTAATATGTACTATAAACTATTTACAAATTTGTTTAGCGAGTAATAATAATAAAAGCTGGAGAAATGTGTGGATGCAGGGATTCTGACTCAGGCGATATGGGAGTAAGAAGGAACTGGAGAGGTGTTGGCCTGCATTGCCTCTTACACCCTCGGTCTGGAGCATGAGGTGAATTACTGTGCATGTGCAGGCCAACAGACATTGCTTGCTAGAATTTCCAGACTTGCACACATGGCATGCACACATGTGGAATACACATAGAACTCAATGAAGAATGTTAAGTTTGGATACAGATGCAAACTTCTACAAAATTCAGATCAAGTGCTCTGTTTCAGGCCCATCTTATGAGAACATGCCTCAGTACAGTTGCCAACCCTCCAGGATTGCCCTGGAGTCTCCAGGAATTAAAGATTAATCTTTAACTAAATATTATGTCATGTGAGGAAACCTCCAGGAATAGGTCCAACAAAAATTGGCAACTATGTGCCTGAGCCATAAAATCCAGAACTGGACAGTTTTTGGAGATTTGGATCTGATGATTCAGTTCATAACCATTCTTCTTTGTTATATATGTGATCTACATTCACTACTGTAGCTCCAGTAAAGGCCATTGGCTTGTCCTTGCCAAGAATGCTAATAGACATAGTCTTATGAAATTGTTATCCATTACCAAAACTGCCAAAGCAGGTTAAATGCAAAAGGAAAGTGAAAGTCACACTATAAAGCTCAACAAGTTTATATGTGAAAGAGTTGATGCCAGAATGGGCCATGTTTTGAACAAACATAGGTACTGTCATTTGGTGCTTGGGAACCTTTTGTGCAATGTCATAGCTCTGGTCCAGGTCAAGAAATCTTGTGCTAGAAACTGTGCTTTGGTGTTGGAGACCCATTGATCTGAAGCAACTTCTTGTTAGCTCTGGAGATCTACAGGACATGGGAATTAACATTATTAGCGATGTGACAAAGGTGGTGGTTCTTTTATTCAAGCAAGCACATCTGTCTCATGATGAGTGTTGTGCTCCATGTTGGCACTATACATTCTCTCTCTCTCTCTGCCCAAACCTAGATACGGAGCTCTAGAGCAGTTCGAAATATAAACGATTGTGATAAGGCTGTCGGTACATTAAATGCTGCACTGATTTATGCTGATAATCTGAAAATGGCCTGAGGATAGGATGTTTTTCACTGTTTTATGTTTTATTCCTTTTTGCTGAATATTTTATTCCTTATTCCATATACAGAATATGAACCTAAAGAATCTTCGGAAGAAGAAAATAATGTAGAGGGCAAGAACATAACAGTTTTAGGCCCAGTTTCTCCAAATGCAACATTAGTATAGCCACATTAAAACATTTTTTAATATACAGCTGCAACTCAATGAATTGTGTCATTATCTGGCTGAATGTGTCTGGCTAGCTTTAAAATGAAGATATTTACTTATCGGAGTAAAGGAATTAGGCTCTTAAATTAGCACTTCTAAATAACCTATAATCATCTTTAATTTCTTGAAAATAAAACCAGCATCAACATAACCACTTAAATCAGCTTTTCAGTTAATCACTAATTATAGGGGGAGCTGGCAGCAACCCCCTATATTTAGGTTGCTTAACATTTTCCTTTGCCTGGCTATGCCGGAAAAAAGACAGGAAGCACCAGATGTGATTTTAATTAGGCCACAAATTTATTCTTAAAAATCTGGGAGTACTCAGAAGATAAAAGTGCACAGTGCAGGTAATTCCACATACATTTCTATATACTCAAGAGGCTGCTGTCAGCCCTCCCTCCTTCCAATCCTGGTGCCACCCATCCTGCTGCTGGGACCCTTCCACCACTTCCCTTCCTTATGAGGGATAGGGATGCTATAAAAGAGGAGTGTTTGAATTTTTTAAGTACATCAGAAGCAGGAAGCCTGCCAAACAATCACTGAGGCCACTGGATGATAGAGGTGCTAAAGGAACACTCAAGGAAGACAAGGCCGTTGCGGAGAAACTAAATGAATTCTTTGCATCGGTCTTCACTGCAGAAAGTGAGGGATATTTCCATATCTGAGCCATTTCTTTTAGGTGATAAATCTGAGGAACTGTCCAAGGTTGAGGTGTCAATAGAGGAGGTTTTAGAAAAAATGATAAAACAAAACAGTAATACTGTAAATCACTAGGAACAGATGGTATTCACCCAAGCGTTCTGAAGGAACTAAATATGAAATTGCAGAACTACCAATTGTAGGATGTAACCTATCATCTCAATCAGCCTCTATACAGATGATTGGAGGATAGCTAATGTGACACTGATTTTTAAAAAAGGCTCCAGAGGTGATTCTGGCATTTACAGGCCAGTAAGCCAAACTTCAGTACAAGGCAAATGGTTGAAACTATAGTAAAGAACAGAATTATCAGACACATAGATGAACATAATTTGTTGGGAAATAGCATGGTTTTTGTAAAGGGAAATCATGCCTCACCAGTCTACTAGAATTCTCTGAAGGGGTAAACAACCATGTGGACAAAGGAGATCCAGTGGCTATAATGTATTTATATTTTCAGAAAGCCTTTGACAAGGTCCCTCACCAAAGGCTCTTAAGAAAAATAAGCAGTCATGGAATAAGAGGGAAGGTTCTGTCACGAATTGGTAACTGGTTAAAAGATAGGAGAGAAAGGGTAGGAATAAATGGTCAGTTTTCAGAATGGAGAGAGGTAAATAGTGGTGTCCGCCAGGGATCTGTACTGGGTCCAGTGCTGTTCAACATATTCATAAATGATCTGGGAAAAGGGGTAAACAGTGAGGTGGTAAAATTTGCAGATAATACAAAACTACTCAAGATAGTTAAGTCCCAGGCAGATTCCAAAGAGTTACAATGGGATCTCACAAAACTGGGTGACTGGGGGGGAAAATGGTAGATGAAATTCAGTGTAGGTAAATGCAAAGTAAGTCACATTGAAAAACATAATCCCAAGTATATACACAAAATGATGGGATCTAAATTAGCTGTTACTGCTGGAAGAAGGGAATGGATGACTGGGGATGGATCACTCGATGATTGCCTGCTCTGTTCATTTCCTCTGATGTACCTGGCATTGGCCACTGTCGGAAGACAGGATACTGGGCTAGATGGACCATTGATCTGACCCAGAATGGCCATTCTTATATTCCCTGATGTACCAATCAAAGGAGCCTGAAGTTCCCTTTACTCTGCTCCTTTAAATCTTTTACTAATTAGTTTTATCTGATAACTGCATGTGTTCCATATGGAGTACCTGTGCTGGACATTTGCCACAAGCTTACATAATGAGTTGCGATATTAAAGCCTAACCACCCTTTCTTAACCTAACAGGTGTCTAACCTGCTGCAGGTTAATATTCAACAGGGGGACTGTTTCTGGGCTAGAGAATTGCCTTTTGTCTGTCCTAAGAAATTTTATTCACATTTTACTGAGAGAGAAACTTTTGAAAATCATCACTTCTCTTCTCTCACGGAAATGGTGGCAGGCTGCAAAAGGAGAACTGAATACAAACATTCAGAACTACTGTGCTTGTGCTTCTGTCAAACCAGTTGCAGCAGCCCCACCACCACAAACTGCAGTGGCCAGAGCAGCTATAGGTGGGAAGGGAAGAAACCTGGGTCAGGCTTTCCCTCACCACCCCACAAACTCAGAACATGGCTCTAATAGCCCATCTCCCCTCTGGTGCACCACATGGGGCAGGAGCTCCCCCATCTCCTGGGGAGAGGGAAAAGGAGAGAGAGGTCGCTCCAGTTCCTCCAACCCAGCACCTCATCCTACCAGTTCAACATTCTAAATCAAGTCTTACTGACAATGGCAGTTTTGAAGAGATACTATTTTCATGTGGATGAGTTTTCTTTAATAACTTCTGTATCATATTAAGCATAAATGAGCTTCGTTTTAACAGGATACAGGTTTTAACACCTTCTACTGCAACCAGTTACTGTACTTAGTCCTGGAGCTCATGTTGTAGAAGTATGTGCTGCAGTGCAGAAAATTCAGGGTTCAAACCAAGCTAATGATGTAAGATGTTGTCATAGTATAATTTCCTCAATCTGAACCTTAGAGTTCAAATATGAGGTACTAGCATAAATTCCTCTAAGCTTAATTACCAGCTTAGATCTGATAGCGCTGCCACCAGCCAAAAATTCCAGGGTTTGGCTCACTCTGGTCTCCCCAAAACCTTCCCTGGGGGACCCCCAAACTCAGATGCCCTGAGTCTCACCACAAAGGAAAAACCCCCCTCCCCTTGCTTTCTCTTTACTCCTCCCAGGCTTCCCCTCCGTTCGATGGCCTAGATGATCACCCCTATTTCAATCCCCTTGAAAACAACACGAGAGATCAAGGTTCTCCACCCCTCTCTAGGAGGCTATACAAATTCAACTGAATAACCTCTAACACAAGAGATTTTCCCCCTCTCTGTCTTCATTAGCCTTAACCAGAAGAAAAAAACACAAACGGGGTCTAAAAAGAAAGCTTATATATAAAAGAAGAAAACATAAAAATGGTCTCGTAACAGGTGAAAAGTCATACAGGTCATTGGCTTAAAAGAGAACACACAAATGAATAAACAGCTCTTATTCAAAAGAAAATACAATGAAACATTCCAGCAAACTACACACATGTAAATACAAAACAATATAAAAAAAACCTTATATTGTCTTATACCTGTACTTACAATTGGGAAACAGAAGATTAAGAAAAGCCTGAAGGTAGAGAGACCTCGCTCAGAGCTGAGAGAGCACTAGAGACACAGCAAAAGACACACACCCAAAAATTCCCTCCCTGAGCTTGAAAAATCCAGTTTCTTGATTGGTCCTCTGGTCAGGTGTTTGGTTCCCTTTGTTAACCCTTTACAGGTAAAAGGAACATTAACCCTTAGCTATCTATTTATGACAGATGTGATGCAGCTAAACAAGAGAATTTTGTTTTTACCTCTTTCATTTGAAGAAAAAAAAATCCTAGGAAGTGACACAGAAAAATACATTAAAAGAATGTTATTTAGGCTGCAAAGTAAAGTACCCAAAAATCAGATTGTCTGTGCGACCTTAATTTTGTCTGCTTGTTTGTAAGCAGTATGATAACACACTATTTTTTCCACAGGTCCCTTGTCTCACTCAGTGCACAGGATGGATGCACAATAGGACAAAATGAAGGTTGCGCAGGCATCCATAAAACTGGCATTTCATAATGTCTGAGTGCTTGACTTCACAACATACAAAACATTCATTTAACTTTTTTTTGTGTAATTTTATTTCAATCACATATTTCCCTATCTCTTTTCCATTTGCTAGTTCTACATATTTACATTTTGCAAAAAGATTGTGGTGTGTCTGTATCTGCACTTTCCTTATTTAATAACAAGATAGTGATACTAGGAGGCTGTTTTATTCACAATAAGCTGATTATCCTGGGGTACTGAAACTAGGAGTGCTGGAGGTGCAGCAGCTTGAAGTGGCTTCCATCATATACTGGGTTTACAGTTTTGTTCAATACAAATTGTTCCAAAGCCCCTGTGATCATCTCAGGGGAATTGGCCGGGTCTGAAAAAGCAGCAGCGGCTGTTTAAAAAGGGGATAGTAACATTATAAAACGGAAAGGACTGGGCCAAATAAGCATATCTGACATATCACCATCTCTAATATTTTTCCCTCCCCTACCATTGTTGGAAGAGCTGGTTGTGTATGTTTTAACTCACATGGCCAGTACTTACTCAGCAGCTCATCATTCCAGTGTAAGTCTTACTAACACTGGCGGTTTTGATGCAGTCATATTTTCACATGGATTAACTGTTCTTTAATAATTTCTCTATTCTAAAAAGCACACGAGCTTCTTTTTAATAATAGAATTTCATATCTTTTGTCTGCTTTTTTAAAATTCAACAAGCATAGTTATTATACTGAGTATGCGAAAAATCCCACTGAAGTGCTGTATGACTAAATGTGCTTGTGGGAGATTTGTGAGGTCTTGAATCTTTCATTATTTTGAATTAGAGACTTTAGAGTTCCCAAAGGATTGTAAGTTTTCAAACAATTCCTAACACTCTTGATACTGGATATATCTGTGTCCCTACATTACAACACCTTATATAAATTTGAATTATAATAATATAATTCTACTACTAGTTAGAGATGGGCAAAACATTGATTTTTTTGGTTTGGTGGCTAACCTGAAAAATTAGAAACAAAAATTTGTGTTGATCCAAAAATAGCTAAATTTTTTAATGAAACATTGTTAGGTGTTTTCAGAATTATGTCTTCTCCCCATCTTTTTTTTATTCTGATGAAACTATTTGCTAAGTTTGACCCGAATACACAAATACTGTGATCAAACTGAAACTGGATTTTTTGATAAATAGACTATTTTTTCCAAAAAAAAAATCAGCTCAAAAAAACAAAAA
This sequence comes from Chelonoidis abingdonii, assembly GCF_003597395.2. Classification (NCBI taxonomy): domain Eukaryota; kingdom Metazoa; phylum Chordata; order Testudines; family Testudinidae; genus Chelonoidis; species Chelonoidis abingdonii. The sequence goes on from NC_133769.1 coordinate 322,096,428, forward strand.
AAACAAAAAAAAGAAAAAATTCAGCTTTATTACTAATACCTTTAAGGTGGAAAAGTATGAGCAGAGATTAATTCCATATCCATTACATTTTCAGGGTGAAGAATATTGTGACTTCTGTGCCCTAAGAGTCAGTATTTGCATGCGTAGCTCATTTAGATATTTTTGTGGTGGCAGATCACTATCTGGAAGGGACAATGCAAGGCCGAATTCTGTCCAGTTTTCCTCAGTGAAGTTCTAGAGATGCTGTGTGGCAACTTCAACCTGTATTCATGTACAATATAATCAGGTGGGGAAGTACTGGGTCCTATGGGAGGGCAAGGTCTCAATTTTCCTTGAACAAGCAGATGTTAGGGCCTTGCTCCTCAAATGTACTATTGACTCTGACAATTTTACTAGTTATTGCCCTGACTACAGTCTTCCCTTTTTCGTACAGATTATTGAAATGGCTGTGACAAGGCAACAGAGATATCCTTTGGAAACCTCAGATATCCTTTCAACATTTTACAATCTGGATTTGGCATACTTATGACTTTTTCGACTGTCAGTCTTGATGTCCTGTTTGTCTACCTCTCTTTGTACTATACCTTTACTAATACTATTCATGACAGAGACTCCTTTTCCCTAATTTGGTCTACAAAACCCACACACTTTTCTTTTTTGAAAGTCACTACTTACTGAAATACCAACAATATGTGTGTCAGTTTCCTGGAAGATATGTGAAATAATGTAGTGAAAACAAGGTGACGGAATTTTCTGTGTTAATGTAATCATTAATTTCCAGGTACAATTGTAACATAACACACACAACAGTAATAAAATATCTTTATTTTATTTGAGGGAGGTCTAGAATTAAATTTGTTTGGGGCTCTGCTACATATGATGGAAGCTTCATCTTCAAATGGAGACATTCTACCACCCAGTCACATTTTTTCCTTCATGTTTTGTTCTTTTTGGTAAAATGATTTTTTGTTTTGTTTTAAAGATGGCACATCCAAATGGTTTACAAATTGTGCTGATTCCTCCTAGTCAACATTTCTAAGATCCAAACTTTTCTCTCTTCAAAACAGATAACACTCTAGGTTCAGACCCCAGACATTTCCTGTCTTGATTACTATAATAACCTCTTCTTCTTTGGCCTTAAAACATGAAACACACTGCAATTTGAAAAGAATTGGTTGTTTAAGAAAGGTGATTGTCTAATAATGGTTGAGCAGAACTGTATTCAAAGCATTTGGGATATTTTGGGGTCATCTTTTTCCACAGGAGGATGTTTCCTGAATAGGTTTCTCTGTATAGTAAGGTTAATTAGGCTTCTTTTGCTATGTAAAATGTGTTTTCTCAATAATAATTGTGTGCAACTGCAGCTGTCATACTTAGATTTAAATCACTCTGAATTAGATGTGTTTATTTTGTGTTAAATAAGAATCCTTACAATAATACAAAATATCAAAAAATTACCAGCTCAGCAAAATGAAATTTGTTCATGTTCTATTTACTCAGTGCAAAATATTGTCAACTCCTCTCAATAGATGAAAAATAGGCACTGAACCACTCTACCAAAACCCGAGCGCACCAAGGTTTCAACTTATATATTAAATGTTTGTTAACCATGAAATAATACCCAAGCTTCTGAGTAGTCATGAAATGATTCAGAAATGTAAATACTAGCCAAAAATTGTGTATATAAATCATTCTACACAAAGGATGAAAATTCATCCTTAATAACAAACATAGAACAGTAACAAAATATGAATTACAAAAACCAGAAACTGAGTGGTCTTTCTAAAAATGTCATATCATTATAATTAATGTAAACTACAGCAGATCATATCTTTTGTTTTTAAACTACGAAATGCTTATTAAAAAGGCTTTGTTTCACTGTTTCACAGTAGAGTTCTTTGCCTCAATTTAACATGCCTGACTTACTGGCTGAATGTGTTCTATTTCTGGCTCTCAGAACCCCCAGAAGTCTGCTGGGATTGAGAGGCTGAGTAAGACTACAGATGCACATCTGTGGAAGTTTTTTATTTTTTTTTTTAAATGGTAGATTATGATTGATGAACCTAGCATTAGGGTAATGTTATCAGGGACACTTACTGCTTCTGTCCTCTGTGACATCACTGAGGTCAGACCATAATCATGTTAGCATTGAACACAATGCTTTATTAATGTTTCATGAGTAAGTCAGTAGTAATCAGTCTAGCTATGTATGGATAAATTAAACTGGTACAACAATCTCTGATGTATAATTCGAGTGCTTTTAGAATGTACCACAACAGCTCTTAAAAGTAACCTGACAATCGCTTTTCCAAGCTTTCTTATTAGACCAATTTTCACAAGTTTCATGGCATTTCTAGGGCCGCCCAGAGGATTCAGGGGGCCTGGGGCAAAGCGGAGGAGCTGAGGCGCTTGTACTTACCTGGTGGCGGTCCGGGTGTTCGGCTGCATTTCAGGGTCGGGGGGCCCTTCACTCGCTCCAGGTCTTTGGCAGCACTGAAGGGCCCCCCACCGCCGAAGACCCGGAGCAATTGAAGGGCCCCCTGCTGCCGAAATGCCACTGAACACCTGGAGCAACTGACGGGCTCCCCAACGCTGAAATGCCAGCCAAAGACCCGGACTGCTGCTGGGCCAGGGCTTGCGGGGCCCCTGTGGGGCCCGGGGCAAATTGCCCCACTTGCCCTCCTCTCTGGGCAGCCCTGGGCATTTCTTTCAACAGAAAGCCATTTCCATCACAGTGCACATATTTAGTAAGTAAGAAAAAACCCTACAAAGCCCCCTTATATACCAATTCTAAAAAGCCTATTAACCAATAGATTAGATGGTAGCCATCTCTCTAAGTCAAATTCTGTGTGTAATGCTGAAATTCTTGATTTGTTTATTTCTATTTATTTTAACAATCTATGAATGCATAAGCAAGTTGCAAATAAGAGTTTCTGTCCACGTACATAGAATTATAATTTATATATGGCTATGGTAAGCAAAATGGATATGAATATTTATAATGCTGTCAACTAGAAAATACTGAATACCCACATCATGGTTTGTGGTATCACATAAGGATCAATCCAACATAATGGAAAGACTCCTCATTGACTTAAATGGACTCTGGATCAGAATCACAGTGTCTTGAAATAGCCTCCAGATTTCTGTGGCTTCCCTGTAAATATGTACAATATACATTTTGCTAAGCCTGCTGAAAAAATTCCAGCTCTTGGGGCAAACGTATCTCATTTTAGAGATATCGGTACCACCCTCATGCTATATTTTTCTTTAGACAGATTTTTGTAAGACAAGTCAAAGTTTTGGGCTAGAGATGGGCAATTTGAATAATAAATCTGCTGAACAGTACAAATACACCTAGAATCAGACAATAAAGATGGGTACGATCCATTAGGGCATCTCCTTCCACTCCTCTCACAGTTCAGAAATGTTTTCTACAGTACATTTTCTTGTACACTGTCTAACCCAGTTTTATAAGTGCCAAGTGATAGGGATATTAGAAATCTATTCCATAATCTAATAGATCTCAATATCAAGTTTTTCTGATAAATCCATCTGCTTTTTTCCTTTCTAAGCTCAATCCTATTATTCCAAATTCCTTGGTGTTTATAGTATTTTTACAGATGTTTTCCCTGCCTTAACTATTAGTTAGCCCACTACACACATTTAACTTTAAACAAAACAAAAAACTCTGCATTCTCTGTAAATAGTCCCACCCTCATTCATGTTGTGTCTCTTCTCTGAACTCACTCTAATTTGTCAATATCTTTCTGCCTTTTAGTTGCCCAGAAATGAATGCAGCATTCCAGATGCAGTCTCACCAGAGTCATATAAAGGGATTATCTAAGTGCTCTGTGTGTAATGATTCCATATACAGGGCTCAAAATTGCGCTTGCCTTTTTTGGTGCCGAATGGAATTGCATATCAAATTTACTGTTCATTATCACCCTCAACTCCCTTTTGGCCTTACTACTTATCAGATTTTTTTCTACCTATTCAATATCTCTTTATCCCTTTCAAGATGAATGTCAAATGTATTTTCTGCCCATTATTCAAACTTCTCTATCCCCCTTTTTATTCTTTTCTTACATCGCCCAATTTAGTATTATTTGTAAATTTCATTAATATGCTGTCCTGCTACTTCTGGTTAACTGAACTGTATATGTTGGGGCTTGAGAAACCCAGGCTGACTAAAGACCCTTCTCCATTAGCATTGGCAATCCAAGACTATTTCCTGCCATGCTATTGCCAAATAAGGATGAGGAAGGGCTGGTGGTCTGCTATCTGAAAAACTGTATGGATTTGTGGAGGACTGGACTCAATATTTAACAGCTGTTAAACCACTCATTGTAGAACAGATGTTGGGATGAATAAAGTTCATCCAGAAAATATCTCCCATCAAGAATTGGATAAAAACAGTAGGATGCTAAAATCAGGGTAGACAGGTAGGTTAGGATGATATGGATTTTTCTTGCATTTAAGAGTCTGGTAAGTATTCAATCAATTTAAGTCCCTAATTCAACTAACCCATGAATCCTAAAATTAGCCATCTAGTAGTCTGAGCATACCTATGGATGTACAGAGTTCATTTTTTTCCTCTGTAAGCCTAACATTTGGAAGGGTGTTTCCAACTTTTAGCTCCAATCCTTCATTAAATGCATAGCATTGTAAATGGCAAAAATACCATACTTTAAATTCATGCAAACAGCTGTTTTCTCCAACAACCATTAATATCTCAGCACAATATCTCTACAGAGAGAACCCCTTAAGGTATTTTTCCAAAAGCAGAAACAAAATGGCAGCATAGAAATCACAGATTAGCACATCATGCATACATTCAATCTGTTTCTCATCACATATTGTCTTTGTTCCCCATTTAAAATTTTACACCTTTAAACATATAAAATGAGAGACAGATTTTAATATAAAAGAATAAAAATTATTTCTAAAATTTCATGTAGGAATTGAATAATGTGTTTAATTATTTTCTCCAAAAGGTGGTGGTTTGTTATTTTCTTTCAGTAAGGAATCAAAGAAAATGGAGTTGCTGCTACTCTCACTGAAGTCAACAGTAACACTCTTCTTGACTTTGATGAGATTAAGATTGCGACCCATATATTGCCATTGTCTGTGGTAACTATTAACTTTTATAAAGACTGTTAAAATAAAAATGTTTATAAAACAAAAAATTTACAGTCAGATATTTTAGAAGGAAAATACCATTTAGTGTCTCCCTAACAGTGCAGGACTGTCCTCTTTCATGTGTGTCTGGTGTTTTGTTATAAAATAGGACAGGTGTTTTAATATTCAGTTATTCTTTTGAACTTTAGAGGGCTGTTTTTATGTGAATCCCAGAAGCACTGTTCCCTGGTAAATCAATAAGCTGATGAGTGGCATTCCTCCTAAAAGGTGTTTTAGGCAATGGTCTCCAAGCAGATAGATCTGTACACCTCTTGGGTACGCATATATTGAGGGAATCTATAGGGACAGGTAAGTAGTGGGTATTTTGATTCAGATCCATTTCAGGAAAATAGTCAGGAATTAAGTTGTTGAGAACTGTGATACAGTGTATGAAATACTTTCCTTTTTCTAAAAATGTTAAAAATATATATCATATTATTCATTTGATCATTAACAAACAGTAACATATGTAAGAAAATCTGCTAATATAGGCAGATGAAATAAATGTGAATAATTTTACTTAACACGGATTTTAATTCTAGGAGAAAATGTGTGTTGAAGGTCAGATTACCTTTCGAAAGCTTGGTTTATTATGAACAGCCTTGCAAAGTATAAACAATTGTTGATCATGTGATCAGAGAAAATACAGATCTAGGTAGTGAAAAACACTACTGAATATGCACCACTAAAATTCTATTATTATTTCATGAAAAAGCGTAAATACACATATTAATACTACTAATCAAGCCACTTTGTTACCAACATAATTTGATAGATACCCAGAAGGTGAAATACCATGGCTGAAAACAGAGAAGAATAAACAGTTTCCTCTTAAAACTGCTATATCTTTTCATTGAAAGTATGTTAATTTACTGACAAATATTTTATTTATGCAAAAAAGTACACTTTATGGTGTTTCATAGCTACAGTTCTGCACACTTGGTAGTGATTTGTGATGGAAGGGTACTTTTGCAAAACTCGTTCAGAAAATATAGTACTTGGCACAGTAGCTCAGTATTCCTGCATAAACAATTAATTCCTTTTGAATGGAAACTGAACAGTGTCCAATCATGCAAGGAGCTGAGTACTTCCTGCAAACTCCCATTGTGTTTATTTGCAGCAAATGTTCAGTATTTTGCAGGACTGGGCTCTTAATTCTGCAGAATATTTTACACTGTCCAACTGAGGCCCATCAAATTGCTTTGTCCTCAGAGAGCAAATAACCAAATTTACAATTCCATTATTGGTCCTCATTAAAGAAAAATCATTGTACAATAAAGAGTCCTATTAAATAAGAGCTGAATGGAAACTCCTCCCTGACTTTTTCTTCTTGCATTTTAACCCTAATTCTGAAGAGGTGAAAAGCCAGTGATATGTTAGCTTGTTAAAACACTGAACTTGTTACTAAAGCTTAACTAAAATCCCTCTTACCATCCTGTTGATCCGGACAAAGTCTTCGGGCTTCTTTGCCCAAGGGGGAAGCTCAACATCATTTACAACAACTTCATCCTCTCTGACACCTAGATTATATCCGTTACTGTTGACAAACATCTCTGGTAGGTAGTAAAACTCTGGAATTAACTCCTGCCAGAGAGAAAGCATAATGTGTTACCTTGCATATGTACAGAACAGCTGCATGATACTTAAAATTTTCAGAATTTCTGTTTCTCATACAATAACCGTATAAGAAAAACAATCTTCCCCATTTGCACAAAATCATACTTGCATTATTTATATTTCTGTGGACAAGAGATGTTTAAGGAAGAATTTTTATAATATTTTTTCTTGTACTTAACTTTGAGCAGACATTTTGTTATAATATATTGAACAGTTTTTGTCTTCCTCAATCTTGTTTCAATAAATGATAACACCCTTTGTTAAATTAAATATGTTAGAAAGTAATCAGAGATCTTCCACTTCTGTTTAACAAAACTATTTTAAAAGGGAAGAACCTGTGAAATCTTAATGGAAAAGAAGGTTATATTTTAATCCTAATGTTTCTTTGCTTTTTTTTTTTTTTCATAGTATCCATTGCATTAACATATATAACACAATTTTATGGATAAAAAGATGGCACATGATGATAAACAAAAACAGTTTCAGGTGAGTGGACTTTTCTGTAGTCAACAACATTCAAATATGGATAGGAAGCTGTGAGAATGGCAAAATGTCTTTAAAATTTAAATACATGCAACTTGAATTATGAAAGCTCAGTAAACAGGAAGCAAATCTGAGCTGGTATTAATATTTAGGTAGTGCCCACTGTGAAGTTTATCACAGTTTGAAGGAGGTCCTAAGCTGAAATTCAATGATTTTGACACCATAAATATCTCAATTTGTAGGTGCCTATTATTGAAGCAGCTGGTGCTGAATTGCAATAATAGAAAAAGCTACAGCTTTAAACCCCACCATCTTTTCTCTAATATCTAGATAGGGATTAAATTCACTAAATTACATTATTAAAAGCATTAGGGCATTCTGTTGTGAAACATGATCAAAACTGATGACACAGCACCTGAAACCTTAATCTCTTTGTGGTCTTTTCAGAGGCTGCAAACACACAGAGCATAAAAAAATCACTGCAGACACTAAAGTCTCTAATTAAATCTGATCCGCAACCCTACAGAGACTAGACCAGTTAAAGCACAGAAGGCCCTTTCAAGTTTTATCATTAAAAACAAATATATGAATATTTACATAAAAATTTTAGGTATTTTTAGTGGAACAACTTATTTGGTTCTCTTATACCATTCATGCTGTATGAAAAACGTATGATTCCAATTAGACTAAAAACCACAACATTAATTAATATTTAGCCAATGTAAAATAGTAATTAAATGAGACATGCCTGAACATGCGTTACGCTCATTATATAGCCTGTAACTACATAAAACAATAATATTTTGAAGAAATATTTCATACATTTAACAGTAAAACAAACAAAGTAAAAAAGATACAAACCCTGAATATCATATTGGGTTAAACACAGACTATTTGGCTGGGAATCCTAACTTGTTATATTACCATCTCTAATTTGTTTACTTGAAAAGTTTTCTAAAAATTCATTCTGATATGGTTGAAAACAAATTGTCCATTCTCCTTCTGACTCTCATCCCATCACTTCTTAGATTCTTGAAGAACCCCTGTTTGTCCATTCTCACAGGGACAGCACGGGGCCTGATTATCTTTCCAGAGCTCAGCAAAACCACTCCTAACTGTGGACTAATGAGTTGCCGCAAAGCAACACATGCTGTAGTGCAAATCACAGTCCTCAGAGGTCCTCCAGATGCCTGCTGGCCTCAGAGTGGTGAAAGTATGTCATCTCAAAATAATTAAAACGAAATGGAATACAACAATGGAAAAACTGACTTCTAATTTAAAAAAAAATCTTCATTTAAATTTTGAACAAAATCCATGCAGTGCATATTGCTGATGTTTTGACTGGCTACAACATTTTTATATAGCTGGCTGTTCTATTAACGTATAAGACGACATATAGTCTCTGCAGCTTCTCAGTCATAGAGCCAGACTGGGAAACTCCTGCAGCTGATGTAACTGTACATTTTGCATTATCCAAATAAATGTCCAATCTCTTCTTGAACTCTACTAACATCTGGCCCTCAATGATACCTTGTGGCAAAGAGTTCTAAGCAATTATATATTAATAAATTACCAATTTAAAATGTGATGCCATTCACATTAATTCAATGTCTCTTTGTCCCTGTAGGGTGAGAAAGGGTCAACAGGAGCATTTTATTTACCCTTTATACAATTTATTATTTTGTAGTCATTTAGCATGAACTCTGTTATTTATCTTCTCTGGAAACTAAGCAGTACCAGTCTTTTAATCTTTCTTCATATGTCAGTCTCTCCAGGCTGCTATTCCCTTTTTGTTGTTCATCTCTAAACACCTTTTATTCCTGATAATCCTTTTTTGAAACAAGGTGAGCGGACTGATCATAGTATTTCAGATCAGGGAATAATATCCATGTATGTGAAAACAGTATGATATTTCCAGAATTACTTTCATTCCCATTCATTATTTTGTTTGCTTTCTTGACCACTACCCTGAGGTATCCCACTCTTAACTTTCTGCCATTTTGAAAACTGACCATTTATTCCTACTCATGTGTTTTTTACCTCTTCATCAGTTTCTAATTTAGGACAATATTTTACCTCTCATCATATGGCCATTAGTTCCCTCAAAGCATCTTCTGGGGAACTTTATCAAAGGCTCTTTGAAAGGCCAAATGAATGCTACCTGGTTTTCCCCAATCACTATTTTGTTGATATGGTTATAGAATTCTAGTAGATTACAGAGGTAAGATTTTCCTTTACAAATGTAATGCTGCTGTACAACTGGCAAAGGGATTTTCTTTTACAAATGTCCTTATCATATCATGTTCATTTATATAATTCCATTTTTAAATGTTTTACTTTCCTAATAGAAAAGTCTGGTCTGTAATTCCCAAAGTCACGCCTAACATCTTTTTTAAAGATAGAGGCAACATTTGTTACACTTCAGTCCAGTTCTTTGTTATTTGGATACTAGACATTCTAAAGTCTTCTATCCTTTGTGATAATCACTTTCGATATTGTTGGCAGCTAAAGATAAAACCTAGCTAAATTTATCAAGTGCTTCATCCCACATTTCTAAATAGTTTTAATCTCTGTAAATCTGTAAGGAGAGAACAACTTGGAACTCAGAGAAACTTTTGAATTTTTATTTCAGGACCAATCATATGTTCCATTTTAATACAATGTTCTTCCGTGTTAAATTGTACACATTCAACTTGAGCTTTTAATTGTCATACTTGGTAAAAAGCTTAACTGTCTTTCTCCATTTGAGATTATAATTCTGCTTGTTGAGGACTAGACAGAAACTCCATTTGGAGCCAGAAAGCAAAAATATACCATTCAATTAAGGTGAGCACATCACTCTGAAGAACATGCCCTAATCTGCTAGGATGGAGATCAGGAGAGGGGTAACTAAACCTAAGTCTTGCATGTGGTAGTACAGAATACTATCTACTTGAGTTGTCCAGTGTCAGACCAGGATATACCCTTTTAGTTTATTACATGTGGATATTGGAAGCAGATTATTTCCAAGATGTGCATATCCAACTTTACAATCACATGGTTTGGACCTATTGAGCCCTGTTACATTTTTTCAAATATATATCACCCAGAAATAAACTAAATGCAAGCATTTTCACTGATTTCAAGGGGCTTTAGATGGAACGCTAAAACCTTATCTAAACCAACAGTATCTCCTGCTTCCCATTCATTTATATGGATTCTGTAATTTTCCATCAAATAATGGACTGCTACAAACCCCAATTTCTGCCCAGTAGAAAGGGAGCACTGGTGAAGAAGTTCATGTTTAAAGTATCTTGGAATACCAGTCAAAAGCATCTGGCAGATCAGCAACGGTATATCTACCAAAAGTTGGCCTCCACGGCTCTGTTGTCTGTTGATGCTTTCTATAAACAGATTGCTTCAATCCAAGCTATGAAGTTTCTCACTGTTCAAAGTGGCCATTGTTTAAGAAGTTGATCTTTTCAGAAAAGCCACCAATATAGAATAAAATGCTGATGAGAGCCAAAATCTAAAAGTATTTTCTTCCTAAACCACAGCAGCTTCAAACAGTACATGAGCCTATATAGATCAGGATGAAATGGTAAATGTGATATACTGTAACTCAAAAAGGTTCCCTAACACCTATACCAGCTTGTAGGTATCAATTGGGGCAATGAAGGGGAAAACATTCACAAATCATAAATATTAAATAAAAATGGACATATTAAAAGTATCTATATACCAATGGATTTCCTTTACAAATATATCCTTAACTGTATTTTGTTCAACTGAAGTATACTTTTGCATAGACTAACATATGCAGGATAGCTACAGGCTCCTTGACTATTGCCAAACAGGTAAAAGGGTCCAAACAAATTTTTCAGATGGCATAATCTGTTATGTATTACTTCATACCAAAATAAATATCTAGTGTCAGGACCGGCACCAGTGTTTTTGGCGCCCTAGGCACACGGCCATTTTGGCGCCCCGCAGGCTGGTCCCGCGGCTCCGGTGGACCTGCCGCAGGCATTCCTGTGGAGGGTCTGCTGGTCCCGCTGCTCTGGTGGAGTTGCCGGAGCCGCGGGACCAGCAGACCATCCGCAGGCACGCCTGCGGCAGGTCAACCAGAGCCGCCTGCCGCCCTTCCAGCAAAATGCCGCCCCCCAATAATCCTGGTGCCCTAGGCAATTGCCTAGATCGCCTAAATGGAAGCACTGGCCCTGTCTAGTGTTCAAAGAGTTAATAAAACTAGGGATTCTAGTGATCTAAATCCATTTGAGGCCATTTCTATCTAGTATGCCTTGACATCTCAGAAACTGGTAACCTCCTGTGCTCTCTTTCATTCACACATCTAATAAGACAGGTTAGCTTTCTATCACTTAATAGCCAGCTACCTTGTAAGCAGCTCTAGTAGCTTAGATTTTCTCAAATGAAGAATGATGCAGTAAAGCTATGAAGGAGTGTAAAAATGGTAAAATGAATTTTATAACAGACATTTCATGTCCGTAAATGTAATCACTAGTTTATTCTAATAGCTATACTAAAACCCTGAGGTATATTTAATAGTATTATATGCCTTGTGTCTTTGTACGAGAAAACATCCCCAAACACATTTTTTAATTTACTAGCGTGTGATAAAGCTGAGGTACTTAGGAATTAAACTTTAAAAGTATGTCTTGGAGTGATAGAAGACCACTATTAATACTATCATAATTGTATACCACTTGCATCAAATCTGACATTTCAGTTTAATATGTTTTGCTAAGAGTATACCATTTTATGGCCTACTAGTAAAATCAAATCCAACACAGACGTTTTCACTTTTCTAATATAATTCACTTCAAGATTTTAAGCTGCTATTTCTTTCTTTTTTTCCTAAATGGTTGATCCCCTGGCATCCATTAATTCCACAACCGCCTCATATTGGGTCAATGAGTCAGTCAGGAGTACCTCCATTAACTGTATTAATTTGCACTATGTCACCTTAATGACATTTTGTCATAGCTACCTTTCCTGACACCTACAAACTCTATTCAAAAAGTAATATAACAAGTTAGAGAGGCAGTAGGAAACATTAGTGTCTGAACAGTAAGTTCTTTGGATTTCAGTGTTACCAAAAACTGGAGGGGAGGAGGGAAGGGGAAAAAAAGATGTGAACCTGACTGGCCAACTTATGGTCATTTCCAGGTGACTTGTTTCCTGAAAGGTCATTCTACTAACATTCATTCTTCTTCCAGCTTCCACTGATTACCAGAGGAGAAGGCCGACATTAATAAAGAGAGATACAATAAAATAAACTATTTTATCCAGGTTCTCCCTTGTGTGTTACCATGCTGATATAGCACATACTGTATTAATTCTGTTCGATTCAAGTCAGGTAAATTGGTCTCTTTAAAAATGAACCCAAACAGTGCAAATACACTGAGCAAAAACTGTAAATAAATCTTTAATCATGCAGTTCACATAATTCTATAATATGTTAGATTTTGTAAAGGTATTGCACCTAATCCATGGGATAGCATTAAGTGCAAATTACTGTTTGCTTTTTACAAACAGATCAAACTATCACAGCTTTGTTTTCATTATCTCAATGTGAAACATTTTAGCTATTGAAGAAACTGCAAGAAAGAAAGTGTGTCATAACGGCAATTTTTCAAATAAATACACATTGACAGGCAAATGTCAGATGGCTATTTGGTGCAATTTAAGAACTATATTTTTAAAAAGAGATTAAAATATATTTTAAAATATTAAGGGTGCAGTGGAAAAGTAGAGCAGGCTAATGTTGTGGGCTTTCTTTGTTTGTTCAGCTTTAGAATTTCAATTTACAAACCTACATTGACAATTAAAAATTACCTGATTCATCCTCTTTCTCAAAATAAATCTCAATATACTATCAACATATTCATAATATAAACTGTTAGACTTTTTATCAGACAGTGTGATAAAGAATTTTTAAAAGCATGTATTTTTCTGAATGTACATATATTACATGAAAGCTGAAGCTAGGGTAACATTCCAGCACATACTACTACTAATTTTAAAGGATATATATGCATATATACGCTATTTTTGAAGAATTTTGTAATCTCTGCCATTTTAATTTGCTCAGACCAATAGGTTTTCAGCTCAGATTCATTTAAAAAAAATGAAACTGGTGCATTTACTATAGTTACATTTAACATTACTACCAATTTTCGAAGATTTTACTGGTTTGAGAGGTATTTTATATCTAATACACATAATGGTGAATATCAGTAGAATTAGTAAAACTTTTATAGTGTGCCCATTGTATGGTAAGTGGGATTACATTAACAAATAATCTCCTCTAAAGAGTCACATGTGGAACTACAGGGATCATAGGTGGAGCTAGAATGAAGTTTCAGAGAAATCTGTTGCAAACTCTGATATAGTACACACATTAAGCATCATATTTATTGTACATGCAGATACATTCACAAAGAATTTTTGCCTATTTACATGCTATTTATTTTCATCCCACCTCAGTCCAATGATTTTCAGACCTACTGTGTAAAGAGTGGAAATTATGAAGCAAGAGAATGTGGATGTTTAGCTATTTCAAATTGAGAGAGCTCCAATTACTTTTAATTAACCAAGTTTACTTCTACTAGAAACCACCACCTCCCATCTTCCCCCTCAATATTTGAAGACTAAAAAGCAGCATCTTAAGAATGTGACAGTAAGACTAACAATCTAAATTAAAGAATAAAAATTCTGCAAGAGTACTTGACAACATGGGCCAAAAGTATACAAAGAGATCCAAGCAGTAACAAACAGATCTCAAGAAATGAGATATTTCTAGAATTAATAACAGTGCAGCTTCCTTTCTTTTTGTAGAATACTCTGTGTGTCATCAGGAGAAATTCACCCTGATGTCATGGCATTGAGAAATGCACCTCATTAAGGTCTTAAGCCATAAACAGCAGCAACAATTAGCTGCTACATTCACTCTTGATTTATCACTAAGAAACAGACTTTAGAGATGGAAAGGTCCTACAGAATCTATCTTCTTGCCAAGTCATGACTGCTCTAGAATATATTTCCTAATGCTTTGCCCAGTCTCTTAAGAAATAGGGCCTTGTACTACTTCCATTGAGAATCTGTGGCACAAACAAATAAATTTCACTGTCAGCAAGTTCTCATAGTATGTTGCTCAAATATTCCTTTTATAAAATTCATCCCATTGCTCTTACTTGTAGCTCTTTGTCTATGAGAAATTCCTCTTTTTCTCTGAAGTTTTCACTCTTTATCTGAAGTATTTGTATGTTATGTCCCCCTTTAGAATCACTTAGCCAAACCATATACATTTCTTTTAATTTTTCTCCGTAAATCAATTTGTCCAGTTCCTTAAACATTTTGCTGCTCTTCTTAGTACTCCCTTCAATTCGTCTACATAAATTAAAGTAATGAGTTGTCCAGCAATGAAAGCATAACAGTTGCTCTATTCAACACCTATAAAAAGCTTTTCTCTAGAACCATAAGATCTGTGTAATAGAACCGAAAGAAAAACAGACTACTTAAGGTGGAATTTTGATACAGTGATATGTTAGCTATTATAATATTAGTCTTATAACTTGGCTTCATTAAAAGCCCTCCGCCTGAACTGGACAAAGTCTTTGGACCAGGAAGCTCAATATTGTATAACAAGGAGTTTTTACACACTGTTTACCCAAAGGAAATGTTTTGTACTGTAGCACCAGTATTGGCTTTGTGTAAGTCAGGGGTCATCTGCGGCCCAAGAACCTCTCCATTTAGGCTGAGACCCATGCAGCCACGCTCCCAGTTCTGTATGCTGCAGGTGCTGCCCTGCACAGCTCCCATTGGTTGGGGGAGACGGACAAAGATACCATCACTAGTCACTGGGCAGAGTTAGCATCATTAGCTGCCAGGCAGATTCAGCCATGGAGGCAGCATCACTTTTTTCCACAATGAATATAAACAAATCAAAACACTGAACACGACTATCTGATGCACACCTTGCTGTAATCCTGAAGGTTTCAACTGCTCAGTCACTTAGGTCAAACATCAACAAACTGACAGAACTGAAGTACTGCCAGGTGTCTGGCAAATATTAAAAACACTCTGGCAGGCGAAGAACTGTATAAAGTTGTATGACAGTTTTATTATTTCTAAGAAATTCAAAATAAAAAAATATAATATAATTTTTTTTTTCTGAACACCATCCTCAGTGACATTGGCCCACTAGGAGGATTTGAGGACTGGCACTGGCCCTAAGTAAATTGAGTTTAAGATCCTTGGGGTAAGTATTCTATAACTACGTTGGGTAAAGCAGTATATTGAATAGTGGTACCAAATATGCCAGCAAGTTTGGCCCAAAGTATGTTTAATCTAACTGTAAAAGGGTTTTATCACTACACTATCAAACTAGTGTATTGTCATTTACTAAATATGCTCCTCTTAAAATATCTTCATATTCATGAACTATGTGAAAAACACCTCATGTCAATACATACTTTTAATATAATTTGAATACTTACCGGGCAATTCTACTTAAATTAAAGATGGAAAAAATCAGAACTCCAGATCTCAAAACCTTGAATTTTGAGTAAGTTCTGGTCCTCACTTCACAGAATTGGTTATCATCTCTGTAATGGGTGGAGCGAAACCCCCAGGTCCCACTCCCTCCCCTCCTTCCCAGATTCTGGGGGAAATTTCATTTTGAGTCCAAATTCAAACTTTGCAACTCACAGGACCATCTCTTCTTTAAAGTACGTAAATAGGATTCCCAAAATGTTGTGACAGTGTGTAAGAAATATTTGGCACAACCATTAATAATACATTTTCTTAAGGGCATGCTAGCAGTAATAGTTTAACCATAAAGTTTCTAGAAACTAAAGAGGATTTAATAGTAAAAGAAAAAACTGAATGTTAAACATTAAATTTTCTAAGCACCTTTATGGGATTTTAGCCACATAATTTCCATTTGCCTTTTATTTGGGAATTGTATAGCTAAACCTCTGTGCAACTCTATGACATTTTAGGTGGTAAACAAAAATATCCCTATTTTGAAACTACATTATGTTTTCTATAAATTAGAAGAAAAGGTTACTGACCCTGTGCAGTAACTGTGCTTCTTTAAAACTTCGGTCCTTGGGGGAACTTGACTTCAGGTGCAGATGTGCCTCTCGAGCCCTTGATTACAGATTTTTTGTTCAGTGTGTACTGGGCCTGCACATGCATCCTATACATCCCTGATACTGTGCACCAACACGATACGTGGCTGCACAGGTGAATCACCATCAGTTTCTTCTCTATTCAAACCTCCCACAGAGAACAGTCCAAAGCAGAGGAGAATGAGGGCAGGTAGTGGAGCACCCACATAGACACACATCTTGAAGAAAAACAGTTACTGCACAGGGGGAGGAATCTTGTCTTCTTTGAGTCGTGTCCCTATGGGTGCTTCACTTCAGGTGACTCTGAAGTCCACAGGGAGAAGGGAGCTTTGGAATTGAGTTCAGAACGGATGATAGAACCAGAATTCCCAGTGCCACATCAGATCTAGCAGCATGGATCAAGGCACATTGCCTAGAAAATGTATTTATTGAAGCCCATGTAGTGGCCTTACATATCTCAGATATTGGAATATTTCTGAGTAATACCATGGATGTTGCTTGCAACCTGGTAGAGTGCACTATCACCCTGTGGGAGCACTGGCTTCATCATAACAAGCAACAACAGACTCAGAGATCCAAATAGACAATCTCTGGGTGGAGATTGTGAACCCTTTGGATCTATCTGCTATGGAAACAAACAGTCTAGAGGACTTCTGAAATTGCTTGGTTCTATCTAGAAATGCGGTTAAGAAGTGTTTGACATCTAACGTATGAAAAGAGGTCTCCTGCTGAGACTTATGTAGTTTGGAGAAAAATATCGGTAGATAAATGGTTTGGTTCAGATAAAAGTCCAATATCATCTTAGGTAAAAATTCAGGATGGGATCATAAAGAAACCTTGTCTTTGAAGAACACCATAAAGGGGGATCTGCCATTAAGGCCTCAATTTCCCTTACTCTATGGGCCAACATGGAGCCACTATAAAACCTGTCTACATGGATAAGTGAAGCAAAGAATGCATTGCCATCAGTTTGAATGTAGGTCTCATGAGGTATCTAAGTTGAGATTCCAATTCAGTGGGGAGAGGTCTTTGACTTGCGGGGTAGAGGTTCACCAAATCTTTAATAAAGCTTGAAGACACAGGGTAAGCAAATATAGAAAACCCTTTTATCTGGAATATAAAAAGCTCATATTGAGATCAAATGAACCTTGATTGAGCTAACTGATAATGCTGATTTCTTTAGGTCCAACAAGTTAATCCATGGTAGCTGAGAGAGATGAGGATTTGGATATGAGCTGCTGGCATTGACACCACTGGCTGCATCTCTTCCACTTCTACAGGTAAGTGACTTGGGTTGATTCCTTTTTATTGATCAGTAACACTTGTACTTCCACAGAACAGATAGATTCTAATGCCACACACCATCAAGGAACCATGCTCTGAGGTGGAGGACCCCCTAAGTTGAGGTCATGTACCTGACTTGTGTTTTGGGAGAGGAAATGGGAGGTGGACCCTGCTCTCCCATACTTGTTAATATAGAACATGCAGGCTACATTGTCCATCGTGATTCTGATTGACTTGCCTCTGATGAGGGGAAGAAAATGAAGGCAGACATTCCTGACTGCCCAGAGTTCCAACAGGTTGATGTGGTCACTGGTTTCCTGAGGTCACCATTTGCTCTGAGCTGTGGGAGTACTGAGGTGAGACCCACATTTCAACAGGTATGCATCCACTGTCATGGTGATTGTCAGAGTTAGATGAAGGAAAGGAATGCTTGCACCAACACTGAGTTGATCTTTCCACCACTCTAGGGAGTCCTTTACATGAAGGGGAACCAAGAGTTGTTTGTCTAAGCTGTTGCTGGCCAGTGAACAGACCTTTTTGACAGTTCCTTACTGAGGTACTAAGATACTGAGATACAAGGACTCCCTTAAATGGTCCTGACCAGATTTAATAATGTTATGAATCTGTCCCTGGGGAGGTGGGCTCTGGCTGTCAATGAATCCTAGGATGCCCCTATGAACTGTATTTTCTATAAAGGACTTAACGTGGATTTTCTTACATTTAACTGAAGAACCAATTTCAGGAAAAGAAAAAGGGCCATCTGAGTGGATTATAGTACTGCTTCATATGATCAGCCCTTGATCAGTCAGTCATCAAGTTATGGGAAAACTAAAATTGCCTCCTGATGAAGGTAAGCAGCTACCACCACTAAGACCTTTGAGAACACCCTTGGAGCTGAGGAGAGGCCAAAGGGAAGTACTCGGTATTGAAAATAATCTTAGCCTATCGCAAACTGTAGGTATTTTCTGTGAGATGCATGAATCACTACATGGAAATGGGCATCTTGTAGGTTGAGGGCCAATACCCAGTCTCCTGCCTTTATTGAAGGGATGACAGCTGCCAAGTCACCATCCTGAACTTTTCAGACTTTATAAATTTGTTTAGTAGTCTTAAATCCAAAATTGGTCTCCACTGTCTTTCTTTGGCAAAAGGAAATATCTTGAATAGAACTCCTTCCCTTGTGAAGAGTGTGGACCCCCTCTAATGGTCCTAATTAAAGGAGGGAGTCTATTTCTTGTCTCAGTGAAAGCTCATGAGGAAGGTCCCTGAAGAAGGATAAGGACGGGGGATGGAATGGAGAGAGGGACATAAAGTGAATGGTGTACCCAAATGTTATGACCTTTGTGTCTCTGATGATCTGCTTCCACGCTTGATGGAAATGGGAAAGACGGTCTCTATATTAGGGGAGATAGGCAAAAGTCTGCAGTTGTTGAACTAGAGATGTGGGAGGATTTGAACCCTTGGCTGATTAATCAAAACTTTTTGATGATGGTGATGGGGTACTTGCAGGAGGATTGGCAGCTGTCTTCCTCTGGAACATATGTCTCTTGCTGGGGGATTCGGTGGGTCTTTGAAACTCTGAGAATTAAACCAAGCAAAATATCTGGGCATTTTGTGACTTACTAACTCTTCTTTTATTCTTAGGTTTGTAGAAAACCAGATACAGTACATTTTAATGTGTGAAAAGACTCATCCATGGGTTCTGAAAATAGCTTCAGACCATTGAAGGGGAGGTCGTCTCCAGTGTTCTGAATTTCTCTCAGGAACTCTGAGAGTTGGAGCCATGACGTCCTGCACATAACTACCACATGGAAATGAATCAGGCTGCAGTGTCTGAGGCATTAAGGATGCTTGAAATAATGATCTAGCTAGTAATCGATCCTCAGTGATGATGGCCTGAAATTGTTCCCTTTGCTCCTGTGGAAGATTATCAATAAAAGCTGTAAATTTATTGTAATTTGTGAAATTGTATTTAGCTAAGATCACTTGATAGTTTATGATGTAGCATAGAGAGGTTATGGACTTCTATCCAAAGAAGTACAAGCACTTTTGGTCATAGTCATATGAGACAGACTTGCTTACTTTATTCGTTAATTGCATCCATCACTACAGAATGAAGTGGAGGTGGAAGAATAAGAATTTAGAGTCCTTGGATGGGACAAAATACTTTTTAGCCACCTGTTTTCAAGTAGGCAGAACCATAACAAGTGTTTGACAAACAGTCTTTGCCAGGTCCTCGTTAATAGGTAATGTAGCTCCAGATGGTGTTTCTCATTGTAAAATGTCAAGCAACTTGTATTGTGAACCCTTGATTCTTGCTATTCAAAGACTATTTTAATGAGGTCCTGAAATTTCTGGAGATCATTGGCCTTAGATGGTGCTGGATGCACGACCACCTCAAATTGTGATGATGATGAGCAGACAGGAGTCTGAGGGGTGGCCCCTTTATCTGCCCTAACCTTCTGTTCCTCAAATGTCATCTTGTACTGGAGTCCCTATTGAGGAGAAGAGGACTGAATATCATTGTTGGAGCTGGTGATCTGGCAAACTGTCTGCACATATCTGAGGGACACCTATATGGCCATGCAGGGGCCCATCTGGGAGATGGGGTGGCATCCTTGGTTGATCCCACCAGCCATGCTGTT
This sequence comes from Chelonoidis abingdonii, assembly GCF_003597395.2. NCBI lineage: Eukaryota > Metazoa > Chordata > Testudines > Testudinidae > Chelonoidis > Chelonoidis abingdonii. The sequence continues at coordinate 322,116,772 of NC_133769.1, forward strand.
GTGCACAGGTTTTGTCTGTGAGTATCAAAGTGTGGGTTCATACTGTGATAAACTCAGGACAGACAGCTGCAAGGGAGGGGTAGAAATCAGTCTCAGAGGGTTAAAAGGCCCTCCTCCGTATCAACTGGGGGGTAATTATAGGTCATTTAGGTTCAGCTGAGAAGGAGTTACCAAAGTATCAATTAGAATCAGCTGAGAGGGAGCTACCTGAGGTAAATTAGGATCAGCTGATTCCAACTAAGGGCTGCCTGAGACCTTTTTAAACCCTCCCCTGGGGGGAAGGAGGGGACAAGAGAAGAGAGAGGAGGAGCCCTGCTGCCAGAAGGTTAGGAGCAGCAAGACAGCGAGCCTCACCAGGAGGAGAGGCATTATTCTCTCCCACAAGGGAGAAAAATACGCTAAAAAGGACTGGAGGAGAGAAGGAACAGACTTACCCTGTGTCCCAAGGGGGACCATATTACCCAAGCCTGTCTCACCAGGGCTAAAAGCAGCAGAGGCTGGGGAAATTGAGAAGGTGCCTTGCCACAATATGTAGATGTGTAGGACAATGGACAAGACTGAAGGGAGGTTTACCTCCTCTCCCTTGGTATCCTTGAATGGGAAGTAGGGGCACCGGCAGAAAATGCTAGTGAATCAGGCGGTACTGGAGAGTGATGGTAGCCTCAAAACTAGAATCTTGGTACCAAGAGGTGTTTGGTACCTATGAGCAATGGAAATTCTGTTTCATCTTCCAATTTCAAGTCTTCCAAGCACCTAAATTCCTGTTGTACCATATGGAGAACTGGTACTAACACAGTAGTCACTTGCTTATTGCCGCAAAGAGTATCATAGATTTACAACATACTAAAGTTGGTGCCGATGGTGTCTGATGCTTCTGTTTGCATGATACCAAGGGCCCTGACTGGGCAGGTACTAATGATGGAGCTGTGCTTGATAGTCGTGGTCTGGAGGAGTTCTTATTCCTGCCTTCCTTGTAATGTGTAGATGGTATCGAGGATTAGTTGGAGCTCTGTTTGTCCTTCAAGCTCCAGGATTTTCCAGCCCCATCAGTATCAAGAGGAATCAGTTTCCTCTATGGTACTGAGCTGAGAGGTCAAACCCAATATAGCCTGGGTGCATGGCTCAAGGATGTATAGGACGCATGCGTGAGCCAAAGAGACTCTGCTAACAAAAAAAAAATTCTGATCGGGAGAGGCACATGCACATATGAAGTGGAGCACCCCAGGAACACTACTCAAAAATGAGGGCCTGATCATTGGTTCTGGTGAAGAGTCTGGCTGCAGCTTCACAATCTGGATGCAATCTACAACCACAGAAACTTGAGTCTTGGGGCAACCAGGTAGCTTTCACCTTGTGGCAAAGTCTCTTGGACTTAGCCTCCTGACTGTCATATACATTAGATATACTAAGATGACATTCTGGGAAGCATTTCTTCTACAGTGATCTAGTGGGATGGATTCCTCAAATAACTGAATGACAGACAGATTGCTGGGGACAAAACTGAATGACTTGTGTGGCCCAAACTCATCAGTTCAGACTGACATCTCTGAAATCTTGTGAAGTAACCTGAATCTCAAAGCATAGCAAAGTTTATTCCTTGAACTTCCTGAGAAGAGAATTGATTGGAATGCCCCAGAACAATGGTGTACCAAAATTGAGGTTTATATATGTTATATATACACTGTTCCTGCTCTTTGAAGGGATGAAAACATCTATTTAGTTTTGGTAATAACTTATATTTAATAGGCAAACAAACTCATGCTTCAGGACACTACCATAAAAGTCTTTTTAAGTGTTTCTGACTTTTACATGTTTCAGGTCTCTATCACCAATCACAGGTGGGGAAACTGAGACACAGAAAATAACTTTCCCAAGGTTACACAAAAAGAACAAAAAACATAACTGTGTAAAGTGAAATATTTGAGGACTTAATCAACTTAGGCCGGGTTTAGTTGAAAGAACAAAAGCAAAACACACTTTAAATTGGAAGAAACTGCTACATATTTTTATATAGAAGAAGCTCATTTGAGATTCCAACCCAACAAGAACTGTGTTGCTCACTTTGTACTATATAGTATCTAAAACATCATAGATATCCAATGGAACACACACAAACTAAGCCTCTTCCATCTCATTGTATATTTGTTTCCTCAAGCTAAGGCAGAAATCCAATCCATAAAGAATGTTGTAGTACCTAGATGTGCAGAACAAATGGTATACAAGATCACACACTCTTCTGAGACACTTGTAATGTTCACGCAAAAAGAAGTCCAGAATAAAAAGAGAGACTAGCACCTCTATAGTTCCTTTGTTTTGTCAGGTCAATTCAGATGCCTAATGTTAATGTAATCTTGGCGTTTATACTTAATAATCTCAGTGGCAGTAATGGAACAATAAAACCTCTTTAAAAATTGCTTTAAAAGGAAAAGCATGCACAATTAATATGGATGCTCCAGCCTTTGAATACAACCTTATTACTAGAGAAAATGAGAATCAGGAAAGGATCTTATTGTTTAAAATACTGGAAGATATGGGCTTCCTTTTGACATGCTCCCATGTATATGTACAATAACCCTTTGTATTTAACAATAGGTAAGTAATAACAACAGTAAAATTACCCTGCTCTCCAGCTGTTTCTGTATATTCTGTAGATGTTGGTTTAATCGAATGCGTATTGTTGCATAATATCCCCAGGCACAGTCAAGTAAAAGCTAAAGCTGTACAAAAAAGCCTACATTTTAAATGGGTCTTGTCATTAATGCTTTATTAATTGCCCCAGGCAATGCAAACTCAGAGCTAGGAGAGCCATAACAATATGACACTTTAAGGTCAAATCCAATTTCTGCTGCGTTTTATGGACTGGGCCAAATATTGAGTTAACAGCAGGAAAGAACAATTTATTGGCCTTTTTTCATATTCCGATTAACTGATCTAAATTAGATCAGATGTTTTTGTGGAAACAAAACAACTTTAAACCCTCAACATAACAGAAGTGTTGACTGTTTTCTATTATGGCAACTCTATTTTCTAACAGTCACCTTCTACTTCAAGTGTGTATAAAATACTGGGTTATTATACAAAGGGAGTAAATAAAAAAAGCCTCTATGAGTCTATATGAAACAAAACATCAGAAATGAAAATGCATAAACTATAGCTCCATGTTATTTAACACAACACATTACATGAATTAATCTATATAAAATTAAACCTACCTTCACATCTGAGGTATCTCTTTGGCTGTTTCTCCAAGATCTTGCCACTGAAGAGAAGGTTCGATCTGGATGGTCAAATTTTGCATCATTTGCATTAAGAAAGAATGTTGTGAAGGGCTCCTGTTACCAAACAAATGAGTACACATATAATACAAGAATGCAGCAGAATGGATCACACAGCAGTTTCCTAATGAAATGAGACATTTTTTAGTTTAAAATTAAAACAAAGAGTAGAATAATAATTGACACCTCATTTTACACACACATACTTACATTAATAATGAATTTTGCACCCTACAAATCTGATTGCTGGAATGGAAGGATACAATATTGCATATTCTGTCATAGGACTACTGTTGCCATGATAACTGGCAGGCAGGTATGCTCTGGTAATACTTTAATTGAAATCACCATTAAACTCTCTTTGTTACATATATTACTATGCCTGGTCTGATCAGCACAAGACTGCACATTCAAATTCAATCACATGAAAGCACCTACAAAGTTTTTATTTTAATATAATGCCACAGTCTACTTCTGTTTTCTTCTCAGTTGGTAGGACTGGGTGGAGATATGGTGACTCTTTTGACAGGTTGCTAAGATGCGGGGGGGTTGGTCTGGCTTTATTGTTATTTTTTGGGCAGCTGATTGAATAAGGTATGAATTTTATTTTGTTCTATGAAGTATTGATTCTTTGTTCATGGTAATGAGTGAAATATAAAGATAAATAACTCAGAGCCTAAGAAGGACACTAACAATCAAAATAAACGAATATTATCATTTTATCTTTTTATATTATGCTATTCTGAACAGTTATGATACACTCTACCAAACTAGGATTCTATATCTTCAAGAAATATGCTACTAAGCGTTAGCTCTATTTGTTATCAGTACATTATCTGTGCTGTGGAACTTGCATCAGAACAAGACTTGTGTATATAGGTTACACAGCAAGTTAGTTGTATACATCTCCCTAATTCCCCCCTTCTTGTTTGTGCCTCTGACTTGCGTCATATCAACCACTGGATAAAATAGCAACTATTAAATTTAAACATTGCTACAAAAAAGGACTGTATCCCAGGAAAGCATTAATTCTCAAAAGATGTGATAGTAGATAACTGTTGGGGGGGGGGGTCATAACTAAATATGACATTCTAGTGTGATGCTACAGCTACAGGGGCAAAAATTTCCTTACTTGTTCTCAGTTGGGAGCCTTGCCTTGCTCCTCAGTGTCTGTGAAGATGAGTATGAAATTAACCCATCATACTGAATAATATATGATATTCTTGCTGTTGTCTAGCAAATAATTCCAAATGGTGAAATTTTTATTCTATCTTTTTTCTCTTTTAAATGCCTAGGAAATTATGCACACACAAAAAGACATTAAAAGAATGCAGACTGCAAAGCGAAGGCACTCTAAAGCCTAATAATGGCAAGTTTTGCCATGAATCTTTGTCCATGCAACTTTGAAGCTCCCAATAAAGTCTGAATTAAAATAACCATATACTGTTTTGGTTGCAGCTCCCTACTACATGTTGCACTCTAAATGGTCCAGAGGATTCCCCACCTAGTTACTGCAGGAGTCAGACAGCACGCGGCAAGTGAGGCAGAGAAGCACATATTACAGCAGGGGTAGTCAAAAGGCAGACCGCAGTCCAAATACAAACTGCCAGACACTTTTGAACGGACCCCAAAATCTTTTTTTTATTTATTTATTAATTATCATTATTTTTGTATTTTCGCTGGAGTCTGGACCTTGACTACACCTTGCCCAAAAAATTTGGATCTTGACAAAATTGACTCCCACACATTAAAGTGAGGATAAAAAATATTCAACACTGGCACACTTGCTGAGCAGAGTCATAAAACTAGACTGAATCAGGATGCAGATACGAACAGAGTTAAACTTGGGAGGGCAACTTTAACTTTGATGTGCCCATCAAAGCACTTTGGAATGCTTTACTTGGCAACCTTCATGTATGAAATAAGTACCCGGTAGATTCACATTACATGTTTTAATTAAAGAAAATTCTTATTATGGTTTATAATTGAAAAAGCATTCTGTAATATTTACAATGGCAAGGTTCGCAGACTATGCCACTTTCCATCCTATTGATCCTGTGAAATTTAGATCTTATTATCTGTGCTTTCTAAAAGCCCTAGCCTCTTTTTTTTTTTTTTTTTTTTTTTTTTTTTTTAACATTTATACTTTAATTTGATTTGAAGACCATTGAGAAATAGTTTACCGATGGACGCTAAAATCCGAAGCAGTTGATGGATTAAAAAAAAGCAGAAGCCAGAAATATGATATAGTTACAGTAAATTATGCAAAAACATTAATCCAAAATTCCATGACAACATTATTTTAAGCATCTGAGACAAATATACAAAAGCAAGAAAATTCAGAGTCAAGGATTAAACCTGTAACAGTTGAGCACTACAGAGTGCCCTATTATGTTATCCTGCTATGATCTGTTGCGCCTATCTTTTGGATTTTTAATTCTTACCTGGAATTCAGAGCTTTTCCCAGGTTTATTTCAGATACTTCACTTAATTTTAAGGTGATTTTTATTATCTGGAAATATATGTGGTTGGAAAATATAAATATAGTTCATATCTGTATACAAAACATTCATTCAAATTTTGTTCTGTGCTACAGATTACTATTTCATTTAAAATTTTTCTGTCTGAGAATGCTACAAATACAAATACATTACAAAATGTATTTCATTATAAGCCCATTTCAGTAGCTCATAATATTCTGAATAAAATTGATACCACATTCACTGGCGATGGGATGAGACTTCTTCAGCACTTGATTGCCACCATGTGGACCATTCCCTTTCCCCTCTAGAAGTTTAAGACGACGTGTTTTGAGCATACCCATTCCCCTCCAGTGGACAGACACTGGGGTCTGGGTCATGCAGGGGATGGAAAGAGGAGGGAGAAGGTGAAATCTTGTCCCCACTGAAGTCAGTGGGAGTTTTGGCATTGACTTCAGTGAATTCCACTCAGGACACATTTAGGCTGGAAACAGGCCAAGGGTCATCATTTTGGCCATCACTGCTTCCCAGCTCTCTTCCTAATGTATGTCATTGGGTATCATCTGCTACATGACTCATTGCTCATTGGTGATTTGGGGAAAAACTGGCCAGTTTTTCAGATCCACTAAGTGGATTGCCTATTGGGGTTGGGAATGGATTTTTCCCTACTACAGGCTTCCAGTGCCCACTGGGATTTATTGCTTTCTCAATTCAGTCTAGACAAGGGTTTTTGGATTAAGTTTGGATGATTATAGGGATAGCTGGCAGCAACCACTATATTTCCATTTTAAAGGATTACTGAGACCTCTTCATTTGAGAAATGTTAGCAACTCCACTGCTTGCAGAAGGTCATTGATATTCAGTTGGGAGAAACCCTACGGTTATTGCAGTGCCTTTTCTTTGTCCCATTACATTTCAATCAGATTTAGCTGAGTTGTGAAGTGTTACAAATCACCATTTCCTTTTCCTCACTTGTGTTCCTCAGAGCAATTTTGGCAGCCTGACAAAAACACTGAACATTGTAATAGACTGGATCTTACCATTGCCATGCTGTACTGTGAATACTTGAGAGCTGCCAGAGCAGCTGTGGTGTGGGGGTAGGAAGAAAAGAGTCAGGGTGGGTTTCTTTCAATGACATCCCCACTTCCCTGGACCCAGCATCCCATCTCATGTGGCATGCACTTTCACAATTCCTGGGGATGAGGAGACGAGAGAGCTGGGGCAGGCTCCCTCGTCATCCCCCAGACCCAGCCATTGCCCCAGTGTCTTATCTCCCACACAGGGACTTGATTTGGGACAGATGCTCCCCAACTCCTGGTTGGAAGGAGGTAAGAGAGCCACACCAGGATCCCCCACAATCTCTCAGACCCAGTACACGGTCCCAGTAACTCATACCCACCTCTGAGGGCACCACAAGGACTAGAGCCCCCACGTCTGGGAGTGGGAGAAAAAGAGGCAGGCCAAGCTCCTCCTGTCCATCCTCTGAACCTAGCATATGACACCAGTGTTCTATCCCCCTATACCAGGATAACAGCTTTTTCCTGCTGCCAGCTAATGTAGTTAGTCTTGAAGCTCAAGTAGTAGACATCTGCCACAGTGCTGAAGGCTCAAGATTCAAACCACACTGATGATAAAAGGGGCTGCGGGACTGTTACAGTCATACATAAGAGAAATTATTTTAACCTAGGAAATTACATGTAAACAACTATGTTGAAAGAATATTATTTATGCTGCAACATAAAATACTCAAAAGTTAGGAAATCTCAGGTTCATGGTGACCCCTACAACCTAAATTCAGCTCACGCTTTAAGTACATGATCATAGACTATCTTTTCCATAGATCTGCTGGCTCATTCAGTTCACATATTGGACACACAAAAGGGCCAAATTAAGGTTGCATCAGCAACCATTAATCTGGCATTTCCTAATTTTTTAGTGCTTGACTCTGCAACCTTAAACAACACTCCTTTAACGCGGTTCCTCACAACATCGTGGAGGCACAGTTTGGGGCAAACAAGACTAGGATTTATAGTTATTGGTTGTATGGTGAGAGTCCCAGAAACCTCCATTGGACACAGTTACTTTTCTAGTGTGAGAGTTGGGTGGGTGTGTATCACCTGTATCTTGTGTTAAGGTAATAAAATTGTGGCCTGCTTAGGTTGCAAATCTACACACAAACATCAGGACATAAAAAAGTTAAGATATATAGTCCATTTCACACATATGCACTTTTTGATTATTGAATAGGCTATTGCTGTATACTTTCTATTGTGAGTACAATATGAGGAATTTAAAGATGCTCTTACTGACTTAGGGCCTGATCCAGTACCCACTGAATTTAACTGAAAGACTTTTATTAGCTTCAATGGACATTGGATCAGGTCTTTAACTTTTTCAAATACCCTGTCTTATTTGTTTACTGATAACAATCAACAATTATAAAACAAGAAATTTAAAATTTTAATTTCTACATCTGTTCTACTGCATTACATACAGCAGGTGAGATCTACAATATCTGGGGAGTCTTTGTGTTAAAGCTAACTTGCACCACTGTATTGTATCAATGACACCATAGGTGCACATATTCTAAGATCAACTCATACAAACTGGTACTTTTCCATCATAGTCAGATATGAAAAGAACTTGCGGGTTAAAGGTCAACTCCAATGAGAGAACAACAGGGCTATGGACCTGGGAAAGGAAAACTTTTTATCTCATCTTCCCAATGGTCATCACAGTATATTTTATACAGAATAATGGATTTTATTAAAACATGTCCATAAATTGTGTTAATTCGGGCTGATTTTTATGATACTAGTTGTATGTACCTATAAAGCTGGTGGGTTTTTTTTTCTGAAACCTATTGTTAGGTTAGTTAAATCTCTATTCAAGAGCACCTAACTACAGCATATCCTTACATTTTAATGAAAACAACATACAAAAGAAGTCAGGAGACTTCAAAAATCAGCTGAAGAAACAAAACAGGAAGATCTAGCATCACAGGATAGAAGTTTGAAAACAAATGCCCTGCACTTCCTTTGTTTTTATGTTACTGTACATCATCTGGGTACACAGCAAGGAGGACAGGAGACTTCTTATGGGTTTTAATCAGGTTGCAACTTTATTATATAGATGTCTGGGACTACCCAGCAGATGAAGTGTACAGTGCAGGCAAATCTATCCTTATTTAAATCAGTTCTCTGGGGCTTTCACTAGCCGCCCTTTGTTTCCATCCAGGTCCCCCAGCTGACCCATGGCTTGAACCTTAACATCCATCAGCCTCGTGACAGGGTTTAGGAGGTCTATGAGAACAGAGGGAGTTGGCTCCCTGCTGTGCTAGCAGGGCCGGCTCCAGGCCCCAGCACGCCAAGTGCGTGCTTGGGGCGGCATGCCATGGAGGGCACCCTGCCGGATGCCGGAAGGGCAGCAGGCAGCTCCACTGGACCTCCCGCAGGCATGCCTGTGGAGGGTCCGCTGGTCCTGCAGCTCCGGTGGAGCATCCGCAGGCACGCCTGCGGGAGGTCCACCGGAGCCATGGGACCAGCGAGCGGCACAGCGGCCCCCGTGGTGTGCCACCGTCCTTGGGGTGGCAAAATGGCTAGAGCTGGCCCTGCATGCTAGTCATAGGAGGCCCCGAACCCTCTCCCACGTTCTGTTCCATTATCCAGTACCTCCTTTTAAGTCTTTTACCAGGCCATTTATCCGGTCACTGGCTGCCCTCCCTGCGAAGTACATGCACTGAACATCCGCCACAAGGAGGCGCCAGCCATTTGCTTGGCTGCCTCCCCCAAACCCTGCCAGGTTCCCAGACATCTGCCAATGGCCTCTTGACTAGCAGCCCTACTGGGGAGAAAGAACCCACTGTCCCATGTGTGATTGTCAAGGGGCACCAGCAGCTGCATTGTTCTTGACCTGGTACTGCAGCAACTGCCCTTAACGGAGGGCTGCATAGGCGACCCATTTTCTGGATCCTTGAATTGACAGGATTCCTTAAACCAAACCAAAACAAACAACTTGTAAGCTGGAGCCAATAATGTGCATTCTGCCAACCACATGACATGCCGAGGTTCCAGAAAGCCTGCAGCTTATGTAATCTGGCAAACTGGAAATGAGACAAGATGTCTGCTATGCCATTATCCATGCCCAGCACGTGCTTGGAAGAAAAAACAGATGTTGAAAGTTAAGCATTGGAGAATGCCCTTACCAAATTTCCAATCCTGTGTGATTTGGAAGTTTGGCGATTGATAACCTGTACCACTTCCATGTTATTCCGCCAGAGGCACACCCTTACATTGGACCCAAATTAATAACTATTTGTACCTGCACAATGATACCCCATTAAATTGATTTAGAAAACTCTTCCACACCCACAAGTCTTACTACATCTGTATAGTGACTCGCACATAATTGTATGGTCTGGCTATACCAGCTGTTGCCGCTGCCAGCCAGGCACAAAAATGCCTTCCCCGGGACAACAACCCTGCAAGCAAAGTTCAGCTCCAAGCCCAGGTAGGTTAATGTAGTATAAAGATTTTTGTTTGTTTAACCCAACTATTTAGCCAGGGCCTGAAATGTGCCCAACGGGTGAAAACAGTCATTTGACCCAGCTTGCCCAGCGAACAAAATTTGGTTTAGTTCCGCTGGCCACACCACTGCCCAGTGCAACATTGTACTGAATTTTTGAAAGGCTGCACAGGATACTGAACAGCCCATGGACATTGCCTTGTGGAAATAAAATTGCTGGCGGCAGGTATCTTGCAAACATGCCTGTATTTACAGGAGTTGCGGAAACGACCACCATTATTAAATGCCAAGCAAATACTAGTTTGGGTCCGGGGCCCCTTTTGAGCTTGTTGCGGTATGAACAAACCCCTGGTGGCCTTGGTGTTATGCCCTTGAACCACAGTGTGTGATGCCACCTTATTCCAGTTTGTGTTGCTGCCCTTAATGTAAACTGCTTATGACACGCCTCCAAACATACTGGGTGCCCGCTTAATTATATTCGTATAATTAACAAAGGCCGGGCTACTGCCTGAATAGGCTTGTACCATAGCATACACCTAGATGATGAGGGTAGCCTCCCAAATTTTTTCATGCTCTCGGTACCCTTGGCCTCTTGGGCAGTTCACTGTTTTGCTTTCCTTGTCCATGTTTACTGACTGTGAACACCTTCCTGTGCCATAGGGATATTATATGCACAAATAGCCTGTGAGTGAATTATATATTTAGTTGCACTGAGTAGGTGAACTCCCATCGGGTAAGCTGCACTGGCATAACCATACCGAGGACTGCATGTAAGGAGTTCTGTAGAGCCCTGCTCCCCCATAGTTCCCCCGGGAGTGTCTACTCTGTCTCCTGTGGTTACATGCCCTGATGGTCAATGATTTGCCATGTGCCCCTTCTCTGTCCTGTTGCTGAAACATGAGCCCATGCTGGGCCTAACCTGTCACCCTGTGCAGACCCATCACACCTAGCTGCCTGAAGCTGCTGTTGTAAATGCAAATTAGCTGGCAGCAGCTGTGTAATATCGTCATTGCCCCCCACTGATGGTGACACCCCTGGGTGGGTTTGCCAAGGCTTCTCAATCTTCCACTCCTGGGCCCAGAGTATTTAATACCCCAATCGGCTGACTCTTGTTCCCCTTAGTTGAACTCGCTGAGTGACTGGTTAAGCATGGTCCGTGCACCTGGCTGTGGCCCCTGCAACTGCCACCCTTTGCCAGGCTGGAAGGCTGGATATCACCTCTGCCCAGAACCGGTTCTACCATTTTTGCCACCCCAAGCAACAACAACAACAAAAAAAAGCCGCCCAAACTGCCGAAGAAAAAAAAAAAAAAAAAAGCCTCCTGGACTGTGCCACCCCAAGAATGGATGAAATGCCACCCCTTAGCATGTGCTTCCTCCACTGGTGCCTGGAGCCAGCCCTGCCTCTGCCATGCCTTTCCCCAACCTCTGTGTGGTTTAGATTAGACTCATCCTCGGGATCCGCATTACTGCCATCTCGTCTTAAGTGGAAGAAAACATCCTGTTTTTAGGTGACTTGTGCCCTTTGAAGTGTTGTAATGCTGTGGAGAAAACCTCAGAAACAATAAAAGCAGCAGAGTCCTGTGGCACCTTTGCATGTATCTGATGAAGTGGGTATTCACCCATGAAAGCTCATGCTCCAATACATCTGTTAGTCTATAAGGTGCCACAGGACTCTTTGCTGCTTTTACAGATCCAGACTAACATGGCTACCCCTCTGATACTCAGAAACAACGATCACTGACCATCTGACCACTCCATTAATGCACACAGCCCGCTCACCTGAGTACATGGACACTTTCCTATGATCATTTGCCTCCCTTAGTGCCATGAGGATGCCCTGGGTTATGCTTTGAGTTATTAAAACACATCACCCTGGAGCAGTAACAGTCCACGTACTTTGTGAGCCCCCTTGCCCCTGCTGCAAGTACTTGTCTTGGGTTCCTTCCAGTCCCTGGGCTCCCCTGGGCTGCCCTGCCTGTGCCTGTCCACTTTCCAGCAAAGGTATAGGCACACGCGTGAGCAGCAAGCAGCACACAGCCATGAAACAGGAAAAAAAAAATAGTATCAGAGGGGTAACCGTGTTAGTCTGGATCTGTAAAAGCAGCATAACATCGATGAAATGGGTATTGACTCACGAAAGCTCATGCCTCAATATGTCTGTTAGTCTATAAGGTGCCACAGGACTCTGTGCTGCTTTAAAACAAAAAATGTTTCCCCTTGCCCTGTCCCTGTTCCTCCCCCCACACAATATGCACTCTTTTTGGATTATTTGAAAAATGAGCAATGAGCAATTGAGTCATGCATCATGACCTGAACTACATGGGTTAAGAACAAAGATAAAGGGGTACGCCATGATATCAAATCACACGTTCTTATTCTTGTTTGTTTAATTAAATTCCAGTTTCAAATGATGTATATTGGTACCTTTTACTGGCAAACAAACAGGGGATGAATGGATGGCTTTAGAGGAGTAATGTCAGGAGCACACCTTCCACATAACATGACTCTAACATAGCTGACTGGGACTGTCCTCAGAGATTGGTATTGTATAGAACAGGGGTAGGCAACCTATGCGGACGCGCTGCCAAAGGCAGCACGCAAGCTGATTTTCAGTGGCACTCACACTGGCCTAGGTCCTGGCACCAGTCCAGGGAAGCTGTTTGCCTTTTAGATTTAAATTTTAAATTGAAGCTTCTTAAACGGGTTTTTACAACCTTATTTACTTCTACACTACAATCTAATAAGTTTACATCGTAATTACTTTACATACAACAATAGTTTAATTATATATTATAGACTTATAGAAAAAGACCTTCTAAAAATGTTAAAATGTATTACCAGCATGCGAAACCTTAAATTAGAGTGAATAAATGAAGACTCGGCACACTACTTCTGAAAGGTTGCTGACCCCTGGTATAGAACCTTTTTCCTTTATCACATTAATAAACCTGAATGAGACTGGTACTTTGATCTCTTGAGTATATTCATAACAAAATAACATACCAAAGTGTGGTCAAGAAATTGACTAACAACAGATGTTGCTAAAGTGTCATTATAAGAATTTTATTTTATGAATATTCTTTATATTTAAATCACCAAAACATGCAGTTCTGTATAGGAGTTATTCAACTCATTTGTCACACCTAGAAGTGAAGCCATTTAAAAATTCATGAAGTGTAAGAATGGGGCCCTTCTGCAGTCTTTCACACTGAGCATCCTCTGCCTTTTTCAAAAATTTAAAAATTGATCATGAATTTCCCTAATACTTTCATACAAGTGCACTTTATAGATTTAATCATAATATCTGGAAATATCTTCATTATGACCATAAATTTCTTCCATGAAGCCAACTAAACCTACCTCCCATCATAAACCAGCAGACAAAAAGAACCTTGAAATTCATGGCCACAATGAAGACATTCAGAAAGTATGTAAAATGCATACTCTACGCTGTCCGATTATTTTTTTTTTTGATGAACGTCAAGAATTGTTGTTCCTCACGGCCAATAAAACTCAGGCAGTAAAACTTGACATTCACCCCAAGAGAAGTTTGGATATTTCAGATTTTCATATTGGGTAACATTGCTATTTCTCACAATCACTTTAGGCTGTGCTTTTTCCCCCTTTGAATAACAAGTGCTTCTTAATTTAGCTAATAATTTCATATATAAAAATATAAGCTATTTTTGTTACTATGGTCCAATAGTTTCCATCAAACTGAACAATACTACAGTAATTCACTTTGCAATTACCATGTTTACTTATGTAATCATTTTATTTTAATAGTTGCATTTGAAAAACAACATTTTATTACACTCTATAGTGTTGACTAATATATGATTAGCATATATATATATATATATATATTATGCTGATACTACTACCCACAATATATATTCCAAGCATTTAAGTAAACATGTTATTACGCATTAGTATAGCAGTTATACAGCCCAAATTGGCCTGTACCTTTGTTGTAATCCTGTATACAGTATTTATGCTAAGTATCCCATAACACCTTGCATTAGTCGAAGTAAGCCGTGGCTTGAGTAGATAGGAAAACTCGCAGGATATTATCAGAATGCAGTCTAACATGTACAATGTATTAGTTTAAATAGAAGTTAACTAGACATTGACTGCTTTTATTCTGTTTAGCATTAAAAATTCTTAATTGTATAACTTTCCTTCTACATTATCTTGGCTTGGGAGAGTTTCTGGGTCAGCTGTACCACTCTCAAGAGTGGATGTAAACAACTCTGATGAGGCCTCATCATGCTGAACTGCTATTCTGAAGCTGTATCGATTTTTAGAGTGTTCTTGGGAGATGGAATGAAGTGTCCCAGAGTTTATACCAAAAGCTTTTAAGGTATATCGGGGCAGTTGTTTTTATTATAATATGTTCTGCTTATTACCATCCCCTTGGTTTCCAGCAAAAAGTTGCTATCATCCAACAGCTGCCCAATAAGTGCAAGACAGGCTTTCAGGGCTGCAGCCAGGGAAGGAAGCAGTGGGACTTGCCTTCGTGGGCTGCCTGTGGGTGGGACAGCAGCGAGGAAGAGGCTGCAGCTTGGATGACAGGGCCTTCCACAAGAAGGGAAGATTGTGGGCAGGCAGCAGCAGTGCCACTGGGGATAGGACAACAACAGGGAGAAGTACTGTGCAGCTCTGCAGGCTCCCAGCAACCCCATGCCTTGTGGAAAGCCCTGCACCCAGGCTATATCCTCTTTCCCCATTGCTGCACTGCCCAGAGCTTCCCCTCCCAGCCCACAATGCCAAGATTCTGTCTAGGGCTTCCTCACTGGGCAGAATGTAGGTACTCCAGGGCCTTCTCCTGTGCAGTCCCAGGGCACAGGCAGGTTTGCAGAGCTGCAGCCAGGGAAAGCATGTCCCACCACTTCTTTTCCTGGCTGCAAACCTGCCTGCAGCTGGGGCCTTTCTTCCTCCAAAACTTCCCATAAGCTGCATGCCATTGCCAATATCTGTATGCCATTAACACTAAAGTCAATGAGATGGGATAAGTTCACAACAAAATGTTGGTATTAACTGGAAGTTGTTAATATCAGACTTGCTCTGAAGTGGCATCTACTGTCTTGCACTGCAGAGGTGCTTAGTGGCCTCACTCAGAGATTAGGCCTCATTGTGCTAGGCCCTGGCAACGGGCGAGGAAGAGGATAAACTACTATTTATAGTATCAGAGGGGTAGCTGTGTTAGTCTGGATCTGTAAAAGCGGCAAAGAGTCCTGTGGGACCTTATAGACTAATAGACTTATTGGAGCATGAGCTTTCGTGGGTGAATACCCACTTCGTTGGATGCATCCAATACGTTTGTTAGTCTATAAGGTGCCACAGAACTCTTTGCCGCTTTTACTATTTATAGGCATCACCGAAGAGTGAGTTTTAAGGAGGGACTCAAAGGATGACAATGTAGTAGTTTTACAGGGACATCCCTGTCATGTATAAAGGTACTTGAGAGAAAATTGGACTACCAATGAAAGTTTGGACCATTAGCAGAATGGAGGTGAAAGCTATTGACACCATAAGAGTGGATAGAGTCAGGGACAAGATCTGAAGGACCTGGATAATAAGAAAAGTCCAGTGTATTAGAGAAGGGTGAACCAGTGGTAGAATGTAGAGAGAAGGTGATTGTCACAGTGATGAGTTAGAGAGATTTTAACAGCATTGTTTTGAATTGACTTTTTCGGAGCATGATTGCATCTGTCAGTGCCAGAAAGGAAGAGGTTGTAATAGATAGGACCCACGTAGAACACCTACCATTTCAAAAAATGAATTAAGAATAATACCTAAAAAGAATAAATAAAACCCGAACCATTGTGTTCTGCATGCAAATTGCTAAGTCCAGAAGTCCCAATACATATCTGATGCCCAAAAATCATGGTATTATGGTAGTAATGACCAGATTCTCTTCTCAACCTCTCATACAGTATTTGATACTGTGGATCTCTCCCTCTTCTCTTTTCTTTCTTTCCTTTTCTTTCGCTAGGTTTCTGCTACTCTGTATTATCTTTGTTCTTTTCCTACTTTGATTACCTCACTCCCAACACACTTTGGTAATTCCTCTTCCTCCTCCTTCACCCCTCATTTGTTTCTTCTTTTTCTTGAGCAACTCAATCTGCTCCGTGGATTTAGCTACCACATTCACCTCTCTCTCTTTTTCTATCCCTTCTGTGCAATCCTGTATCTCCAACATCTCCTCCTGATGTCCTGCCAGTTTCTCAATCTACAAACTGAGATCAACTTTACTTCCTTTGACCACAGACAACTCATTTACACTCCTTGACCTAAGATTGCAAACTCCTTGGTATATTTCACTCTTACCTAGTCTTCTTCCCTCACAAACTCTTGTCAAATCTTATCCCCATCCCCCAACTCCACCATTCCTCTATGTCCTAACTAGTAAACCTGTTTTATCCCTTATGTATCAACTTACAGCTCTTCTTCTTTGGTTCTATGCTACAGCCAAAATCACCATTCTGACCATATTACCCCTTAGTCCTAATGCTCTTTTACTATCTCTTTACACATCTGTTCCAAAGTTTTTATTCTTACTTTCCATACTATGGAGAACTCTGTTTGATCACAGCTTGAGTTTCTTCCTTCTCTTCTCCCTTTTCACTTTGCTCTCTCTTCCCTTCACTTCCTTTGTTTCCTTCCATTCATGACTGCTCTTTTTTTTTTTTTTTGGCTTGCCACTCCCTGTGCTGGGAACACTCTATCATCCCTATGTGCTCTCTCTTCTCTAAATCTGCTCTCAAAATTAACTTCTTTGGCTATCTTGACATCACTGATCTCTTTGACACTATCTGCCCCCTCTCTAACATATAACTACATTAACATATTTTAAAACAAGAGAAAATCATGAAACAAACAAAATAATTATCTTAATCCTTGAAAACAACACTGTTCTGTGAGCAGTTTTTTTCATTCTTTCCCCTTGTTTCCTCTTTCTCTTCCCTATGGTCTTATTATTTCTCACCACGTTATTTGTCACATTTATATGGCAAGACCATCAAGGCAGGTACCTGGCCCTCTTCTTTCTTAGTTAGTGCTAAATGAACAACAACAACAACAAGATATTAGCTTAATATAAGAAGTGAGTACTTCTTTGTGTATTTTACATTCAGTCAATAAGAGGAAGTTACCTTGTGAAGTGATGATGGTCCTTCAAGATGTGTGTCCCTATGGGTGCTCCACTGTACGTGTATCTGCGCCCCTGTGCCTCTAACTGGAGATTTTTGATAGCAGTGTCCATTGGGTTGACACGTGCTCTCCCTTCCTCGTAGTCTGCTTACAGGCTATCGAGCGCTGCATGGGTGAACTCCCCTCAGTTCCTTCTCTATGGCAGAGCCCTTACGGAGAACTCTGAAGTAGAGGGGAGGAGGGCAGGTACGCACATCTTAAAGAACCATCGTTACTGCATAAGGTGAGTAACTTCCTCCTCTTCTTCGAGTAGTGTCTCTACGGGTGCTCCTCTGTAGATGACTCCTGAGCAGTACCCACAACTGGAGGCTGGGACTTCAGAGTGGAGTCTGTTACTACAGAGAGTACTGTGGAGTCGAAGATGGCATCAGATTCTGAATTTCCAGTGATCACATAATGTTCTGCGAAAGTGTGGGTGGAGGCCCAAGTTGCTGCTCTGCAGATTTCCAAAATAGGGACATCTTTAAGGAACGTGACCAAGGTAGAAATTGACCTCATGGAGTGTATACAGACTCTGAGCGGAGGCAGCAGGTTATGCCCTTGATAACAAAGATTAATGCAACCAGATGCACATTTGGATAGTGTTTGAGCCACTACTGTGCAGTGTTTGAATCTTTCCACAAATGAAAGGAAGAGTTTATGGGACTTCCTGGAGTCCTTAGTCCTGTCCAAGTAGAATGCTAGTGTTCTTCTAACATCTAGCATATGAAGAATCAACTCCCTGATGTCACAATGAGGTTTTTGGGAAAAAAATCAGGAAGATGGATCTGTTGATTCATATGGGAAGCGGAGGCAACTTTAAGGAGAAACTTGGGATGCGGCCTCAGAGTTACTTTGCCTTTTAAAAAGACTGCGCATGGTGGGTGTGCCATCAGGGTTACTATTTCTCCCATGCAGCTAGCTGAGGTGATGGCAATTAGAAATGTTGTCCTCATGAACAGGTGTAAGAGACAGCAAGTTGCAATGGACTCAAAAGGAAGTCTAGTCAAAGCCCTGAGAACTAGGTTATCTCAGGCTGGAGTGGATGGTCTCACATGTGGGGGAGAGATTTCCAATGCCCTTAAGGAATCTATGCGTCAGTGCGTGAGGAAACACAGAGTATCCATCTACCTGGTGGTGGAAAGCCATTTTCACCGCAAGATGTACCTTGAGATCAAAACTCACTCATCTCCCTTAAGTCTAAAATGTAGTGTAAAATCAGAGGGAGAGAAGATGAGGTTGAGTTTATGTGCTTAGGATGACAACAGACTTGGAATTGTTTCCATATTGTAGGTAAGTACATTGAGTGGTCAATTTTCGGCTGTATAGCAACACATCTTTCACCTCATCAGAGCATTCTGCCTCTAAGCCTTGGAACCAAGAAGCCAAGCTGGAGGTGGACTCACAGGTTGGGGTGAAGCATCATCCCATTGTTTTGAGAGGAATGGGCCAAAGAGGAACTGGAGGACATATTGCCCTCTGTGTCAGGTAAGGGAACCATACTTATCTTGGCCAGGAGGGGCAATCATAATAACTCACTTTGTCTCACTGATTTTTCAACAGATAGAAAAGGAAACTGGGGAAAGGCATATAAGAGGTCCCCATCTGATGGGAGGATGAGGGCATCTCCCAATGAATGTTTCCCAAAGCCAGCTATGGAGCAGTAATGAGGACATTTCTTGTTCCAGTAAGTAGCGAATAGACCTGTAAGTCAGGGTTCCCCAAGGGGTGAATATATCTTGAAGCACTTCTGAGTTCAGTTCCCATTCGTGGTCACGACAAAAATTCTAAGTGAGACTATCAGTGGTCACTTTCTGTATCTGTATCTGAGATGAGCACACTGTGATGGTTGCACCAATTCCAAAATTTGAGTGCTTCTGTGCAGACGGAGGGAGATCTGGCACCCCATTACCAATTTATGCAAAACATACAGACTATATTGTCCATGATGACCTTTGTGTGGGTGTTCTTGATGAAAGGCAGAAAGGTACACAGATGTTCCTGACAGCCCTTAGCTCCAAAAGCTTGATATGGAGGGTCACTTCTGTGGAAGGCCACTTGCCCTGAACCTTGTGGTTGTATAGGTAAGCTCCCCAGCCTATTAGGGAGGCATCCATCTGTGAGTCTGTGTAGTGGGAGGAATGCTCTTGCTTGTACTGCATTGAGGTTGATGCTGATAAACTCCAGTCACTGTACTGGGGTTAGTGCACTGCTATGATGGAGAGAATCTTGGAGAATATCCTGGCTGGAGCAGTCTGTACTGATAATTGTCCTGCCCAAAGGTTAACCATAGGAATCTCCTGTACGCTGTTGTATCAAGATATGGAAGTAAACATCTTGTAGGTCGAGGGCTGGAAATCACTCTCCTTGCTCTAGAGCTGGAATAATGGCTGCTAGCATGACCCTCTTGAACTTCTGCGCCTATATGTATTTGTTTAATGTCCTTAGATCTAGAATGGGCCTCCAATCTCCCTTTGCCTCGGGGATCAGGAAATAATGGGAGTAAAACCCCTTGCTCCTGAGTTTCACCAGGTTCTACGGCCCATAGGCATAACAAATGATCTATTTCCTGATGAAGTAAGTTATCATGAGAATGGTCACTGAAGAGGGACGGGGAAGGAGAATTGGGATGGGGGAGGGATGTGAATTGAATGCCATAATCCTTCAAAATAATCTCTAGGACTCATCTGTCAGAGGTCATATTCTCCCAACTGCTGTGAAAGAGGGCCAGGCTAAAGAGGCATGACAGTTGTGTAGATGGCAGCTGTGTTGCAAAGTATAATTGTTCAGGCCCTCAACCAACCCATCAAAAGAGCTTAGAAGAGGTGGTATGATAGGTTGCAGATTGGGGTGCTGACTGCTTCTGCTTTTGAGCCCTGATCCTCTTATGCTGCAGCTCGTAACAGCACTGAGATGGTGGGTATTGAGGAGGTTGTGACCTGTGCTGTGGTTGAGAGGTATATTTACTCTTCTATCCCACAGTGTAGATTCCCAGGGAGTATAATGTGGTCCATGAATCCTTCAGAATGTGGACAGAAGAATCTGTCTTCTCGGAGAAGAGCTTGGGCCCTTCAAACTGGAGATCTTCTGCAGCTTTTTGGGCAACCCAGAAATGTATAGCCAAGAAGCCTGCCTCATTACTACTGCCATGGAGACTGGGCAGGCCACTGTATCAACTATGTCCATTGCTGTCTCTAGCACCAGCCTGGCTATTAACTGACCCTCAGTGAAAATGGCCTGAAACTACTCCTTTTGTGTCTCCAGCAAATGTTCCAGAAACACACACAGTTTCCCATAATTAATAAACTCATATTTGGCCATGACAGCTTAATTTGCAACTCTAAATTGTAATGTCACAGACAACTATCCTTTCCTCCCAAGCCTGATCACATGGGGTCAACTTGGCACGATGCTGCTTGCCTCATGCATTAACCACTATGATGGAGTTGCATTGCAGATGTTGAAACAGGAAGTCTGCTTTTTTGGGAGGGATGTAGCATTGTTTTTTCATCTCTCTTGCTCATAGATTCATAGGCTTTAAGGTCAGAAGGGACCATTATGATTTTCTATTCTGACTTCCTGCACAACACAGGCCACAGAATTTCACTCACCCACTCCTGTAACAAACCCCTGACCTATGAGCTACCGAAGTCCTCAACTTGTGGTTTAAATACTTCAAGGTTCAGAGAATCCTCCAGCAAGTGGCCCGTGCCCTATGCTGTAGAGGAAGGCAAAACCCCCCCAAGAGCCTCTGACAATCTGCCCTGGAGAAAAATTCCTTCTCGACCCCAAATATAGCAATCAGTTAAACCCTGAGCATGTGAGCAAGACTCACCAGCCAGACAGCCAGGAAAGAAGGTTGCTGGTTGATGTGATGGAGGCTGCCATATGACTCCGGCAGGATCTAGAAATGCCTTATTAATTGGGAAGGAAATTCTGGATGAGAAGGAGGTGTGCAAAATATCCACCAACTTGTGATGTGTATTTGCCACTTCTTGTAAGGGAACCAGTAGCTCACCTGTCACCCTCTTAGTAAGATCCAGAAAGTTCTTAAAATCACCACTTAGTGATGGCAGCAAGGCATTACAGCTTCATCTGGGGGAGATGAGAAGAAGTTTGCTGGAGGGGTAACTTTGAGCCCTTCATCTTGTTCTGAAAAGCTTCCTCCTCCCTGAGCTCTGGACAGCTAGGCTGTATGATACCATCTGGTGGATTCTTTCGGAAAGCCACTGAACATCTGTGACGTGTGGGATGTGTATGTTGCCCAAGGATCGCAATATGGCCATTGGGTGGGGAAGGAGAGAGCAAGAGCAGTGGAGTTACCCCAGAGGGCCTGTATCATAATCATGGGTTGGCTCAGTGGAATTGAGGAGGACCCTTGTATTGTGATGGTGGGCCAAGAAAAGGACCTCCTCCTCCTCCTGGCCGCTATCAGACAGTGCACCTGGCCGCTATCAGACAGTGCACAGGCAGCGCTGACTTGAGTATTGGTGGTACATGGCCTGGTACGGAGAGTGATTCCGGTGCCAGGATGTTCTCAGTACCAAGGCCCCCGTACTGAGTAATGGGGATTGAGATTCTTCCCCAACCATCAGGTCTCCAGGATACTGGAGCTCATGTGGTACTGTGGCTAACTTTGCACTGCAGAGGAGTTTCTGAGGTATGCTGTCAGTACCAATGGTTGAGAAGGTGTAGAGTACTCCCTAGACACGAGTTTTGTCACAGCTGGTACCAAAAGTTCTCTCTGTGCCACTCATTTAAAGATGGCATGGTAATTGTCTTTGTCCTTGGGGGATGGTATAGCTGCCTGAGAGCCTGAGCCCCTGGCTTCTCCAGGTGGTGCAGCAGAGCTCATAATGGAGGCCCCCTTCTGGGTTCCATGCTTCAGAGCTGCCGGTGTTGTCGGCACCAAGGTGGCAGCACTGAGGAACCACCTCTGGCTGGCCAATGACTCAGAGTCTTTTTCCCTAAACTTTACAGGGGGAGACTGTTTGTTTTTTTTCTACAACTCTACCCCCTTTGAAGTTAAAGGCTCTGGGAATGATCCGGGGTCAGCACCGGAGTCCCCTGGAGACTGAAGTGTCTTCTCCATAAGAAGGAGTTTTAACTCTAGCTCTCAGTTCCTGCAAGACTGCAGCTTTAGCTGGTGGCAGGGGAAGCATTTCTGAGGGATATGGGAGTCTCCCAGACACCAGTCACAGTGAGAGTGCCTAGCTGTTGCAGGAATTGACTCCATGCAGGAGACTTCCATGATGTCAAGTATTAGAGGGGTAGCAGTGTTAGTCTGGATTTGTAAAAAGCAACAAAGAGTCCTGTGGCACCTTGTAGACTAATAGATGTATTGGAGCATAAGCTTTCACGGATGAATACTCACGTCTGATGAAGTGGGTATTCACCCATGGAAGCTTATGCTCCAATACATCTATTAGTCTATAAGGTGCCACAGGACTCTTTGTTGCTTCTTGCAGGAGAGACATCTCTTGGAACCTGGAGAGCTGGGCATGCCCCTGGGTTTGGGGCTATCACCCTCTAACAATGCGGAATGCAAAAGAAAGGTCTTCCTTCCTACTCTTCTTCTTTTTCTCTCTTTTTGTTAACTGAAAAAACTTAAGAGTCTTCTAAATGCCCTCTCCCACCTTGGGGAGGGGAGAATCCCCCCAGACAGGGCAGGAAATTTAAACAAAAGTTCTTTTTTCCCCCTTTAATCACAACGGAATAAAAAGGAAATACTAACTTTTAAGGAGAACAAAAGAAACAAAAACAAATACTACTTATGCTAATGATGCAGATAAGGAAGGGACAACTGCTTGCTCTGTTTGAGGCCAAAGGTGGTTGAGAAGGAACTGAGCGGGGGTTCGCCTGGGCAGTGCTAAATAGCTTGTAGGCAGACCATGAGGGTGGGAGAATGCATGTGCAGGCTTAAGGGACACTGCTACCAAAAAATCTCTGATTAGAGGCACAGATACATCTACACAGAGCACCCATAGGAACACTACTTGAAGAAGAAGCAGAGTCTTCAGATTAAGAACTTTCGAACAAACAAAAGGAGCTCTTTTCTTGAATACAGGCCAAAATTAGTAGGCAAACATGCAAATGAAATCGCTGTTTTTAAAACACTGGAGGAAGATAGTGTACAGGAACCATATGTGAATCACACAGTGTATTCACAGTACTTGGATACTTTATAGCAACATTTAAGAAGAATTTAGTGATCATCAAATATAACAGTTTAATAGCCAACAAGTTCTTTCCCTAGGGTTTGGGAGAACTATACCCTGAATTTGTAGTGAGATGAACTCTTTGATCTAATATATATTAGGATTTTAATTTAAGATATATTAAAGAAGTTGTTTGTAAAATAACACTCTAGACTGGCCTCAGGTAAATTGCTTTACCCTAAGCAAAGATAGATTTTGGTATCTTCCCTACTAATTGCTCCATCTTCCTTTTCCCATCAGCTCACTCAGAAACCTACAAGGTCCTCTGTCTTCATTTCCTTCTCAGAACAATATCTCAGCTTCTGATCAGTCACGTGTAAGAAGTACTCTTAAAGTTCTTGAACACACTCCAGAATGCTAAAGATTCTTGAGCATATGGGCATGGCTACACTTACATTTTTGCAGCGCTGGTAGTTACAGCTGTGGTCATACAGCTGTGTAGGGCCAGCACTGCAGTGTGGCCACACTGACAGCGACCAGCGCTGCAGTGTGGCCACATTTGCAGCATTTGCAGCGCTGTTGGGAGTGGTCCATTGTGGGCAGCACTATACCCGTGTTCAAGCGGCTGACAACGTGCTTTTCAAAGAGGGGGGTGGAGGTGGAGTATGACAGGGAGCGTGGGGGAGATAGGTGAGTGAATTTTTGGAGCAGACACTGTGACAGCTCCCTGCCTTGCAAGTTCAAAAGAGGGGGGTGGGGTGGAGTATGACAGGGAGCGTCGGGGAGACAGAGGAGTGGATTTTTGGAGCAGACCTGTGTGACAGCTCCCTGCCTTGCAAATTCTGGCCATTTCCCACCCCTCTCTCAATCACTCTTAATGTAAAAGGCTTCAGACCAGAGAAGCAGCTTCTCGCTCCCTCCCCCCGCCCCCCGCCGTGCTGTTTGTCTCCTCAAGCAAACAGCTGTGAACATTCCAAAGCCTTCAGCTCGCCGCTTCCTCAGCCAAGAGCAGCTGTGCTTGTTTTTTAGATGAGTAGCTCCCGGGAGTACCTTCCGGTTTGTTGTATACAGGAATTCTGGGATACCTCCTAATATCCTGGAGGCCAATAACAGCGCTGGTGAGTGTCCACACCTGATGAGCAGCACTGCATCAGCAGCGCTGGATTCGCTACACCCCCGTAGCGGACCAGGTGTACAGCCAACGCTGCAGCCAGGGAGTTGCAGCGCTGGCTGAGCTCTGTAAGTGTGGACACCGAGTAAGTTGCAGTGCTGTAACCCCCTCACCAGCGCTGCAACTTGCAAGTGTAGCCAAGGCCTGAGAGAGGTGGACACTCATTGCTCAGGACTAAGCAGAAACCAGGACACCACCTTTTAGAAGGGAGTTGGTGGAGCAGACCACCACCAGAAAAAAGTATGTTGGAGCTGGCCAACTGCAATGGCCAGTGCAGCCTGAGCACTATTCTAGTGTTTCTTCCCCAGATATATTGCCTTACGTACCTGACTACTTAGTCTATGCCTAAGGCTACTCTTGATTATAATGATAAATGAAGCATGAAAAAAGTCAGGAAACCCTGTCGTCACATGCAAATGAAAAAAATATAAAATAAAAATTATTTTCTGATCACGACATATAACGTATTAGTTACTCCCATCTTAACTCCCTCCAGCACAAAAATGATAACGTTTAGAAAAAGTAGAAATACAAGGAGAAAGACTAATATTTCAGTGATTGTATATTTTTTAAAAGTATAATAGTGGTCATCTTGAAAAAAGTATAGCTTTTAGGTGTTTTCCTCTGTGGACTGAGATTGCATGACAAGAGTGTATATTAAAAGTTCTACAATCAATTAATAACTTACTGCTAAAATGGCACAAGGAAGTGAGTGAGTGTTTTTAAATAGAACAGTATGTGTGCATTGTTGTTTATGATTGAGTGTGGGTAACTGCATTGATTAAAACAGTACATAGAGTAGACAGGCCAGTGCAAGTTTCTCAGGCAGCTCTGCCAATGCATCTCAGCCTCAACATGCAACAATCCACTGTTCTCTTCCTCATTCTCATTTGAACAGAGGTTACCAAACAGGCAAAGTCTTGTGACAGTTTGGAGATCATATAAAATTGACTACACAGCTTATGAACATTGGTTGATCACATCCGATGTCCTGATTATGACAGAGGTCAGTGCAGCATCCAAAGTTTCAGAAGAAGGTGTAACTTCCCCAGATTGCATCAAGTCAACTGTGCTGTACTGTATACAGGGTGAAGGCAGGGAGGGGATATATTTCCTGACCCCTTCAGAAAATTATCTCAAATCACAGAATTTTATTAGGTTTCAGAGTAGCAGCCGTGTAAGTCTGTATCCTCAAAAAGAACAAGAATACTTGTGGTACCTTAGAGACTAACAATGCTGAAATAAATTTGTTAGTCTCTAAGGTGCCACAAGTACTCTTGTTCTTTTTGAGAATTTTATTACTTTAGTTTACACAACTACACATTATATTCATAAAATTATCCAGCCCTTTAAAAAAATCCAGTTAAAATTTCTCTCAATTAGAAGGGCATTTAATCTCACAGGCTAATTATGTGCTATGTCAAATAGCATTTATTTGTTCTACATTCACCAGCTATTAATTTCATTGAGTAACTCCTTGCTGGTAATATCATTAGCCAGGGAAAAATAAAGACCAGTAGTTTTTTTTCTATTGCCTTTGTAATTTGGAACACAATTCTTCTCCCTTTTAAACTAGAAAATCCCAGTTTTGAAGCTACCATATTTTAATCTTGCCATATCTCTATTTCTGCTGCCCTTCAACATTTTACTTACTGTAGAGTTTTCTTAGGGCCAGAGGACCAAAATTAGACCAGGACTCCTGAAAGTAGCATACCATTATCCAATGGAATTTTGCTGTTCCCTTTTCTATCCACTGAGCATTGTATTTGCTTTATTAACTGCTAATGAACATTGGTTACAGAGCTTCATTAAGTGATCCCCAATGATATCTAAATCTTTTTCCTTAGGGGATCTAGCAAGTTCATGGTCCATAAGTATGTATAATAGAAAGCTTAGAGAATTTTTGCCAAAGTGCATTTCATTGCATTTATCCAATCTGAACTTCATTTGCTGTTGTGCTGCCCAATCGCCCACAGCATTTATGCCTATCTGGAATTTTGCACACTCCTTCACATTTTTCATTAATCAAAACACTTTAGTGTCATCTGCAAATTTCAGCAAACTTTTATCCAATTCTCCAGTCAAATCATTGACACTACTTCCAAACCTGAACCTTGGAGAAACAGGCATTAGAGGAAAGATAACAAATATTTTCACTTGTAATCTAAGCAGGGATGAGTCCTATAACCACAGATCTGAACACCTTATCATTGTCAATAGGGGAAGTGTACACCTTAGTCAGCGGGGTTGGATTTTGATGGTGACAGGAGCAATAAAGGCACCCCTTTGGCTTAGGGAGGTCTTTGGGTCAGGGAAGCATCCTCATCCTGTTCCCCTCCTCTCCCCACTCTGCTGCTTGGATTTGGGTGGTGCCTGGTATTTGTGTTGGGTGGCGAGGGTGCATATTGCAGTAGTGTCTGGGATAGGGCAAACTTTGGGCCATGGTCCCTGACTGATTTGTTCCCACCACCCCATTTGGGACCATTTAGGAGGCTTCCTGGATTTGAGCTGCCAGCTTCTGATGCCCTTAAGTTGCTCCACTCATTCCTTCCTGCAGATAGATTCACTGGATCTCCTGGGATGTCAAGGGCTCAAGCAATCACTTTTTTCAGGCCTTCAAGAGTTTTTCCCACAAGGCAGACTTGGCAAACTGTTTTGTGGGTGTTTTCAACTTCTTGACACAAAAGAGGCCTAGTTGGTTAAATTAGAGTATTGATTAATGCAAATTGTGGATAGTTTCTAGTGAAGATTACAGGGTAGCAAGGTCATTTTGGGGACCGTCCAATTGTGGAATAACCAGTCATTGTTCTGGGGCATTGGCATGGAATGGCGGATATGTGCAGTGTTCAATGGTTGTGCATCTTGAAGCTCCTCTCTACTCAAGTCTCCAATTTCCTTCAAGGAAAGAGGGGAGGAGTCAGGCTTTCCATGTCAGGTCCCATTGGCTGGCTGTGTGACGGGATGGCAGCATCTCATTTCTATGTTTTTTGCTGCTGGTCAAGTTGATTCGGCGGCGTTTTGCAAGTGATCTGCCGGTCCTGTGCCTTCGGCGTACCCTCTGCCAAATTGCCACCAAAGCCATGGGACCAGCGGACCTCCCGCAGAAACGCCGCCGAAGGCTGCCTAACTGCTGCCATCACAGTGACTGCCAAGCTTACCGCCCCAGGCATGCGCTTCGTGCGCTGGTGTCTGGAGCCACCCCTGCATCCTATATAATTTGTTTTTGTTGGGGTGGAGTGCTGTTTTAACTCAAGTTCAATAATTCTATAACAAGGATCGTCATCCTTTGGCATGCGGCTCGCAGGTTCGGCCCATCGCAGCTCCCACTGGCCGCAATTCGCTGCTCCAGGCCAAAGAAGGCTACAGGAAGGGCGCCCAGCACATCCCTTGGCCCGCGTCACTTCCTGCCACCGCCATTGGCCTGGAACAGCGAGCCTCAGCCAGTGGAAGCCACGATCGGCCAAACCTGCGGATGCGGCAGATAAACAAACCAGCCCGGCCCACCAGGGTGCTTACCCTGGTGAGCCATGTGCCAAAGGTTGCTGATCCTTGTTCTATAATAATTTAATTTTATAGTAATGCAATGAAGTTGAAGCCTTTAATCCATATTTCTATGTTTATGCCTCATTGCTCTGGTGTTCAGGCTGGATCCAAATTTTGCAGGTTGGGCCCATTGCTTGATCCATTTACAAAGATTTATTTAATTTATTTAATGCCAAGTTTCCAGAAATGAAAGAACATTTCAGTACTCTAATGTGCTGTGCACATTTCAAAATATCCAAAAATACACACTTGTTTTTGATTCATTTGGAAACATACATTTTATTTTTCTGTCAATGGGAATAAACCTTCAATTTCAGTGGCCCATAATTTTATGTCTGTTTTAATATACAACTTGAATGCTATAATGACTGCACCACAATTAAGTTGGGGCAGAGTTTGTCTGGGGCTTACCCAGGAAGGACAGCTCTGCTTTATCGGGGCCTTGCGGGGGAAGGAAGGAAGGTCAGAAACTGCTGTAAAAAATGTGCTTCGTAGTCAGCTTTGCAGCAATGACTCCCCTCTTCCCCCGAGGGTGGTGGATGGCAAGTTCCAAGCCATGGATCGGCTGGGGGACCTGGACGGAAACAAAGGGGGGCTGGTGGAAGCCCTGGAGAATTGATTTGAATAAGCATGGATTTGTCTGCACTGTACACTTTATCTGCAGGGTAGTCCCAGACATCTATATAATAAAGTTGTGGCCCGATTAAAATCCATAACAAGTTTCTCCTGTCCTTCTTGCGGTGTACCCGGACAATTCCCCCACTGGTCTGATAAAGCCTAAGGTGTTTGTTGTTGTTGGGTATTTTTTGTTTACTTTATTTTTTAAATTTCACGACACGTTGCAAAGCCCACCAGTACCTAAGTTATTAAACTGAGAGGGTAGCTTGAGTGGGTTGAACGCCTTTTACTATTACATGCATCTGACGAAGCGGGTACTCACCCACGAAAGCTCATGTTCGAATACGTCTGTTAGTCTATAAGGTGCCACAGGACTCTTTTACTGTTTAGGAACTTTTCTTTGAGTTGACTTTTCTTTGTTAAGTTAGTTATTTTTCCTAGTTCCCGCCACACTTCAAGTTCTAAGCATGCCTCTGATTCTTAGGGCAGGAGGACCCTACCCCCACCCTAGTGGCTAGGGATTAGTAGACAGAGTGCAGATGGAAAATTTGTGAGGCTTTTACATGATTCGACATTCATCAGGAGGATCTGACTGGAATGTATTTATATAACTTGAAATATAGGTACTGGTACATATATACTAGAGAAAGAAACACAAGTAAACATATTAAATGAAAAGCAGGATCCAAAAGACTACTTACAATACGAACAAGCCAGGCCAGCGTAGAAGTAGATGTTGAATAATGGGTGTTGTAGTGATAAGGTGGAGTCTGATCATCTTCCCAAGTCTCGTAGCGCTCAGCATAGAACACTGCTCTCTTTGGGTTCAAAGCACCAATGGGCTACAAAGAGATGAAAAGATGAATAATTTTAACAGATGAAGGGTAGTATGCTTTGGATCCGGTTGTCACTTTTATTCTGCATACATTAGCTAAGATTCACTATATATGAAATTCAGCAGCCAAGTGTAGATAACTTATTCCACATTGTGCTAATCCATTTAGATTACTGAGATGGATTTGGTATTTTATTTCAAAGGCTAGATCTACTAAAACGCTCATAACTTTTCTTTTCTTTTCCTTTTTTTAATTGACAAATATATGTGATCCACATCTGCAACATTTCAAAGACTTTCTTGAAGTCAGAGTTGTTTCCCAATTAATGCAGTAACATTATTCTGGAAATACACTTTTAAATGGCATTTAAAATGTATTAAGACCAAACTAATATTTCTGTTATTGTCATTCACCATAATGATACAGCTAATGAAAAGTGACTTTTGCTCACACGAGATACTTTGTAATGCACATTTCATGATGAAAAGATTTCACGCAGAACTGGTGGGTGGTGTTTGGTGATCCTAAGCAGAAATACTTGAAAACATTCATAGTCCTGCAAGATAGCAGCTACACTCTGAACAAAACCAGGTTTCACAGAGAGAGACCAACAATCTTCTTACTTAAAAGAAATATGAACACTTTGTGAGTTTTAATTTGTCATAATCCTTTGTAAAATACACTTGTTATGGCTGCCTGTCTATATTATGTGGCTATTGTGGGAAAATATAGAAAGGTACTGGGATAAAGAAAATACATTGGGAGGGAATATATATCAAACTGTGAGATAATACATGTAAAGTGATCTTATATATGTATTTCTCAGATAAGATGTTACTAAATTATTTATCTAGTACTAACTATAACAACAAAAGCAATAGTAATCTGTTAATACTAAAATTAATCCTTGACGGTTCTTAAAATTAATAAAATGTGGCTTCACGTTCAGAGGAACACACAGTACTACACACTGGGATGAATAGTTCAAAAACGTATGGACGTTTTTATTTATTAGAATCCCAAAAGACTACTTCATGTACATTACAATGATACAAATAATTAAGAGTTTGGGCGTTTTTATAATAAGCCCGTATTAATCAGGGATTTACAACTGGAACATAAGTATTTACTCATGGATTTTGTAATATTTTTCTCAAAATACTAGAAGTTGTTCAGCATTATTTTGAACTAAACAGCACATTTCAACATATACTCAATATCCAATATTTATATCAAAGCTATAACCTGAAACTTATTTTACTTTATTATTACACTTGTATCTTTTATAGAAAATTGGTCTGGCCATTGGAAAAATGAAAAATGTGTACTCCAAATTTCATTCTGGAGCATATTTTTCATGGTTAGTTTAAAGTCACCTTACATTTGGAAAGAGTAGACTATCAAACCAGTACGAATGCCATCATCATTATGTTATGTATATCACTAAAAGCTATTACTAGCAGAGTTTTAATTAAGTATTTACTGGTTCTGAATTTCCCTGTTTTTTTGAGATGTCTGCATGTTAATAAGACTGAAGTACAGCACATTTTTTTCACAATTTAAATAATGTAACTAACTTCAAAGATAATTAATATTGTTCAATTCTGCGAATAATTATACTTCGAGTCAATGCTGTACCAGCATTTTGGTTTACTCTAAACATTCTGAGTGCTTAATACTTTGCTGTGTCATGGGTATGCTAATGGCTTTCTCATATGTGTAAAATGTCTGAGTAATCCCTAAGGATCAGCCTTATCTGATACAGATTGCACTGCAAGGCCTCACATAACATTCTTTAAAGAGAAGCATGACCCATTCCCTAATCTCTTCCAGGAGTCTTCTCAACTACTGAAAAAAGAATAAAATAAATATTTACATTTTTATTTTACTCATGTGTCATCAGTTATTCAATCTCTTCAGTCTTTTACAATTTAGCTCGTGTCTAATGAAAATGCTCAGACATTGTTACAGTATATACTTTGCAAAAATCTTTGCTTAAACAATTAGTTTCTAGAAAGAGAAACTTACTAAATGACTATTTTCTTTTCCTATTGATTTGACATTCTATAAAATACACTTCCAGTCACCACAGAACTTTACTAATTCTCAGAAATGTCCGGGGTCACTTTGTGATTAACTGAATTCTGCAAAAGGGTGAATGAAATAAAAATGTACTGACTAGCAGCATTCTCACTGCTGCCAGTTAGGATTCACTTCCCAAATCCCTATGGCTATTTGAAAGTTTTAAAAGCTTTATTTTCAATTGCAAGGGTATAGTTGATGATGCTTGTTAACAATCAATGCTCATTTCTTCTCAGAAGCAAATACAGAATGAGTTAGTGTGACAGGATTTTGTATCTTCCACAATGTAAAAGCCAGTGAGAGTTCTTAGTCCACTATAACAGCACTGGCAAATAATGGGAGCTTCAAATGACAAAGATGTGACATCAAGGTTTTATTATAAATATGTGCAAGATGGTCTAGCTGGGAGTGAATGTGGTTAGAGTACGTTGGGAATCAAAGCTCGAGAGTTCTAATCCTATATTTTAAACTGATTTGCTGTTGTATAGCCTTCACCAAATGAATCACAACCTCTTTTGCCTCAATTTCTCCATCTGCAAAATGGGTATAAACATAAGGACTTTTGTGCAACGTCAATGATGCTTGAAAACTATTTTGAAATATTTTAATGGAAACAGTTCTACACTAGCAAGATGCTGTTATTCTCTTTAATGGAGATTTACACCTACATTTCAAAGATATATTTTTGAGGTGAGCTTCTATGTTTTTGTCACATTTAATGTAAAATGTACTGATGCTTCCGTTTCTCTCAAGCAGCTGACAATATGATTTCCAAGCATCATAGAAAACGTTGATTCAAACACCACTGTGCTTCTGTGGTCATTTACGCTGAAGAAGTGATATTTCAATTTAGCAGTCTCATATTAGCTATAAGGTTATACACTATTATTTTCATGTCAGAAAGAGACAAGCTACTGCTTCTAGAAGATACATATTCAATCTACTTCATTAAATTAAAAAGCTGTGTTCTGAAGACTACACTTATTCTCATCAATAATCTTTTCAGACTTAGAATTCAGTTTTCTTTCAATTACCTTAGGATTCATTGAATTGGGAGGATCTGAATCAAACATAATGTGTTTGCTGAATAAAATGGATAATTTAGGCAAAACCCAATTGTCACTTCCTGCATGAAAAACCATAGAAGAGATCTTCTTATGTAGAAATCTCCATGAGGAATCCCTTGTCCCAGAGAGGGGACAAATGATGGAGGGAGAGAGATGGGGTTTGCTTCCATGTGGAAGGTGTCAACCTGACTCTCACCCACTACCCTGTACAGGTCACAGACTGCATGGTTGATGGATGGGTCAGTTGGGGAACTAGCCTGGTACTCTGAAGACTCATATTCAATTTCCTACTGCATCACAGACTTCTTGTATGGCTATGGATGAGTCACTTGGTCTTTTTCTTTGCCTCAGTTCTCCATCTGTAAAATGGGGATAGTACTTCCCTATCTCAGTTGGTAGTGCAAAGATAAGTCCATAAATACTTGGGAAGTGTACAGATTTTGCAGTAATGGGGGTCATAAAAGAACCTTGATAGATGACTTTGTGCATTGACAATGCCTCCATGAGCTCTGGGGAATGTGGCCAAGCACCCCTATACCTTTTGAATGAGTGTAGCATAAGCTTCTCACTCTCGCTAGGCCATCTCTGCTGACCAGTGGAGAAAGCACAGCCTGGACATGGTCCTGACCATATCCCTCTCATTATTTCCTTCTTTGGGCATGCTAGCACTGCTGTGAAAACTAGCCGTGAGAAGTTCTAATGCTTGCTGAGTGTAAGAACGAGATCGTTACTAGTCTAGATGATGAGTGCAAAGGGTACAATTCAGAATCATCTTAGAATTTGCTCCAGGTTAGAAATCTGCCATTTATTTAAACAAATTTTCTCTTGAAGAAAGTCTCTTGATTTTGCTAACACAAACTAAAATTTTCAGATGAATCTGCAGAATACTTAACGAAACAACAAAAATATGATTTAACATCACTTTCATCCTTAGATCCCCTCCCCCAACATGTCTAATAGTCATGCTGAGAAAGATTACACTCCACAGTTGCATATGTGGAGAGGTCCTCCAGACATGGATATTCCCTTACTGCACAAGAGAGGAAGTGAATGGGATCAGTAACTTCCTAGGCATTGTCCCTACCTTAGATTTCACAGAGAGTACCTATACAGCCCACATTATCATGGCATCTGAGCAACTCGCAACATTTAATCAATTTATCAGTAATAGCATCCCAGTGAGTTAGGGAAGTATTATCTCCATTTCACATACAGGTCACTGAGGCACAAAGGGATTAAATGACTTTACCAATGTTCACACAGGAAGTGTAAGGTAAAGCTGGGAACCCAAATATCCTGAGTCCCAGCCTTAGATGCAAGTCTAGTCTAGCAGTCTAATTTACTCAAGGCTAATTCATTGTTCTGACACTTCATGTTAAAAAAATTATTATAGAAATTGTTACAAAATAGCCATTTCATCTAAATATATAGTTTCCTTTGTTTTATTAAAAAAAGCATCTTAATATATCTTTAACTTCCTATGTTTAAAAAACCTCTTCTGCATTGGGTCAGATCAAATAATATCTAATTATTCACTCTACATGATGTGTTTCTAAAATCTACCAACAAAGTAATCCACTATTTTACTCATAGACTCATAGACTCGTAGGTCGGAAGGGACCAATATGATCATCTAGTCTGACCTCCTGCACAAAGCAGGCCACAGAACCCTACCCATCCACTTTTATAACAACCCCTAACCCATGACTGAGTTATTGAAGTCCTCAAAATTGTGGTTTGAAGACCTCAAGCTGCAGAGAATCCACCAGCAAGTGACCCATGCCCCACGCTGCAGAGGAAGGCGAAAAACCTCCAGGGCCCCTGCCAATCCGCCCTGGAGGAAAATTCCTTCCCGACCCCAAATATGGCAATCATGTGGGCAAGACTCACCAGCCAGCAACCAGGAAAGAATTCTCTGCAGTAACTACAGCCAAAAGTTTATCTCTGAAAGTTTGTAAGATAAAAGATTCTATAGCCAACTAATGTCCAATCATTTTCCTTTTAATGTACATACTGCACAAAAAGCTGGTTGTTACAACCTATTTTAGTCAACACAATTTGTGTGAATTTTTTCCATTAAAAACAAAGTGAGTATTTGGTTTAACATCAGAAAATTTCTGCTATTTGCTCCATGGCATGTTACCTGGATAACTGACTAATCTCTTTTGGTTTCCAGACTTTCAACCAGTGTATTGCTGATAAATTTAATGCTTTTATCCATTGGACATGTTATGCTAACTCATGTGGTATTTGCCATTTTACTGGCTATATTTATAGAAGTACATTCCTCACTATAGTAGTGCCAAATTTATCTTCCTATTGGTTTGGTCACTAAAATATTGCTGTTATATGGTCTTGACCTACACAGTATCTATTTTATTTATTTATCTGCAGTCCTAATGCATGCAACAATGTGGTATTTGATTGCCAAGGAAATAATACCATGCGTAGATTTAATTTGGCTCGGTCTAAACAGTAAATTTTTTTAACTGATGTAAACAACACTTTAAGGTAGAAAATTTTAAAACTTAATTGAAGAACTTAAATGCTAAAAATTACTTTAAATTTATGCAAAAATATAAGCTGTTTTATGGCTAGTAAATTAATATAGACTTTTTTCTTTCAGCATAACAACAACTCATTCAGATTCTGAAGTATAGGAGTTTTGTTTAATACATTAATTTTTAAAGTAAAAAAGATAAATGCTTAATTTTATGGCTTATACAAGACTGAAATTTAACTCATTTCCATGTTGGTGGTATATTTACATGTGGTAAAGGGCAAAGATAAAAATAAAATGAAGACATTTGTGCAGCTTAGGTCTGGTTAGAAAGGTTTTTGCTAACCACATAAACTCCATTACATAGTATACAGACATTTGGCAGTATTCAGAGTGGTTTGCCTTGAAATACTCTCACTTGGGTGTGTTCATTTGCATTATTACATTTAGAAGCCTTGAGGCATTATCACTTCCTTTTCTTAAAGTGGCACAGTAATATGGGAAAGTGGTTATGCTTATCATCATCTGTCAGTCAAACACCTTCCGCATTAACAAAATATAATTTTTTCCACTCAATGAACGGGCGTGTGATGGCTCATACACATGTCAATATTAGTAGGACTTTGCCTTACGAAGAAATCATTTTATTTAACAGGATGCATGACTGGAGGTAAATGAGGAAAAATTCCCATTTACACTTTAATGAGCAGGGACAACGTAGCTTGTCAAACTCATGCACTCACTGTAATTTAGGAATAAACGTCAAATAATTTTACACAAACAAATCACATTAAATTCTAAGTGCTATCCTTAAAGAAATTCAGTATACAATATGACCTGAACACACATTTCTCATGTGAATACTCACGGCCACTGGTATTTTTGCATGGGAAATCTCAACAAATGAGAAAAGAAACAGATCACCTGATGGTTTGGTAGTGAAAAGATAATCTATGTATCTATGACAGCCTCTTTCATTAGCTTTTCGTCCTGTCAAACAATAAATATAACCTTTAACCTTGTGTATGTAATGAATAAAACTTGAGCTTACATTGTCTAATCAAATGAGGGGTCCAATATATCTTACAGCTACAGCACCTTGATTGCCCCATGCCCCTTTTTATAAATCTCCAATTAAGCATATAAGGGAAAAAAACCAAGGGATAGAAAATTTGACAGAATACTATGAACAAAGAGAATGTGCCTATTTTAAAACTAGTATTTAAATGTAATTGTTTGTGACTGGACAAGCAGTTCTTTAAATGTATGAAGATACTATAATGATAGATGCAATACAGCAACCTGAACAATACAGAATGAAAACACTGACGTATAACGTAAGCTCAAAATTATTTTGTGTTATGGAAATGTAAATTTACAACTATGGTACTAAATAAATGTAAAAATGAACATGACTTACTATAACACTATTTATACTTGTCACTTATATGGTGAGTAAATTATTAAATTAAAAATTATTTTCCATAAAATATAAAACATTAATATTATATAAAATACTTGACTCAAAGCAACAAAGATATGGAAATGTAAGGCAGCTGAATTTTTATTTCCTTGCCTTTGTGGGTTTGTGTCAGATATGTTAAGTGTGTAGGAACCGTAACTGCTTCTGGAAAAAAAATTTAGGGTATTAATTTCCTACACTTTTTTTTTTTTTTTTTTTTTTTTAAAAGGATGGGGACTTGGGCAATGGCTTTGAGGGTAGACCTGCGAGGAGGGAGAAGTGCAGCAGCTACCAAAGAAGATTTTATCCATCAGTGGCTATGCAGGAAGTCCTAATGTGCCAGCAGCAGTGCAGGAACACTACCTCGTTGTAGATTAAAATCTGACAGAAAGGGATAGCTCCTGATGGAGAAGATTTTACATGTGCCCAGTTCCCCATCAATCTGACCTGTGTGCATAGCACATAATCTTTCAACTGTAATGTGAATAATGACTAAAAATTAGCAACTCCACTAGACTTACTCAGGATCCACCTCTCTACCAAATTTTGTGGAGACAGACAATGAAAGTAGGATTGCCAAGAAAAAATTTCAGCCACAGTCCAATGACAAAGACTTCCTGTTGAAATGTTTGAAGAGTACCGAGACAAAAACTATACAAAATACTCAAAAGGCACAAAAACTAACCATGTGTGCAACAGCCAACTACCTTCACAGAAAAATAAAAATCTACGCTCCATTTGAAGACCATTTTGAAATGCAACCTATTTAGTTGCTATGAGGCGCCACCAGAATAACGTCTTAATGAAAGCTTATAATTCCGTTCCATTTATCCGTAAGAACCCCACGTGGTTTGCAGATTACATATAGGGATGGTTTTTCCGCCACTGAATACATCCCACATCTTGGTTGCAATGCAGCAGCTATTCTGCTTCAGCAACACTATATACAATGGATTTCAACAGAGGAACTGCTGAGCACTCTGAACTTTTCCAATTTGAACCATAGGGTAATTTTAGATTAACAGGATATAATTATCCAAATTGGGCAGTATAGGATTCTGAGGTAAAGTATTATTGTGAAAAGTGGGATAAGATTCTTTAATATGAACACAAGTAGTCAGGGATTTGCTTTTGAATCTCCTCTAAAAGAGCAGCACAGCACTCCCTAATACCACAAAAAAAAAAACACAAGCTAATTCACTAACAAATCACTACCTACTCAAAGAAAACTGAACCTACTAAATCAGTAAGCTACTCCCTGTAACACCTATGTTCCTTGGTGGGATCCCATCCAAATATAGATTCAATCAGACCTAAATTGTTTAAAAAAACTCTCATGAAACCATACTCTGGAGTAATCTCAGTGCATTGTACTATGCAAACTGCTGTATGCTGCTGCAAATATTAGGAAAGCAAATCTGAGAAATTTTGAAGAGATGAAGATTCTTATTTATACGTTTTATCATTCTCATAAACAATATTGAAAAGCGAGAAACTATTTTCACTTTCTTGGGAATAACATGACATACTCGTACTATCAATGCCGATATCCTATTATTGTAGATTTTGTTGTCACTCTTGATATAAATTACAGCCTTATTATATACTTGCAAAGAATTTCTTTGGAAATTTTTAAATAATATTGTGAAAGCAGAGTGCCTTGCATAACCTGAGGCTAGACCTCAACCAGTTTGTTTAGACCTGGCCTTTTTAAAATGTAACTTAGGTATTTACAGTTTTGAAGAAAAAAATGGGATTATATGCAGGTTTACCATTGAATCAGTCCCTCCAGCTGCTTTAGCTATCAAAGTACTATCCATACATGCCAAGTGCAAAATTAGTCTAAACGTGTCATGAGAGCAGGCTTCCCAACAAGATTACAGTACTTCTGGCTTCTAGAGGTACTGCAAGGAAAGTCCTTCTAGCATTTATGCTTCCAATCCCCTCCGTATCAAGGAAATTCAGAGATGCATGGAAATGAAATAAATATTTTAAAAGTTAACTACGTGTGTCAAGATATGTTTATTTCTATTTATCTTTCTCTCAATTTGTAAAATTGCTAATAAAATATGTTCTGTTTTCAACTATTTAGATGAGATCTTGATATCTAGGAATACACACATCTACCCTCCTGTAGCCAATCAATAAAGGACATAAAAACACTATTATATAAAGATTCAGTCTAAAACAGAAAGAAGTCTTATCTAGGTGACATCCTAAAAGGACAAAATTATGTACCATAGAAATCATCTTCTACTTATGAAATTATTTTGTCATTTACTCTTTTAGCGTGCCATGTAATGGCAGTTGAGCTAAGGAAATCTATGCTTATAAACCTGAACGTAAAATAACATAACTGCAAAAATGGTTCTGACACGTGCCAAATGTTGTCTTTAACAGGGCATGTTGGGGACTTTATGCTTGTTTTCCTAAATCTATACTTGAATTTTTACACAAGTCCACAAGGCTGAAAACTAATGATTTCAGGAGCTATGGAAACCTTCCTTTTTATATTTACAGGAGGTTTAATATGTCTCAAACTAGTTTTGCCACTGTGCTCGTAAAATACATCAGACACCTTAACAAAAAGTTCTCATTTAATACTTATTTGATATAACAAAACAATACCAATCTTCCATAATAAAAAATATCAAAATAACTTATAGATTAATAGAATATTAGGCTTGGAAGGGTCCTCAGGAGGTCATCTAATCCAACCCCTTGCTCAAAGTAGGACCAACCCCCAGACAGATTTTTGCCCCAGATCCCTAAATGGCTCCCTCAAGGATTGAACCCACAACCCTGAGTTTAGCAGGCCAATGCTCAAACCACTGGGCTATCCCTCCCCGCCATGAGCCTTCATAAAATACTTATCTTTTCCAGCCAAACTTATTAATTCCACCTATTTAGTAACAAAAATTAAAAATATTCTATTTCATTAAGAAGGTTGGCTAGATTTCTTTAACATAAATGGTTGAAAATTACCTTTGAAAGATCCCTGAAGTTGCCTGGTACGGTCAGGTCCAACTCTTCTGATTCGTAGTTCGTTAACACCCATGGAAATACAGGGTATTGGTTTAGATCATTGTATGTTCGTCCTAATGAAGAAAAAACAAAAACAGTCTTGTAAAAATTATGAAATATTGTCTATTTATGCTACTGATAAACAATCCAGTAGTAAATTATCTTTATATTTGTTGTATCTTATATTCCCGATTATCTGCTATTATATTAATATAGTTATCACCTGAAGGGAAAAACATGCTACCATTTGCATGTATGTGAATGAAAATTGAGAAGACAGCAGCCACATAGGTTATGTGTAAGAAGAAGAGAAGGCAAAAAACCAAAAAACACATGCCACTTAATCCTATTTGATAGCCTCCATCAGGAGTGGCGCCAGGGTTTTTGGCTCCCTAGGCGGGGGTCCTTCTGTGCTCCCAGTCGGCGGCAATTTGGCCGCGGGGAGATCCTTCCACACTCCCGGTCTTCGGGACCCTTCGGTGGTGGGTCCTGGAGCGAGTGAAGGACCTGCCGCACAATTGCCGCTGAAGACCTGGAGCGCAAAAGGACCCCCGCCACCGAATTGCCGCCCCCCCCAATCCTGGTGCCCTAGACGACCGCCTAGGTCGCCTAAATGGAAGCGCCGGCCCTGGCCTCCATTAATGAACAACATTCTTAAACATCTGTTGAAATCTAAAGTTGGAAAAATCATTTTTGTTTAAGTGTAGCCATTGTGACGAGTGTGATACAGATGGTAAGTAATAAATAAAGAAGTGGGTCCAACCTACAAAGTTCAGAACTGGATCTAGTCTCTTCCAAAGTTTCGGAGTTTGAATCTCAGGTTTTGAGGTTTGGGCCCATCTCTCCTAATATTGGTTTACCCAAAAGGTTAAATGCACGCCAAATCCCATGATGGTGGAGGGTGCCTTTCCTGAGAAACAGGTGAAATTCCACTGCAGTGGTGGGAATGGGACTGGAGGTAAGTCTGGCACACTGCCTGCCCAGCGTGAAGCCCTGTTCTAATGACTTTTTTAACATAGTAGCACAAAGGGAGTAGGAGATCTGCAAGGAGCTAGGAGGATCTGCTACTATGCAGATTATTTTATCTTCCCACCCACTAGGTGTGTATCTAAGCCCCATGGAGGCTCCTGCAGCCCGCAGGCTTAAGTAGCTTCTGCAAGGCTGCTCTGTGCTTGCTTCTCAATTCAGGGACAACTGTGCTCCACTCCTTGCCCCCAGTATCCAGCATTCACCCCATCTACTCAGGCTGGGTATTAGGCTTGTGATTAGAGCCTTAATAAATTATATATTATCCTCTACACGTTGGACTTAAAACATGGAAGAACATTGTGGAGAACTATCTGGACTACATACACAAAGTAATGTCAATCCTATAAGCTGTAGTTTAATCTAAAACATTGAATGGAAGGAGGGAAGGAAGGAGGGAGGGAGGGTATGTATGGGTGTGCATGAGTGTGTTGTAACCCAAGATATCAACCAAACTTCTATTACAATAATGTTGATCTGGGCATGGTGGCAAATGAGAACAGACAGAGGCATGGATTTTAAGCAGCAGCCCACAACGTCATGAAACTTAATGTAGGGGAGGAGCCCTATGTTCCCTGTCACACATACTCTCACACACCAGGCACTTTAAGTGGTTCCAGGGGTCCTATCATATAATCCATAATTCAGGATAGCTTCTCGTCTGCCTATCCCAGGACTCAACTCGTTCAGTTGAGACCTACCACCCTCACCCCCAATCTCATGAGTGGGACAGAGGGTATTAAAGGGGTACCTCATCTTGTGAAGATTAAGGTTTCCCCATAATCCATGAGCACAAGGCTCATCAGCAGAATCCTAGGTCTTTTACTTTTGGGAATCATTTAAACCATATTGGGAACTGACCATAAGTTGCGATGAACTAACACTGCTACCACAAATTACTAAATCTTTATTCCTATTTAACTTAACTGCACCTCCAGGATGCTGAGGGAGAGCAGTTGCTGAAACAGAGCAAAGAGAGACTCCACATGGCCAGGATTAGGATTTAAACTAATGGAAGGAGTGGGGCCAATCAGCTCCCTTTCTCCCAGAGCTGGTCAATGATTAGCTAGACTCAGGAGGAAGAGGGAATACCCCTTCATCTCCCCAGTATGTATTCTCCTCCTCTCATCATCTGGTCACCACCAGCCCCATCAAGTTTCCCATCCATTGAGATGGGTGGGTGGATTTTGTTTTAATGTTACTTCCTAACTATTGTCAAGATGAAAAATCTCCTCAAAAAAGACTGAATTTAACTCTAGCCCCAAGGCATCTCCCCCAAATCTAAGAAACAAATCCCCATTACACAAGTAAGCAGTTCAAATTAGCAAAGTCAATTTGTAGATCCAATTTCTAACAATAATTTGTAGTTAAAATCAACCAATTGGAAATTCTGAATGAACTGCCAACTAGAAGATGGTAAATATGAAAGAACCTTATATCCATGTCAACTAGTAGCTAGTAGTAGTAAAAAAAACCCCTCAATTAGATGAAACATTAAAAAACCAAGCCCCTTAATCCTGCACCAGCTACCATATTGACTTACTGAGAATCACATAATATGCAACATGATTCTTTTAAAAAAATCATGTCATAAATACATACATGTATGTATGTATTAAATTAACAGACTGAAATAACCTACGTTAACAATTCCCAGTCCTGCTGCAGATTTACAGCCCTGTCTCACTAACTGTTTCCTTCCAGATTTTGGACAGATTCCTGGGATACAAAACCCAGCACAGGGAAACACAGGCTTCCTTGTTCTGGGCAGCTCTACAGAAAAATCATGTCTGCTTTAGTGAAATATAAAACTTTCATTGCTTCACAAACACCCTATTTTTTCAATGAATGTTGATATACAGCAAGCATTTCTCTATTTTTACATACAGTCTCACTGATACCAATAAAAGTAGGTATTAACAGTTTTTGTGTTCTTATTTTGTACTTTTAATAAATCAGTGTTATATCAGAAAATACAAAATTAATTTAGCTACAAATAGAAATTGGAAAGGAAAATTGATCTAATACCTATATATGTGCAATGTACAAATAAAGAGGAAATAAATACAAATACAGTTCTCACGTAATATCAACAATTATTACATCAGTGAATATATGTTCTTATAAGACTCCTAGAGCAGATGAGCATTTATCAAACATATGATTCAAGGAGCATACAAGAATTATCAGCATAAAGGAGAGAGGGGAAAGGTGTTCAGTGGCTAAGCAAAGGAATGAGTATTAATAGTTTTAGTTTTTCCTCCTTGCCTTTGCCAAAATTTTGAAGTAACACCCTGGTATAGTTGCTTGACTTTACTGTGCCTTCATTTTCCACATTTGTAAAATGGGATATTAATTTCCCCTCCCTAAAAGGGTTTAATTAATAAATATTAGTAAAGATCTTGGAAATCCTCAGATGAGACCCTAGGAACTCAATAACGGCCATACTGGGTCGACCAATGGTCCATATAGCCCAGTATCCTGTC
Organism: Chelonoidis abingdonii; assembly: GCF_003597395.2. Lineage (NCBI taxonomy): Eukaryota > Metazoa > Chordata > Testudines > Testudinidae > Chelonoidis > Chelonoidis abingdonii. The sequence goes on from NC_133769.1 coordinate 322,160,220, forward strand.
TTTTGACAGTGGTCAAGGCCAGGTGCTTCAGAGGGAATGAAAAGAACAGGCAATCTTTGAGAGATCCACCCCCAATTGTCCACTCCCACCTTTCGGCAAAGTAAACAGAGGTGAGGGACACTCAGAGAATGGGGTTGCTGTTGATGGACCTGTCTTCCATGAACCTATCTAGTTCTTTTTGGAAACAAGTTATAGTTTTAAAAGAAAGGTGCTGTAGAACTGCAAAGGATTTTATTATTTTAAAATAAATGTGCTGATGTTGTTTTCCCATATCATCATCTTGATTGAAGCCAATGGGACTACTGGCATGAAATGGTTAGCAGTTTGAGCCTGATGCCATCACAGGAATCTTTCTTCCTGCTTTCCCCTGAACTCTCTGTACTTCAATACTACTGTATGGGTTGTTCTTTCATAAATGAAGAAGAGTATAATAATTCTATAAAATAAAGCAACTCAAGGAGCAAGACTACAATAAATGAAATTATTTTATTTGAAATATTTTATAACTATTGAATCCATTAATCACTTATATAATTTATTCTAACGTTTATTTATACCTATTCACTGAAAGGTAGTATGGCCTAGTGGATTAAGCAAAGAATCGTAAATCAGGAGACTTGGGTTATGACTTGCCATGTGGTTTTGGGCAAGCCACTTAATCTTTTTTTGTTTGTTTCTGATTTGTAAAATGGGAAGGATAATATTTCTGTCTCATCCTCTCTCTGGCGTGTTGTATTAATTAGTTAATATTTGTAAAGTAGTGGAATATATAGAAGACTGTATAAACACTAACCATGGTTGGTATAAATGTTGTTATTTATAAAATGTTATTCAATATTAATTCAACAATTTTATACCATTAACATATAAAATAAATTGAGTAAATGAATGTTAATATACATTGTGAATGTAGACATAGTATGTACAAGATGTCATATGGTATTATATTTATGGATACCTGGATGGACAACAGTGATGTTGTGGTATAATGGGATTATATATTCATAATTCTAAACATGCATAAATATCACTGTTTAACTCCAGAAGGAACAGTCTCCTGATTGCTTTTGATCCTGCTATTATCATTTACTGACTATAAAGAGCAGACAATATTTCATCATAATACCGCTTGTTTGGTGTTTGTACACAAGAATTGCTACTGTTTTGTTGAATAATTATAAAACATACACCTGTACTGCTTTTGGTAGAGATTGTACCTTTTCAGCAGTTGCAGATTTTTCATCACCTAAGCTTTTAGAGATTAATGCTAAAGACTGAATATTAAATATTGCAAGCCTATGACACTAATCTACTTGAACAATAAAACTGAGGTACAGTAAATGAGATCTCAGAAATACTGGATATGTTTCTTTATTAAAAAACTTTTTAATTAAACCATCCAATTTAATGTTTTTATATGGCACTTTAGTTTTGAAGGTGAAGTGATCTAGAGACAGCTGACAAAGAAATTATAACTGCAATTCCATGGTGAAAATGTTAATGACAGCAAAATATTGTTTAATTAGATGATTGCAGCATCTGGATTAACACTCTTTAAGAGCGATGTTCCTGTGCTTGTCTGCTTCTTCACACTTTACAGACATTTTGTCATCTCTAGGTCATTAGGAAAGAATTTTTAATGATTTTTCTAGAAGCTTGCAGTTCGAGTTACATCTAATTAGATGACAATAATAAGCCTAACACATGCAGTAGCTAAATATATACATAATTAACCAGTGAGGGCTTGTACATCACAGGGTAAAAAAGTGGAAAATGCTAAACAGGAGAAAAAAGAGGAAGGGAGTAGAAGGTTGGTCTACATTGATTACCTGGATGTACCATTTTCCCCCACAAACCTTCAAAAAAGAATAATCCCCAGTCCTTACAGGAAATCATTTAAAAGGAACTCTGTACATAATTACTCCTCGTATTTGTTAGAAGCCATGGCACACAGGCATTTTTTAAAAAAAAAAGTATGGTAATTTACATACCTTAAAATAAAAAGCAGAAATCAGTTAAAAGTCTGAGAATTAGATTTAAAATTTAACACGTTAAAACCTGGGCACCACAGAGAGACCTCAGCACAGATTTGTGTTATAACACTTTCTCCCCAATTCTGATTCTTGTATCTTTGATTATTTTAAAGCTTCCCCCCACCTATATTCTTACCAAGTAAGAATAGTAACAACACATTTTTTTTTTGTTGTATCACCTAGAGTGTTCAGTTTACACACATTCTGTTACTATATCATAAGGCCTGTTTTCCTGTGAATTTGGAGAAAGAACACCAAGTCAGTTAGCATAGTTATTACTCCTACTGCTTCAAAACTAAGGAATCTTTGAGAAGGGGTTGGAGGGAGTTTGGCCAGGAAGGCTTATGTCTACAAAAGTAGGACAAAAACCAGGGGCACAGAGAGTATAAAACTGAGACTGATTGATAAATAGCAGAGCGCAGTGTTTACCTTTGGGGGGAAAAAAATCCAAACTCCCTTAAAAAAAAAAAAACAGAGCTGTAAGCATGATGAAATATGCTCAAGTCAGAAGAGAGGGCAGAGAAGAGGTGAAGATCTTTAAAATAGAATAAAAAGGCAAAAAAATAGGCAGCTTGGAGGTTACAAAGACAGGTTGAAACAAGACGTTGGAAATTTTAGAAAATTAAGAGGGCATTTTTGAATTGAATTTCCAGAGGGACAGGAAGCCAGAGAAAGTTATGGAAATCACGTGTCCTTGAATGCAAGTGTTCTGGACTACTTAGGCTTAGAGAACAGTGATTTAGGAAGAGAGAACTACAGTAGTTGACATAGACAGTGATTAAGGTCTGAGTAAAGATTTTAAGAGAAGCAGAGTTAAAGATGAAAGTGGACAGTGTTTCAGAGGAGGTGATAGGCAGAGTTACAGATAAGAAATAAAGTGGCATAATGAAAAATAATCAGTATATGAAGAATTGATTAGGAAATTATGCAATAGCTAGGAACTGAGAATGTGAAGACAGGCATATTGTTTCATCAGGGAGCTAGTAGAGGATCGAGTTGTAGATTTTGGTGTTTGGTTCAGTGATTCTGCTGCAGAGACAGCAACCAATTATCTAAAGCTAACAGTATTACAAGTGGGTAAAAGAGATCTTATGTGAAAGGACAGAGTCACAGATGTCAAGAGAAAGGAAATGGGTTTGTGTCAGAAATCCCTCTGGTGAATGTATCCAGCAGTTCTCAATGCTACTGTGTTTGAATGATTGCAATGAAGGATAATATGAGAACATGTGGATGATTTCTTATGGTTTCATAAAGTGCTAGATGCCAAAATTGGTATAATGGCAGGAAGAAGGATAAGCTACAAAAGAGTGGACAAAAGAAGTAACAAAAATACTTGCTAGTTAAAATCTATTGTTTGTGAGAAGAGGAAATATAACAAAAAGAGCTGTGAACTATTTACCAGGATACAATTTGGCAAACATCCATGCTACTTAAGTGGCTAACGTGTGACTCAGATGACATGAACAAGTCAGTTAGCAGATGCACAGTGACAGAAAAAAAGAATTAATGGGGGGTCTCTCTCTCAGTGGTTAAAGATGAGGATATTAAACAGGATGGTGCAATTTAAACAAACAGCTAATGGTCTAAAACTAGCCCATCACTGTCTGCATGAACATTCTGGGTAAAAAAGTTTACACTGTTAAAACAAATATTTTAAATTTGTTTCCACTGTGAAGGACTATAAATCTAAAAGTAAAATCACACTTTCAGAGAGAAAGCAAATAAAATATGCAATATCTCTATTTAGCAAGACATCTTTACCACAAGATTTTATAATTATGTTAAATGTTCCAAAGTTGCTGATGAAATTGCACACACCACATTTTGTTTTAATTGACTGACTCACATAGCTTGTTGAAGGTGCTCTCATGCCAGCATTTGATATACCTTCTGCTTGAAACTTGTGCATTTGGATAGTTATCATCTCTACTGTTTTCAATGGAGGGAAAATGTTTTGTAGGCAAGTGCATTGTTTTGTAGGCAGTTTCTTTTTGAACTGAGCAGTTGATTAGGCTGTCAAAGATAAATTTTATTCTCTCTTTCAAAACAAAACATTGAGAACAATCTATGAGCAGCAGAAGAGAAGGCAGAGAATATAACAGCTTTTGGAACTGAAATGTATTCTATAAATTAACAGTTTTGCTACTTACTAAATGAACTTTCAAAGTGTAAGAAAGCAAGATAAATATTATTTCACGATGATGCAGATGTATTTCTGGGTTTTCATATGTACTTTGCATGGAAGGCCACGCCTATTTCATAATAATTTTGCACGATTAGACAGCTGTTATAGAAGAAATTAAGAAGATTTATCATGTCGCAGAGTTATAGGACTATTAGAAGAGGTGATAGCACTACAGTGTATGAAGGCTGGAATGAGCCATTTTCAACAAAGAAAACACTAGTGTTTACTCCCAGCCCGGTAGGAGGGATCTGGCCTTTTCTTGGGTATCTTTGCAGGGGGGGGCAGGGTTAGGAGACAGTATGGTGGTATCGCATTTCCAGCACAGCACAAAGGCTAATATTACTCAACTTGGAAAAGTGATTAGAGAATTTGTAGATCATTAAGGAAGACTCTGGCAGTAGTTCCAAGCAATGCAGACAGGTTTCAGAGAAGGAGCAGCTTTAATTAATGTTCTGCATGATATGGAAAAGCTCCTCAAACATTAATTGCTTAACACCCTATTCACATCCTACTCTGGGTAGTGTGCACAGGAGCTAATGAAGGGAATTCATTGAACATAACATGCATTATGGTCTTCATTGAATCCTTCACTAATCAGCACATTGGCTCCCCACATGGAAAATACAAATTGTGTTAACATGTGTGGCATCAAGACGTCATCAGCAAGGGTGAGAGAGGTAAGAAATACATTAGTCAATCCAAGACTGACCAAAAGGATCAGGGAACATAGCTTTTCTTCTTCTGAAGACCTAGATCTTTACATAGGTTAGGCAATATTACATGCAGATGAAACATCCCTTATCTAAATTTTAGTTTAAATGTCTATTACAGAAAGGCTTAATTAAAGTTGGATATTAATCAGCAAAATGTGGGAAACATTTGGTTAGACAAGAAGCACTGCATCTACTGCACAGTGAGATTGTGAGGCTATGTCTACCCTGGCAACTGAAAGAAAAAACTTTTGTCTTTCAGAAGTGTTAAACCCCCACCCCCAACCCAAAAGACAAAAGTTTTGCTGCAACAAGCACCAGTGTGAACAGCGTATTGTCGGCAGGAGCGCTGTTCTGCTGACAATGCAAACTCCGCTAGTTGGGGGTGGATGTTTTTGTCTGCAGGAGAGCCGACAAACAGCGCCTACACTGCATGACTTTTAGTGGCACAGTTGAAGAGACACAGCCATGTCACTGCAAGCAGTGTAGTGTAGACATAGCCTGAGGCAGACAGAATTTGCAAGCTTTCAGAAATTTGATGAGTTCACAGCTGGGTGAATACAGGTGTGTCACATCACAAAAAGACACCACCAAAGTAGCGATCAATTCTGTGTTCAAAAAAAGGAAAGAAGAAGATAACAGAAACACACAGACAAGCAAAAATAAGAAAAACAAACCAGTATTTCTTCAAATCTTGTATTCAGTAGCAGCTGGGTATCTAGAGTGTAAATGTAGGGCCACACTGTTACAAGGAGTTGAATGATGAATGATGTGAAACCAATTACAGGGAAACCTTCATTAAGTCCCCACCCAAATGACTAAAAAAAAAGCCTGTCTAGCAGAGGTAGTTTTTAACTACAGGTTAAACAACAACTTTACTGGAAACCTTTGGGATACTTTAAAGAGATCTTTGAAGTTTGGAACTTGTCTATTGTGGGAGACAACAGTATACGTATCACTATGATTTTTATACCACTTCAGACATAATCATGTCTTCCAAGTCTGGATGAGTTGGTGATATCTGTAAGCATAAATAAGTTGGCGTTTCAAAACTGATTAATAATGTACAGTGATTTATCAAGAATATGCTTTAAAAAGCAGCTTTGGAGTGTGTCCACTATCATTCTTTGACAGAGTAAGGAGCCTTGTGGATGTGGGCGGGGAGGAGCGTTAGACATGGTATACCTTGACTTTAGTAAAGCTTTTGATTCCATCTCGCGTGACCTTCTCATAAACAAACTAGGGAAATGCAACCTAGATGGAGCTACTATAAGGTTGGTGCAAAACCGATTGGAAAGCCATTCCCAGAGAGTAGTTATCAGTGGTTCACAGGCATGCTGGAACGACTTAACAAGAGGGGTCTGGCAAGGATCAGTTCTGGGTCCAGTTCTGTTCTATATTTTCATCAGTGATTTAGATAATGGCATAGAGAGTACACTTATAACGTCGGCAGACGACACCAAGCTTGGAGGAGTTACAAGTGCTTTGGAGGATAGGATTAAAATTCAAAATGATCTGGACAAATCGGAGGAATGGGCTGAAGTAAATAGAATGAAATTCAATAAGGACAAATGCAAAGTACTCCATTTAGGAAGGAACAGTCAGTTGCACACATACAAAATGGGAAATGACTGCCTAGGAAGCAAGTATCAGAGGGGTAGCCATGTTAGTCTGTATCACCAAAAACAACGAGGAGTCCGGTGGCACCTTGAAGACTAACAGATTTATTTGGACATACACTTTTGGGGGTAAAAATCCACTTCTTCAGAAGCATGGAGTGAAAATTACAGATAGAGGCATAAATATATATTGGCACATGGAGAGAAGGGAATTACCTTACAAGTGGAGAACCAATGTTGAAGGCCGATTCAGGGGTGGATGTGGTCCACTCCCAATAATTGATGAGGAGGTGTCAATACCAAGAGAGGGAAAATTGCTTTTGTAGTGAGCCAACCACTCCCAGTCCCTATTCAAGCCCAAATTGATGGTGTTAATTTTGCAAATAAATTGTAGCTCTGCAGTTTCTCTTTGAAGTCTGTTTTTGAAGTTTTTTTGTTGAAGAATGGCTACTTTTAAATCTGTTATTGAATGTCCAGGGAGATTGGCTCACTACAAAAGCAATTTTCTCTCTCTTGGTATTGAACCACATCCACCCTTACTGAATTGGCCTTCAGCATTGGTTCTCCACTTGTAAGGTAACTCCCTTCTCTCCATGTGCCAATATATATTTATGCCTGCATCTGTAATTTTCACTCCATGCATCTGAAGAAGTGAGTTTTTTACCCACAAAAGTTTATGCTCAAATAAATCTGTTAGTCTTCAAGGTGCCACTGGAGTCCTCATTGTTTTTGCCTAGAAAGGAGTACTCCGGAAAGGGATCTGGGGGTCATAGTGGACCACAAGCTAAATCTGAGTCAACGGTGTAATGCTGTTGCAGAAAAAGTGAACATCATTCTGGGATGTGTTAGCAGGAGTGTTGTAAGCAAGACACGAGAAGTGCTTCTTCTGCTCTACTCTGCACTGATTAGGCATCAACTGGAATATTGTGACCAGTTCTGGGCATCACATTTCATGAAGGATGTGGACAAACTGGGAGTCCAGAGAAGAGCAACAAAAATGATTAAAGGTCTAAAAACCATAACCTATGAGGGAAGATTGAAAAAATTGGGTTTGTTTAGTCTGGAAAAGAGAGGCCATAGCAACAGTTTACGTAAAAGGTTGTTACAAGGAAGAGGGAGAAAAATTGTTCTTTTTAACCTCTGAGAATAAGACAAGAAGCAATGGCTTAAATTGCAGCAAAGGAGGTTTAGTTTGGACATTAGGAAAAACTTCCTAACTGTCAAGGTGGTTAAGCACTAGAATAAATTGTCTAGGGAGGTTGTGGAATCTCCATCATTGAAGATTTTTAAGAGCAGGTTAGACAAACATCTGTCAGGAATGGTCTAGATAATACTTAGTCCTGCCACGAATGCAGGGGACTGGACCAGTTGACCTCTCAAGGTCCCTTCCAGTCCTATGATTCTATGATTCAAAGGGGCTAGAAACAGATGTTATTTACAAAAGCTGTTGACAGAGTGATACTAAAAACATAAGAAGAAAATTATGGAGGAAGGATGTTTTGTGGTTAATGCACTGCACTAGGACTCAGAATACCTGGGTTAGATTCCCAACATCCTTCTTGCATGGCACAGGGCAAGTCACTTATACTCTGTGTCTTGGTTTTCCAGCTATATCATGATAACACTTCAATAGCTCACAGTGGCTTCTCAATCTCTTCTATTGAAGCTGGAGTACTTTGTATATATATTTAAATATTTATTGAATCATAGAGATACTGAGAGAATTACTCTAGAGCCTGGTGGTTAGGGCACCCACCTGGGAAAGGGGACATAAAGGTTCCATTTCCTACTCCAGTTAATATTTAATTATTTATACAAAGAAAGTGGAAAAATTTCAACGGGAAAAATTGAGACCTATTCCATAATATCTTACCATAGCCTAGTGGTTAGGGCATTCACTTAGAAAGTGGAAGATCTGGGTTCTAGTCCCCACCTCATGTCTGGCAGAATTGGGATTTGATCCTGGGATTCCCAGATAAGGGCTCTAATCACTGAACTATTGGGCAAAAGGGGCCACACAGCATAACGACCATATTTTCCTCCTCCTTCTCCAGTGATTTTGTGAATGGTTTCTATGTCTCCTTGTAACTCTAGCCCTCCCAAAAAATAATTTGGAGCCCAAATTATTTGGTGAATTCATGTTGGATTTGTGAATGGTTTTGGTTGGCATTTTTTTGGCAAAGAGATTATTGGTGCGAAAAAATTCACCCAGTTCTTGTCAGAGGAAAAGAATAGGTGAGGTGTTAAACCTGGTTTTAGATACCTGAGTTCCTTCAGCTCTCTGGCCTGAGGAACATATTAGGGAGGATCATCTCAAGCATGAAAATGAAAACTAAGTCAAGCAGTGTGTCAACTGCAACACTGGAGTACAAAGTGATGTTGATATGCTTGGTAGAGTTAATTTTATTTGCAATTAGAGTTCATTGCTGTGGGATACATGAGAAAGTTTCCCTATGGTGAGATTCATGAGCAATTTATATGATATGCTGCTGGAGAAATAACAGTGACCAATGTTCGGTACATTTTTTGTATATCATTCAGAAAGCTGCCTCTTTTTTACATTTCAAATCACAAATGTTGCCAATATATAGAAAACAGGAAGATGGAAGTGGGATTGCCACGATTACTGTTTAATTAGTTACGACTGCCAGAAAAACTCTTATTTTACTAATAAAGAATGAATATCTATGGAAGTTATTTCTCATTTTAAATACCTAATCTGATATAATAATTCAGTACAAAGAACTAAAAGAGAAAAGATGCTGTAAACTAATCATACCACAATCCAGGTGACAACTGTACTAGGCGGAATACTGTTGTTATTCTGCTGTCTAGTTGCTGTTGCTGAGAATGACGAAGTAGCAAAATTACATTTTCCCATTATTATTTCCAGACATACACTGGCAATCGTTTGTTGACTCTAATAAAGCTTCAGAAAAAGCTGTCAGCAGAGGAAATGGCAGAAGCAGACCAAGGAACAACCTTCACAACAATAAATGAATCTAAACCCTCAGTGATAGGTTGTGCGTTTTCTGATAAAATTTAATGTGAGTGTTTCAGAATCTATCATAAAACTGCAGCTGAATTCCAGAGGGATAAATATATTCTATCAAGTCACGGCACTCAAGATTTTGACAAACATAAACATATTATGAGGGATTAAAGAGTTAGAACCTTACCTGCTATAGTATTGAGGAACATCAAGTATTCAAAGTTAGAAATCTCTCGTCGCTGCCAGCGCTGAGTCATGTTGGAGGACTTATAAAGCTGTCTGGGAGTGGCCAGAGATATTCTCCTGGGAATTAAATGTAAAGAATGTTTATTTTAAGAAACTTGTTAAATTTTAAAGTACAGAGCAAAGTTATTGGTAGCATTTACATGACAGTGTCTCAAAGCCTTTTTACTTTGTTTAATGAAGTCAACAAAACACTACCACTCTTATTTGAACAATGAATATTTCTTATATAAAAATCTCTCTCTATTTTAGCAGTGCTATAGCATTGCTAAAAATGCTAAACCCTCTGTGCCTTGGTCTTCCAGTTTTAAAATAGGATAATACTATTTCCATACATCATAGGGTTATTTTGAGGATAAATACATTAAGGTGAATGAAAGCTAGCTTTGAGTGCAATATATTCCAGAATCACGGATAGAGGATATTTACACACCAATGAAGTCAGTGAATCCCCTCCCTGCAGCCTGCCTATTCCTGCTTTCAAACCCAACAAGCTCCAAGAAAACCAGAGACTTTATCTTATATTTACTGTAACGGGGGCAGGGTTTGTTGAAGAAAGAAAAAAGGGGCTGTGGAAGAAGGCAGGAATTATTTATTGTTATTATTAATTATTATTATTATTTATTATTATTATTATTAAACTTTTATGCTGTAGTAGCATCCACAGTTCAATTAAGGTTCAGAGCCTTATTATACAACACATTGTACAGACAGAGTTAGACACAGTCACTGTCCCAAACAGAGTTACCAAACTATACATTTTAGCTCCAATACACAGCCATAATACCCCACATTTATGACTTCCAGACTTTATTACTGAGATTCCTATCTAGTAATGAAGCTATACCTCATAAAGCTCTGTTGGTACGTCTACAGTCACAACTCTGGTGTGGTTCCCACCTCCAGGAGAAATATGCTAGCACTCATGGCCAAAAATTGTAGTGTAGCCATGGTAGCAAAGGCAGCAGCTTGGGCTAGCTCCCAGGTACATACAAGTACATACTCATGGGATCTGGACAGGTGTGTATGCAGAGCCGCTACTCCCTCCTGCTGCTCCATGTGCAACTGCAGCTACACTATTTTTAGTGCACTAGCTTGATGAGAACTAGTGTGCATATGTCTCCTCCAGCTGGGAATCACACCCCAGCTCCTAGTGCAGACACATACTCTAAATGGTAGCAGCCCGTCAGCTTAGCAACACATACAGGTTGCCACCTTTAATAGTCAAGTCTAAAATCTCTGTTCCTCCATAGAAATAATGCTAGCTGTCTAAGAGATCACTTTGCACTCCATAAGTATGAACAGTCACAACAGCTAATTTCAACGGAAAAATAAAATTGTTGACTAAAAGGGGGAGATTTGAGAGTGCAGGAAACAGAACTTTCACAGCAGCTTGACCAAGTCTCTGGAACTTCTACAAAAGTGTGTCTGTGTACCTCACCACTTTCAAAATTAACTCAATACTCCTTTCTTTGACTCACTTTGTCCTGAATAAGTTCTTTACATACACAGATACACACTCTCTTTTACACAGAAACAAAATAAATCCTATAAACTAAGCAAGCTATGTCTCCTACAAGCTAGAAAGGAAGAATGAGATTGTTATTTCTAGTCTTAAATACTTTGTATCAGAGGGGTAGCCGTGTTAGTCTGGATCTGTAAAAGCAGCAAAGAATCCTGTGGCACCTTATAGACTAACAGACGTTTTGGAGCATGAGCTTTTGTGGGTGAATACATTATTGCATTTGATGAAGCAGGTATTCACCCATGAAAGCTCATGCTCCAAAACGTCTGTTAGTCTATAAGGTGCCACAGGATTCTTTGCTGCTTTTAAATACTTTGGAAATGCTCAGATATTACAGTTCTAAGGCCCACATTAATACCTAGGCATATGGAAATATTCTGTACATATATTTTACAAGTGAAGAATATAATTATGTATTTACAGATCTCTAAAATGAAGATATTGCTACTTGACAAAATATACCTTTTAGAAATACAGTATGATCACATTTATAATAGACTGTTTTACGGTACTGACCTCAACCTTAACTATATTGGCCCCTGGCTTTATGAGTGTTTGTATAAGTTTATATTTAGGGACTTTAATATTACAATTTGTGACATCTCGGGCCTTTTGGACACAGTTTAGTATATGGATTCTTGACTCAAACACTAATATCTCTGCTACTATAAAGAGTCCTGCTCAGAGATTTCTCAGTCTGTAGATGGCTGAAATAATAGTCCATAATGGCTCCAGAGGAACCAGTCAGGTCTAAAGATGTTAATTTAGCTAACGTGTATTCAGGCTTATATGTATGCTGCCCTTTTAAAGGAACAAAAGGCAAAAAATTCAGTGCTGCCAAGTCAGCAGAACATCTATTATTTGAATTTCAGTGGCTGAGGTTTCAGATCCACCTTTCTGCCAAACAGTATAAAACCCGTTTTATAGTGTCCAATATATGCATTATTCTTGTCCAAACCACAATTTTCCCAATCACATTTTATTAGTGAAAAATAACATAAAACATTATAGTAATTGTTACTTTTATTATAAATAAAATAAACAATATGCAATTAAAGTGGGAGGGCCTGAGAAGTTTGACCAGTCTATGAATAAATATATGTACATTTTATTTAATTATTTGTGGCCTAAATTTTCAACAGTGACTAGTGATCTGATGTGCCATAAGTTCTGGATGCCCACCTTAAGACACTTTATAGTGGCTGATTTTCAGAGGATGCTTGCTCAGCACTTTCTGAATATCAGGCCCCTTTAAAAGTGACAAGTTGGGCATCCAAAAACATTAGTAATTGAAAATGTGAGCCATACATTTGCTCACACAGACATTTACATACCTGCATATAGAGTGGACTCAATTTACAGAGCAGAGAATGAGCATTTGTATGCTTAATCTAACCGCACAGTTACCTTGATTTGTGCATATAAATTACCAGTGGTTTGTGAAAAATGGTGGTGCTTACAAATGCAAATTAGACATGCAAATATCTGTGCAACTACCTGCACACTTATTTGAAACCCGAGCACCGATCTCTCTACAGCAGCTGCTAAACTGTTGCCAGTTTTTATATTCTTATTTCTCTACAAAATCTGGGGAACCCAATGTACAATACATCTGACAAATATGCAGTATACAGCGCTCAGATTATTTTATAAGTGATTTCCATTCTGTTGTGTGTTCCCACACACAGCATTCTGAAACAATGTGAAGAATTGATTTAACATATTAGTAACTTATATTAAATTATACATAGATTAATAATTAGTTTGTAACGTGTAAGCTCAACCCCTAAGACACTGTGTGTACTATCAGACACAAATTAATTAATTAATTAAAATATAAATAAAATATTACTAATAATAATAAATAAAGATCAGTACAATCTACTAATTTATTTTAGACTTGACCCAAAGTCCCCAAGGGATTCTCACAAATCTACAAAATGTCCACGAGTGCTACATTTTGCATATCTGATTCAATTGAAACACCAAGGAAAGCAAATGTACCCAGAGAGCTCCCTACTGACTATATATCTGAGGAATTTCAAAGAGTGTAAGTAATTTCAGCAGGGACTGAAATAAATTATACACAATAAATTGGTTCCATACCTACTTGTTTCAGGTAGCACAGGAAGAACCTAATGCTGTATGTTTTGCTAAATCCATCCACCTTTGATCAAACTACACCTCTTTTAAAAAATGTTATCACAAATGTGGAGATGATTATATGGATCTGCTATCCTGGCTTTTTGGAAGATAGTAAATTCCCATTAGATCAATACCTTATTGTGCAGATTGCAGGCAGCCCACAAATATACAGTAAGATATTCCAACTTTTAGAGCAGTACCATGTTCTAGATAGATTTACTAAATATCCTTATGACACTTTATAGGGAAAAAGTTACTACATAAGTGTGGTAGAAGCTCTTTTATTCCATTCATTTTCCACTTAATTATCTCCAAAGCTGTCTGATACAAAATCTCCATAAGTACCTCACCAAAAAGACAACACCTGGGAAGAAAAGGCTTGGAAATGTCACAGGCTCTTTCTGACTGAGGAATAGTCAATATTCACTCTTAATCAAAGCTGTAAAAGGCTATTTATGCTAAGATGACATCCAATTTGATTTTTTCCACCTCTCCTTTCACCAAAAGCAATGTCTACAACTAGCTTGATTGAGGTTTGGAAATCCGTCACTAAGTCACTGATGCAGAACATGCGGCAGTACTGAGTTGACAGTGAATTGAGTCACCATTGCCAGCTGAAAGAGATGTTGTTCTTCATCAAGTGACTTCATCATTTGTATTTCCCCCCTAATAACTGGAGATACTGTTTTATATTATGGACTATAGCCCACACAATTTCAGCTTAAGGTGCAAGGACATCTTTAACAGTGAAGTACAATAAAGCATCTCTTATCAATTCACTTTGATTTTTGCAAATTAAAAGTTACTAAATCAAGTATTTCAATTCTGAATTAAAAGAAAGCTTCCAGGCTGTGACATTACAGTCTAAACAACTTGAAAATAAAAACTGCAACAACAGTCTGCCCAATGGTACCAGACGTCTTCGCCACAAATAAATTATAATCTTGGTATCATTTGTGAGACTCTCAGAGCACAAAGAAACTGATTGTATCAGAGATGGGTGACCTTGGTCTCTAAACCAGAGGAAGCAGAGTGACCATAGTACTCAGGATTGACATGTAATGCTGAGTCCTTAGAAAACATGTGAACTTTATTGATGCTTCATGGACAACTTTGAAACAATCACACATGCAATCATCATTATTAGTTATTGTTATAACATTTATTCATATGATTTACTGATAGTTACACAACATTTACTTGTCACATAACACATGAACCAGGGATCACCTAACTAAATTAATAGGCAGCAGATTTAAAAACAAACATAAAAGACAGTTATTCACCCTGTGCAGTAAAACTGTGGTTCTTTGAGATGTATCTCCCTAAAGGTGCTCCACTCTAGGTGTGCTTGCTCCCCAGGTGCTTCAGATTGCAGATTTTAGGTAGCAGGGTTCATTCAGCCCCGGCATGTGCTGCCAACAGCCTCATGCCCTGCCCCAAGGCTATAAAGAACTGCATGGACAAACTGTTCTCAGTTCCTTATCTATTGCAGAGCCCATTGTAAAGAATTCCAAAGCAGAGGGGAGGAGGGCAAGTATTGGAGCACCCATAGAGAGACACATCTCAAAGAAACAGTTACTGGACTGGGTGAGTAACCTTCTCTTCTTCTTTAAGTAGAGAACTGTCGGTTCTCCCCTTTGTGGAGGGGTGTGGCTTTGGAGTTGAGTGTAGTGCTGAAGATAGATCAGGAGAGCCAAATATGGCATCAGAAGCTGAGGCATGAGTAACAAATGCATGAATGGACGTCCAAGTCATGGCTCTACATATTTCTGTGATGAGAACATTCTTAAGAAAAAGAAGTAGAGAGAGATCTTGTGTTTGCTTGGTGAATAAACAGTCCTGAGCCCCCTCAGAGGCAGTGTATGTGAAGTCTCATGTGATTTATTACAAAGGTGCCAGCAGCCATATATCCCAATATTCATGGATAGGTAACTAGTTGAAAGATAGGAAACAAAGGGTAAAAATAAATGGTCAGTTTTCAGAATGGAGAGAGGTAAATGTGGTGTTCCCAGGTTTCTCTGCTGAGACCAGTCCTATTCAACATATTCATAAATGATCTGGAAAAAGGGGTAAACAGTGAGGTGGCAAAAGTTGCAGATGATACAAAACTACTCAAGATAGTTAAGTCCCAGGCAGACTGTGAAGAGCTACAAAAGGATCTCACAAAATTGGGTGACTGGGTAACAAAATGGCAGATGAAATTCAGTATTGATAAATGCAAAGTAATGCACATTAGAAAACATAATCCCAACTATACATATAAAATGATGGGGTCTAAATTAGCTGTTATCATTCAAGAAAGATCTTGGAGTCATTGTGGATAGTTCTCTGAAAACATCCACTCAATGCACAGCAGCAGTCAAAAAAGCAAACAGAATGTTGGGAATCATTAAGAAAGAGATAGATAGTAAGATAGAAAATATCAGATTGCCTCTGTATAAATCCATGGTACACGCACATCTTGAATACTGTGTGCAGATGTGATCATCCCATCTCAAAAAAGATATACTGGAATTGGAAAAGGTTCAGAAAATGATTAGAGGTACAGAACGGCTTCAGTATGAGGAGAGGTTAATAAGACTGTGACTTTTTGGCTTGGAAAAAGAGATGACCAAGGGGGAATATGATTGAGGTCTATAAAATCATGACTGGTATGGAGAAAGTAAATAAGTAAGTGTTATTGACTCCTTCTCATAGGGGTCACCAAATTAATTTAATCATTAGCAGGTTTAAAACAAACAAAAGGAAGTATTTTTTTTCACACAACGCACAGTCAGTCTGTGGAACTCTTTGCCAGAGGATGTTGTGAAGGCGAAGACTATAACAGGGTTCAAAAAAGAACTAGGTAAGTTCACAGAGGATAGGTCCATCAAGGCTATTAGCCAGGATGGGCAGAGATGGTGTCCGTAGCCTCTGTTTGCCAGAAGCTGAAAATGGGTGACCGGGGATGGATCATTACCTGTTGATGATTACCTGTTGTGTTCATTCCCTCTGGGGCATCTGACATTGGCCCTTGTCGGAAGACAGGATACTGGGCTGGATGAACCTTTGGTCTAACCCAGTATGGCCATTCTTATGTTCTTATAGCTGTAGACAATTTCTGGCTCATGAGTGAGGGCTGACTTGGATTGTAGAGACTAAATTGGCTAAGGCTATGAACCTGTGTGACGGGAGGAATGCTTTAGCCGTTACTGCATAGAGGTAAGCTCCTATGAACTTCAGACCTTGCTTGGGGGTTAAGGTAGACTTTCAGATGTTTAACTGTAGCACTGTCTAAGAAATGAGTCTATGCCCCTCTGAATGGCCATTGAAGCTGCACTGAAGGACTGACCTTTGAGCAGGCAATCATTGAGTTATGGGAAAATCAGAGTTCCTTGTCTGCAAAGATGAGCTGATAACACAGAAAGAACTTTTGAGAATACTCTGGGCACAGATGAGACACCAAATGAGAGCACCTGTATTGAAAATGCTCTTGAGACAGAGTGAAGTGTAGGTTCCTTCTGAAGGAGGGGTGGATAGTTATATGGAAGTAAGCATCTTGAAGGTTGAGGGCTGAGAACCAGTCACCTGGTGCAATGATGGAATTATTGCAGCAAGAGTTACCATTTTGAACCTCTGAATCTTTACGAATCTGTTGAGTAATCTTAGCTCTAGAATAGGTCTCCAAGCACCATTTTTTTTTTTTGGAACCAGGAAGTACCTGGAATAAAATCCTTTCCCTCTGTGTTATGTGGGAACTGGTTCTATAGCACCCAGTTTCAGGAAAGAGTCAATTTCCTGCTGCAAAAGGTGCTTGTGAGGGGGACCCTCATAAGGGATAGGGAAGGAGTTGGTATGAGGGGAGGGAGGTAAAGTGGATGGCGTATCCTATTGAAATGATTTCCAACACCTACTTGTCGACAGTGATATGTTCCCAGTTCTGATGGAAATGAAAATGGCGGTCACCGAAATGAGGCAGACATGCAGACTGTTGCATCAGATACGAATGGGCATGCTAACTGAGCACCTTGATCAACCCATCCAAATTGATATTTTGAAGTTATGGGTTGTGAAGGACATGCCTGAGAAGTTGCTGGTGGGATGAGATCTCTGTGCCGTCTGGGACTTACTGAATTCTAAATTTCCAGAGAGCACAAGGTGGCTCTAAAGTCTTTTACAGTATGCAGGGATTCATCCATTTTTTCCCACAAACAACTTCAATCTGTCAAAAGGAAGGTCCTCAACTGTATTTTGGACTTCCTTTAGAAAACTAGAGAGCTGAAGCCAGGAGAACCTCCTCATGATTATCACCGTGGAGACAGAATGAGCAGATATATCAGCGGCATCCAGAGAGAGGCCTGCAGAGATGTTTTTGTGAGCAGTTGACCCTCGAAGATGATCACCTGGAACTGCTCCCACTGATCTGTTGGAAGATGCTCAATATATGCATTCAACTTTGAATAGTCAGTATAGCTGTATTTCACCATGAGGGCTTGATAATTCGTAATCTTTAATTGTCAGGTAGCCAATGAGAATGACTTACACCCAGATAAATCAAGATGCTTTAAGTCTTTATTGTAAGGAGTCGATTGAGCATCATGCTCTCTGCCATAATCATTCTCAGCATCAACCACAAATTCAGAGCCCTTGGAGAGGCCATAATATTTTTATCTGCCTTCTTATAGGTGGGGGTACTGGACCCAGGCTATGCCAAATTATTTTTGCAGGGTCTATCAATTCCTCATGAATAGATAGTGCAATGCAGGCAGATGATGAAGTATGCAGAATGTCAAGTAATTTATGCTGTGACCTCCTCCAGTGGAATTTGCAAAGAGTCTGCTATCTTTTTAATGAGGTCCTGGAACTGTTTATAATCATCAGCCAAGGACAGTGAAGGAGGCATGACAGCTTCATCTGAGGTGGGGGAAGAGATATTAGTTGTACAGGTTTTCACTTTGTCCAATCTCACTTTCTGCTCCTCAGAGGTCTCCTCTTGTGGATCAGGAACACTAGAGAGGGAGGCTGGTGGGGACTGCCTGCTCTTCTCCTGGTGAGAAACAATAGGGGCCCTTGAGATAAGCTGTGCAACTGTCCCAATACTGCCACTGAGCAAGGGTGGAGGCACCCAAAGGTGGCCATATCAGCCAGGTAGAGCATGACTCTCACAAGGATTGCCCAACTCCTTAGAGGTCTCAGGATAGAGACTTCCTTGATAATGGAAGGGAGAGTGCTGGACAGAAATGTGGGAGACTGAGGAAACGTCCCCATTGTCTTCCTCATCATCATCACTTAGTAGAGGTGGAACAATTATAGAGAAAGGCAGAGATTCAGGCGGTACTGGGCAAATCTTCAGGGACTGAGAGGTGGGTCAGTACTGCAAGTGGGTCGGTACCGAATGAGAGATCACGTGTTTCTGTTACTGCCAAGTCCTGAGGAAATTGAAACTCTTGAGGTACTGGAACAGTGGATGGTACTAATGAGACAAGCTGGGCAGAGGTAACTGTGGCAGAAGGTGCTGATGGTACCAAAGGTCTCATGCACTATGATGAATGATCAGTAGGTGTCGGTCTGGTCTTTTGCAGAGCCAAAGTGCTGCGTACTGAGGTCCTAGTAGACTCTGTTGGTACTGATTTAAAAGAGCTGATCATCGTCTCTGTGCCAGTCCAATCACCTGATGGTACCAATCTTTAGAATCCTAGGCTTGCTGGTGGTCACAGTAGCTGAGGAACCTGCAACCTTGTAGGTACCAAGTCGGAGATCGGTAGTTGCCAAAGCATGACTGATTTCTAGAGTCCTTTTGAGAGAATTCCAGGGATTTCCTCTTTGATGCTCTAGGGGAGTGTTGCACCGAGGAGGTGGAAGCAGTCGACCTGTTTGGAGATTGTTGTATGGGTGGAGTACCCTGGTTGGAGTCAGAGGCTGATCAAAGCAAACTCTTCATCATGAGAAGATGTAGTTTAAGTTCCTAATTCTTTCTGGCCCTCAACCTTAACTGCAAACAAAATTACACTTTTGGGAAATATGTAACTCCCCAAGGCAGTGAACTCATTGGGAGTGTCCATCACTGATTTGGGATAGCCTCTCAGCATGAAAGGCAACATTTAAATCCAGGGGAACTGTGGACACCCTCCCAGAGTTTATGCTTCCCTGAGGGGGAGAAACAAAGAAAAATAGATGGAGGGACAATGGTCCTTATCCTAAAAGTATAAGTAAAATCTTCTAAAGTTTTTTTTAAATTATAACATTACTACCGCTAACTAACACAAAGAAAACTTTAAGAACTAACACTAACTATTAAGAATGATAGAAAATTACAGTTAAGGTAAGCTCAACTCAGATGCTGCTGAAGCTCCGTCTCAGGCTGAGGCAGTTGAGAAGAAACTGAGAGTGGTTCACCTACGCAACTCTACATAATCTCGGTGGAGGGCACAAGGCTGCGGGGGGTCCATGCATGGGCCAAACAGACACTGCTACTTAAAATCTCTGATCTGACATGCATGGGGCACAAGTGGACCTAGAGTGGAACACCCATAGGCACACTACTCGAAGAAGGAAGAATTTCTTCACACAATGCACTATCAACCTGTAGAATTTGTTGCCAGGGGATATTGTGAAGAAGTTACTCATCTTGTGCTGTAACCATGGTTCTTCGAGATGTGTGTCCCTATGGCTATTCCACTGTAGGTGTATCTTTGCTAGGCACAGGGGTGCAGATACACCTACAGGGGAGCACACACAAGGACACTACTTGAAAAAGAATGCCAAAAGTATAACTGGGTTCTAAAAAGAATTAAATAAGGAGGATAGGTCCATGAATGGCTATTCGTCAAGATGGTCTGGGATGCAACCCTATACTCTGGGAGAAATAACAGGATCCAAGATTTTAAAAAGTGACTTCTCTTTTATCCTCAATTAACAGGTGCCCAACTTGAGACACTTCAATGGAACCAGATTTTCCCAGGTGGGTGCTCAGTACTCTCTCAAAATCAGGCCCCATTAAGGTGTTTTAAGATGGGCACCCAACACCTGAAATCACTAGTCATTTTTGACCTAGTCATGGTCAGAAGTGTGTGAGGAAGGAAGAGTATGTACCTTGCTCATTCCTATGGCTGTTGGGGTTTTTGTTTTTAATTATCTTATTAATGCTATACATCCCTGCTCTGTAATGACTGGGCTATTGGCTGTTCTAGAGTGGACTCTATTTCTCTTCAGCCATCAAGTTATACAGTATTGTGCAGTGGGTCTCTCTCAATCTCTCTTTTTGAAGCTCTTCCACTTTGTCCACAATGCTTGCATAGTCATTGGGCCAGAAAAAAAGAGTAAGAAAGACTACAGCCTGATGGTTGGGGCACTCACCAGGGGCGGCTCCAGGCCCCAGCATGCCAAGCGTGTGCTTGGGGTGGCATGCCGTGGGGGGGGGGTGCTCTGCTGGTCACCTGGAGGGTGGCAGGCAGGGTGCCTTCGGCGGCATGCCTGCAGAGGATCTGCTGGTCCCGCGGCTTTGGTGGACCTCCCGCAGGCGTGCTTGCGGAGGGATCCACTGGTCCCACGGCTCCAACGGAGCCGCAGCACCAGCGAGCGGCAGAGCACCCCCTGCGGCATGATGCTGTGCTTGGGGTGGCGAAATGCCTACAGCCGCCCCTGCACTCACCTTGGGTGAGGTGGAACACCTGGATTCCAGTCCCTGCTCCAGTGCAGGGATTCAAACCCAGGTCTCCTACCTTCCAAGTGAGCGCCTCAGCCATAGAGCTATTACATAAAGAAGAGGGAAGGCAGCATTACCACCTCTTCCTCCTCTATTTTTGTGAATATTGCCCTTCATTTCCTTTGCTTTGATTAAGAATACTCAAAATGAAACATTTTGTTTCAGATTAAAAATGACAGGTTTTATTTGACCTGAAACAAAATTTTTCCAACTTTTTTCATTCACCAAAAATCCAGAAAAAAAATTGGTTCAACCCAAACCAATTGTTTTCCCCAATATTTTTGAATAATCAGCAAACTGAAAATTAGTTATTTGCACTTTCAGGACCTTAATTTTATACTTCATCCTCATTTTAACTCCTGGTAAAACAACGCCTTCTGATACCATATTGCGTTGATTCGGTGCTGGTTAAGGGATAAGAGTTACTACTACTACTCCCTGCTGCACTTATATAATAAATGAGTATGGACAACATTTGCACATTTGAGTGCCTAATTCCATATTCAGGTACCTTAATAAAAGTGACATTTTCAAATATGCTAAGAACCTGCAGCTTCTAATGACTATGTTTGAACATCACTTCTGAAAACCAGGCCGCTTGTAATAGGGACAAAAATATAGTTTTATGAACATAACTTTAGATATCCAAAATTAAAACTGCAGGTGTATAATGTTTAGGTTGGGCTGAAAGCTACTTTGTAATGAAGTTAGAACAGTTATAGTGCAATTTACATCATCTTGTTAAGTACTGTAGGACTCAGTAAAATCATGCAGCTGAACTACTGTACTATAAATGTTTTCCTTCATTACAGGTTCTCTCATATTTCCAGATAATGACTTTATTATAAATATGGCCTGATTTTTTAATGGAAGGTTGAAAATATTTGCCAATATTATTTTCACATTGCATTAGTGAATTATGTACATATAGTTTTATAAGATAAAGACAAATACTCCAACAAAGTGCACAATATATGCACAACAAAGCTAAAATATATGAGTTGTGTATTTAGGGAGTTAGATATGCATGGATCTGAAGACTGCAACAGGGCTGCCCGGAGGGGCAAGTGGTGCAATTTGCCCCAGGCCCGGCAGAGGCCCCCACGAGAATATAGTATTCTATAGTATTGCAACTTTTTCTTATGGAAGGGGCCCCCAAAATTGCTTTGCCCCAGGCCCCCTGAATCCTCTGGGCGACCCTGGATTGCAACAGAATCCTTAGTCTCAATCAGTAGTGGACTTGGTTCTTTGGAATGATCACTTCCCTGCTCCTCCACCAGAGATAGCATTATGCTTTCTCTGCTCTCCTCCCACATTGAGCTCTAGGGTTTAGCAGTAATTAGGAAATTCACAGATTCCCCTAGTACTGTACAAGGGCTTCAAGGGCCTATTTAGGCTCTGTAGCTCAGAGTGTGCTGATAATGGAATCTGTCACTCCTAGATCACGTATGTGCATGTATTGCATGCCAGACCATTAACAAGTCTTCTGTCCCAGCTTACAGAAGACACTCAGGATTCAGGCGGGTGATGGAGGATGATTGCTTTCTGTGGCTAATCCACCTGAATAGTCAGTGTGGGAGTAAGCATTTTATCTGGCATCCTCCCAGAAGAGGTTGGCAGAGGACAAAAGACCCAGGCTGCACTCTGTAAAAGCAGAGGAGAGAGCAGACTTGGAGTATCAGAAGCTAAGACTGCAAAGGAGGGAAAGTCTGGAGTTGGACTGAGGCTAGGGTGGCCAGATGCCCAGTTTGACTCTATTGACCGGACACCCAAAGTCCGGTTACTGCAGGCAGGGGAGGTCGGGAGGCGCTGGGTCATCACCTGTGCCAGCCCCGACTCAGCTGGGGCTGCCTCCTGTCTTGTCGGGCAGCTGCAGCTCTCAGCCCCAGAAAAGCAGGCAAGTCCCTCCTGACCCAGGCGGGGAGGCTGGGAGGGGAAAAGCAGCGAGCGAGGGGGGGAGGGGAGTGGATTGGGGTGGAGCCTCAGGGGAGAGACAGAGCAAGGGAAGGGCCTCAGGGGGAAGAGATGGGCAGGGGAGGTTCTTGCACTTCTGCTGGAGTGTCTGTTTTTTAATTACCACCAAGTTTGCAACCCTAGGAGGCCCGGATGTGAAGGCAAAAGAGCATCACTCCCTGGTGCGAGGGTTGGTGCATGCATGCAATCAGGCCCCAGAAAATGACAGAGGGAAAGATGAACATTGGTCTTTCCACAGAAGACAACAGCTGGTAGGAATGATGGGGAGTTTTGAAGGAGGGTGAGTTGTCTCAGAGGCTTAGTGGAGCTCTTCACATAATGTAGGTAATGGAGATGGAAGGCTCCTCTGTGTGTTTTGACAATGCTGTGAACCTGCATGCAATTTGTTAATGCTTCGAGCTGGTTTTACTATGTATTTTTATACAGCATGTAGATTTGTAAACTTGAGCCTTGAGTATGCATATTTTTAAATGTATTTCCCTCTTAATCCCAGAAACAGGAGAAGAATAATTTAATATAATTAGAATAAGATGGGGAAACTTGGAAAGTACAAAATACTTTATATACTGATGGATGGTAAAACCAAAACCAAAAAATGTTTTTTTTGCCACTGGAAAAGGCAAAAGAACCCAAGCAAAACTGTTTGGCAAAACCAAAACATGCCCTACCTCAGTTCATGTCTTTAGTTTTAATACTCAAAGCAGCACATCAATTTTTGCAAAAATGTCACCTCAAAAACAAACAAGCACACAGTTCTTTCAATGTTTAAATAACAAACGATTTCAATCAGCTTTATTCTGTTTGCTTACTGGAGCAGCTCATTTGCTAAAATGTTAAAAAAAATTGTTGATTTAAAATACTTTTATATAATGCTGGTTTTCTATAACAACAAATCACATCATTAAGTTAAAAACATTGCTGCTCAAGGGACCCTGAAGTGATGGGAATTCCAGACCCCTTGCAATAGTAGTGTTTTAATATTCACAAATATCAACCATTTTGAGTCTGCAAGCATATAAACACAACATAGCATAAAATATTTTAATGACATTACCTTGCTTGTGGCAAACCATAGCTGGTTCCCACTCCAACACGAGGTAAACTGTACACAACTTTTTTTACTGTTGCTTGGTCAGGAAAATTAAACATAACCGAGGCTGTGATAAGAAGAAAAAATGTGACTTAAAACACCACAAAAGACCAGAAATCTGTTTCTTTACCAGATAATTCACAATATATTTTCAAAAGGCTTCTCAGAATTTATTTGGAAGGGTAATCCAGCTACACATATATCTTCCTGTGAACCAAGGGTCTTTAAAACTTTCAGTATTCTCAAGGCTGGAGAATGGGTACTTCTGAAAATGTTCTGTGCTCTGAGTAACACAGTATAAAGCTAATTATCTTCTTTGGCACTAATGTGTATCCCCTTCTTGCAGAAAATATAGACTGTGTGTTGCACGGGAAGGGTGGTATGTCACACATTCAAGTTATGGGTTGTATGGAATTTAGTCCAGTGACTAGTGCATTCAAAACCTGCCAGACCAGGGACTGGGTGACTGCCTCCCCTCTTCAGTTGAAGGGCAGAACTTACATCACTGCTCCCTCATGGTGACTATACTGTTGACACACCTCATCAACCATCTGTTCCTGAGTCTGCTTCAAGGAAACTAATTGTTTGGGCCCATGCATACTGTTTGTTGAAGGGAAACTGCTGACATGATTCTAACACCTATTTTTAGGTTTGGCAGAATTCTATTTTTATTATTTTATAATTTCAACATGTAATATCAATGTTAAATTTTAAGCTTTTTCAATTTTTATCTCCTTAAATTTTCACAGATACGAAAAATTTGTGCATTTTTTTTTATATATATATATTTTAACTTTTACAAATGTGGTAAAGTATGGGGAGATCAGACAATTATTTAATGACAGAAGATGTTGAAATTCAAAAAGTTAAAGCTTTATAACCATTAAAATACAAATTATCAACATCACGTCAAAACATACAAAGTAAACAGCCTTAAAATCAAAGTCTAATAAATTCTCAAGAAGCACTTTTCTTACTTTACCTATCGGTAAACTTTGATTATCATCAACAGAAATATTTTTCATTAATTTGTGTGTCCAGTAAAATTGATGTTTGCCAACTTTTATTGATAAAACTCTAATCCTTCCAAGCCTAGCTATGTTCAGCATGAAGGGAATTTTTCCCCTCAGAAGACTGGTGGGACAGTGGTGTTTTAACACTTTGCAGTAGAGAGCCTAATAGGTGCTACTGGTAATATTATGCTTTTGTGGTAAAATCATTGTATACAGTTGCTCTGTGTGCATTTGGGGATTGTGTTCTGGAGACCCACTTAGTGGAAAAGATTTTTCTGGTTTGTCAAAATGGCAGGAGTCCGCTGGAAGTATTGTATCACAAATGTGAACACAGAGCTGGAAATGAGATAGCTATGGTATGCAGTGAGTATTAAAGTACAGATGGACTTTACTATTGTGCACAGTTTAAAGTATCCCTAAGTCTGAGTTCAGTTCTTCACATGAGAAATGCGTTGGTTAGGAGATTTTGGTATTTTTCCATTGGGTTGGATTCCAAGTTGGTTTCTGTCACTTTGGGAGATCAACATGTGCAGTATCACAGAAGTGGTAAGAAAAGTGATTTACTTTCATATAAATTCTGAAACTCGACATCTTTATTTCAATAAAGGCTGTGGGCCAATCAAGCTAACTAGACACTGTGTGGAGCAAACTTAGCCAAATAATTTAAAAAAACACAATTATCTGACAAATGTCAACTCTTTTACTGTTTTTGAATTATTCATGAATAGAACTGCAAATATTTCAAATTTATTCATTATTCAAAATTAGTCACTTTTTTCAACAAATGAATTCTAGCTCAAAGATCTTTCGTTAACAGTTCATTATGAATTGTCAACATTTGTGCTGTTATTGATTAGCTATGTAAATTACATGCTATTGTGTTCACTAAATAGGCAACTTGGACAAATAGTACAATTCTCAAATTGTATTTTAAAATATAAAATTTGAAAATTTCACTGTTAATTAAGCAACTGAAAAAAAAATCACTTTTGGCATATATCAGCCAAACTTAAAATTGCGTTGTTTTTTGTTTGTTTGTTTGTTTTTTTGAGTATTTGCACTAGTAAGGCTATTGCACTAGAATATTTTCAGAAAATGAAAGCAAAGGGTATGAGGACATAACAGAAGCAAATCTGTTTAAAGTTCTGAACAATGATGCATGTGTGACAGAGTGCATGGAGTGAATAGATGAACCTGCACTCTGATCACTCAGCTGTTAATTAGTTCCCCCTCCAGAGGAAGTTGACTGGGGTAATCAGACTGGCAGGTTTGGTGGGATAAACATTCAATTAGCCATCAGCCCAAGTCTCATAAAGAGGTACAGGAAGGAATAGCCAGGGACGAGGAAACAGAGAGAGGAACAGGGCTAGCTAAGCCCACTCATATAAAAGCTTCAGAAAAGGGAGACCTCTGTTTCCCCCAAGTCCTGAGGAGAGGGCCCAAAGCACTGCAGATATTGTAAATAGATTGTTGCATGGAGACTAAAGTGATATTGGTGGAGGGAACTTGAAATAAAAGTTCACTGACTGCATACCTCATGCAGTCTGTTCAGTTTCTGATAGGAAGAAGATAGGAGAGGTGCCATGCTCTGTTACAGTATGGAAAATAGTAGCAGCATTTACCAGCTTCAGAGTGTAGTCTTTATTCATCAAAACTTGTTGTCAGAGTGCCAGATTAAAATCCATATTAATGGCCCATTGACAAATATTTTCGATATCAGATGTAGTGAATAAATGCAAGTGTGAGGGATTACTGAAGGAAAATGGCATTTTTCAAAACAAACTACAGAGTTTTAATTTGGGGATGAATGGATACCACCCATAAAAACTACCAGCAGATACCTTATACGAAATAAATGAACAACATAAAGACATACTTCTATTTGCCATAAACACTTCCAAAGCAGTGTGCTGGAGAAGATAACGTCTTGAAAAAACAGCTCGAATCTCACTGAACATCCATTTTCCATGAAGGCCTTCTGTGTAGGCAAGAACCTAAAATAAATAAGGGAAAACAGACACTTAGAAGATGTTTTGACAGTACCACAAGTTTTATGCTTCAACAAAATCAGGGTAAGCTTATCTTGTTGAACTTTATGGCACTCAAAAACATTAAGTTCAAAGGTGGACTGAAATGTTTTTAAAAGATAAAGCCTGGTTATAGTCAGAGATGTGGCTTTAAACATGGCATCTTCATAATGTGTATATATGCTTCTCATGCGTCATATATACTTATTTTACTTAGGCAAAAAATGTCCTGCAGTCAAGCACTGGGGAGTGAATAAAGTTCACTTGTAGATAAGCAAGTTATAGTCTATTTTGCAACATGAATGAGACAGAAATGCCTGTTAAGTTCTGAATCCACAGTTTTATTGTTGTTGATGTGTTGTATAAAGTAAAGAAATAATATGACTTGACAGTCAAATCTCTAATTTGAGTTTACAGGGCTATGAGTTAGAAAAATCCGTGAACCAATATATGAGAATAATTGAAGTGCAGATGTCATTGTTACAATAATTTTTCTAAGATTAACCACATTTTATTATTCAAAATCATTAACAAAATACGGTGACATGTATTTCTGTGTAATTTTAAATACAATATGAAGATATTTTAAAACATTAGCTGGAAAGTAGCACTGCTTTTCTAACTTGCCAAGTCCCAAATTTAAGGTTCTGTTTGCTGTAACACTTATTGACAAGATACCTAGACCATTTCACTTTTCTGTCATTCCTCAAACGGCTTGAAGTGATGTCTCTTCATATCAGTGCTTAGATATTAATGATGCATCTTCATAGTTACAAAGCTATTTAGTTCAGTTTTAGAATATTCTGTTTATGTTCAAGTTACATAGTTTCTGGTATTCTCACAAAATATAATAGATTTTTGTTAGGCATTTCTTTTCTTCTTTGCATAATAAAAATGACAATCCATTTCAGAAGGAATA
This sequence comes from Chelonoidis abingdonii, assembly GCF_003597395.2. Classification (NCBI taxonomy): domain Eukaryota; kingdom Metazoa; phylum Chordata; order Testudines; family Testudinidae; genus Chelonoidis; species Chelonoidis abingdonii. Next base: position 322,188,382 of record NC_133769.1, read on the forward strand.
ATAATAATTGTAAATCAGCTTCTGAAACAGTCTAAGATATTAGCAGTTTCTTAGAATAAAGCTGGACAGGAAGAGCAGTGAACTATGATGCTCTTCATGGTTCGTGTAGGGTTGATTTGGAGACAAGACCAAGTGCTGACGATACTGTTCTATTTTAGCTCAGCTGTGCACAACTCCTAATGCTCAGATTCACAGAGTTTTGGAGCAGTGGCTTGTTGGGCTGACTTTGCTTGGCGTTTCCCTGGATGGATGCCAGGGGCTCCTTACCCCTTCCAACCAATAACAGTCTTGCTTGGTGTCAAGTCCGGTGGTAAACTTCCAATGGTTAATTACATTCAGTGTTAAAAATCTGCATTGTATTTATACTTTGAACTTCACTGACTTCAACTTCCAGCCACTGGCTCATCTAACTCCTTTGTCTGCTAGATTAAAGAGCCCTGTAGTATCAGATATCTCCTTCCTGTATAGGAATTAGAGACTGATTAAGTTGTCTCTTAACCTTCTCTTTGATAAGCTCAATAGACTTTGCTCTCCTTTTGTCTTTCATTGAGATCAGATGCTAGGGTATACTTGACATCATGTATGTGAAATACATCTCAAAGATTCCAGCACCACGCTCACTTTCATTTACTTGTATCTACCATCCTATAACAACAATTTTTGTTGTTATAGGATGGTAGATACAAGTAAATGAAAGTGTTATCTGGGAGGAGATAAGGAGGCAAATTTTTGGATTTAAAAAGCTAAAAGTAGCTAATGGACAGTAGCAATTATAACGGGAATTTTTTTTTATCAGGTGTGTAAAATGTGTATAGTTGTAATGAGGGTGCCGTATATGCCGCACCTAGTGGCTTTGCCACAGAACTCATCCCTTAACACAAAATTGTGCTCCAGCACTTCAGCTTTGACTTAAAAAAAAATTCTAGCCCTCACATGAGACTTGTGGTGGGGTGGAGTTATCAGTAAATAAAATATTTTTCCTATTACTGGTCATTTAAAATAAAATATTTCAGTTACAGTGTCTCGGCATATATAAATATTCAAAATATACAATAATTTGTACAATATTAACAATATTTATCAGCATATTATATATTGACCATACCTTGAAATAGCATTACTCCTTTTTTTTCTTCTTCAAATTATTCAAACACAACCACACAACTATAACCTAATATACGTATATTTAACCATTCCTATGAACTTTTTTATTGGACAGCTGAATGTTCTCTTGGGGCAAAGGTGTTGAGTATCAGTAGACAAAAAGCATGGGAAATTAGAGGAAAGCAGGATGTATTCAATTATTGTCCTCTATTTCCTTCCTGACTATCTATTGTTGTTATAAACATAAGATTAGTGTGTCCATATCAGAGCGTCTCAATTATTTAATAGACAAAAATCCCACCATACATGTCATCAGTCCTGTTCGAGTTCTAGTTCTAGCATTATTTCTTTCTTTCTTTCAGGATGGACTTCCAAAACATTTTTACCATCCAGCATTCCAGTATCATGTGTAGGAAACAGGTCCTAGCTGTTTTCCATTTCATACAAATAGCTGGGGCAATATTGTGTTTTTTTATCTAGAGATGGAGAAGAATAGTTCCAGATAGTACTGAACGTGTACTTTCTGGCTAGTGCTGGATCCATTACTTACTGTCTGCATTAGATCATTCTAGCCATTCTTTTGTTATTCCATATTTAAAGTCTGCAATCCAAAGCTTAACAGATTCATGCAGTTTGTCTGTTAAAAACAGTCATGAAGTTGGAGAGACAAGGTGGGTGAGGTAATACCTTTTATTGGATTGACTTCTGTTGGTGAGACAGACAAGCTTTCTTGTGTCACAGAGCGCTTGTCTCTCTTACCAACAGAAGTCAGCCCAATAAAAGATATTACCTCATCCAACTTGTCTCTCCAATATCCTGGGACCAACACTACTATTACAACACTGCACAGTTATTAAGTTGTATGTTCTAGACAGACATGTTGATTACTGAAACTTCAAGCCCTTGTATGAAATTAAGAATTAAGAATACTTTTCAAATTAAGAATACTTTGTTCCTTTCTTTGTTCCTTCCTTTTCTGAAAATGTTTTTAATAAGGTAAACAATCAGTATAAACTCATTGTGCTTTTTTTTAATATCACCTACATCAATTTGTTTTAAGGGTAGTCCATCCCTGAAGAAATCATAGACTCATAGCCTATAAGGTCAGAAGAGACCATCATGACCATCCAGTCTGACCTCCTGCACACTGCCACACGAGGAAACAGAACCTGACCCACCCACTCCTGTAACAGTCCCCAAACCTCTGGCTGAGTTACTGAAATCCTCAAAACATGATTTAAAGACTTCAAGTTACAGAGAATCCACCTTTTACAGTAGTTTAAACCTGCCAATGACCTATGCCCCATGCTGCAGAGGAAGGCGAAAAAACCCAGGGTGACCCGGGGAAGATTTCTGCAGTTATGGCAGTTACCCCTGAGCATGTGGGCAAGACCTACCAGCCAAACACCTGGGAAAGAATTCTCTATAATAACTTAGAGCCTGTCACATCTAGTATCTCATTTTTCCTTCCATTTATGTGATATTTGTCTCAATATTAAAATAATTCCTTATGTAGAACATGTTTGAAAGCACTATTTTTTTATTTCTGATATTACTGAGATCTGCTCTTTTTATCTGGTCAGGTGCCTTACACATGCTTAGGTTTTGAAAGGTTAGATTTTTATCACTATCGATTTCACTGTACACACAAACTGACAAAAATATTTACATCAATAATAATTGAAATTTACAAACAAAGTAGAAAAATGCTGCTTGAGAACTCATTAGAGTTTTATTTAAGGGTATTTACTTTGTATATTTTGACATGTGATGTTGAAAATTTTTGTTTTAATGGTTTTAAAGCTTTATCTTTTTGACTCTCAATGTCTGTTGTCATTAAATAATTGTCAGATCTTCCCCTAATAATTTCCTACAACTATGTAAATTTAAACCAATAAAAAGACAAAAAAGATTTAAAAATAAACTTCAAAATTATCTATAGAAATAATTTTAAAAAATCAAATACTGCCAACCCTACATACGCTCAACGATTATGTACATTTTAAAACAACACGTATTGTTTTATGGGTGCTGGAATTTTGAACTATGTAACAGAATTATATAATGAGATTGTTTGTCAGTTTCAGTTCTTACACCCAATGGTTTCTCCTGGTTAGAGATCCATTCTAGTTCTGCCCTGATTTATGCTACCCATAGTATTTCTTGAAATTTGGTAGCACCAGGCCTCCTATCTCAGCTGGACATCTCAATCATTCCATTTTGATTCATGGTTTCTGGTATAACCATCAAAATCTCTGAATAATTTTTAATTTTGTGGTAAAATATTGTTTTCAGTCTGTAAAGGGAATCATAAAAAAGGAAGACAGGACCACGAGTAGGACATTCATTTTAAGTATTTTAATTCTATCAATCCGTGTCCCCTTGCCTAGGTCACGGTAAATAATTTTCATTAATGGCTCAGTATTTAGTTTAAACAGCTCCACCACTTTAAGTGATATATTAATCCCTAAATATCTAATTTATTATCCACTATTTTCAGTAGACGTTCTTCATTTTTATGTATCTTTTGCAAAGGCACAGTATCTCTGATTTAGAATAGTTTGGTCAGGAATCAATGGAATAAACTAAACACTTCAATTATTTCTAGTAATACTAGAAATTTATATCTTACATTAAAAGAATAAGATTGTCAGCATATAATGAAACTTTGTTTTCTATTCCCAAAACACTTATTACCTGAATTTCTTCAGTGTCCCTGAACTTTTGTGCTAGTGGTTTGATAATTAAGAGAAATAAGGTTGATCAGGGATAATCGTTGTCTTGTTCCCCTGCATAATGGTATCAGCTCAATCTTTGTAATACTTCCCCAGATACATGACAGAGGGTTCTTTTAGACTATTTTAATGCACTCCTGAAAATGCAAAACATTTCTCTAACATTCTGAATAAAAATGGACATTCTACTTTTAGTCCCATAACATTCTGGGGACTCCAGATTGTTTCTGATTCTATTTTACCCATTTTTCAGAATATTCAGTATTGTCTTTACCATGTAATACCATCCCCATCTTTCCCCACCATAACCCCCAGATGTCTATATTTATACAGTATTTGTTTATCAGGTGCCCTTCAAATACATTCAATATCACCCCTAATTATAACCTTAATTTACACATTTCAAACAATCTAGTTTCCATTTTCTCTTTATATGATGTGTTATATTTTCTGATATCCTTTATAATGACAAACATCAACATTATTTTTGTACCGTTATTTGTTGAAAACTCTTACCTAACAATATTCCTTCTAATACATGTAACATAAAAATTACTCTATATATGTTTGGCATGAAGGCAGTACTTTTCTTACAACACAAACCACTGTATTTTACCATATTCAAAAATCATTCCAGTTCCTCTTCCCCGATATTTAGTGAGACCTCATTTGAGATATACTTATCCTGAATCTAATCAGTTCACTCTACTACTTGGTCTACCATATTTGGTTCTGGGACTGAGGTCAGGAACTTTGGGGCTTCCCCTGTGTGTAGAAAATGTGGGTTTGACCCAGACAAAATATTTTTGAGATTGCTGGAAACAACAGTGCAAACTTAAGCTTTTTCCTAAGGAGCTCTTTGCAGACTTTTGTAAATTAAGCCATTGTCCACCATACATTCATAGAATAATCTTGATAGAAGAATCCTCATTTTCCCTCCACTCTTAATCCTGTCAACTTCCTGGCTGTATGTGAAAAATCAAAACCACGTCTTCTGAAGTGGTGTAGTCACAACTGGATGTAGTCTAGCTGGATTCCTGTTGTGTGCTGGTATGCTGATCTGGTATGCCCTTTCAATCAAAGCTTTAAGGAGCCATATTTCTAAGTACCATATGAAGTATATGTCTTTGGTCCCCATTACCAGTCCTAGAATCCGATTTCCATATCATCTGTTTTCTCAGTCAGTGTTTTAACATGAGATTCCAGACCACAATTCTCTCCACCCAACCTTGCATGTTCTCCTCAATGTTGATAATTTGAGAATCCATATCTGTAGTGGCTACCACTAGATCATTTAACTACCCACCATGGCCACTTTGTCATTTTACTTTTCTTTGAACTTGCGGAAACAGGTATCTAGCACCACATTTAATTTGAAAGTAATCAGTGCTACTATTTTACCAACTATCCCCACGACTGCTGATTCTTCTGACTCCAACTCCCTGGCTTTTTGTTGCCTTCTTTTATTTTAATTTCTTTCTCTCTTCTTTGTGTTTTTCATCCAGAGATCCCAACCATCACCCAAATTCCTGGGATACACACATTAACTACAAGTTCAGGAGGAAGGATGGAGAGAGACAGTCCTCAGTTCCTGTTCATTCCTCTTTTCAGCTTCTTGGCAAAAGAGGAAAACTTGTCTCCTGCTGCCATGTTACCAGCGTGCTTGTTTGGGGAAGAGTAGGGGTAGGGTAGGAGTGGGGGAGAGATGGCCCCAGGCCTGCAGCTTTGCCATCTTCTGGCAAGGGAGGGGGATGGGCCACTGTAACAGAATGCCTCCCTATAGTCACACTCTACATTTCTTTGTAATAATCTTTATATAAAATATGCCTTGTAAGGTATCATCTGAAAACTAATAACTCCCTGGACAATAATATCATGATGGAATGTGTGTACCAACGTTATATGGAAAGTTATAAATTCCCCTTGAATGATGTTGGTAGCACATGTTCAAACCCATGTAGCCCCAGTTAGGCAGGATGGGTCAAACAGATCTTAAAGAAACGACAGCGTGTTTACCTCAGTTTACATACAAGTTATAAACAGGGTCCTCAGACAGTGAAAGGGGGAAGACAAAAGATCAGGAAAATCCATATTTCAGCAAACGGAGGTGAGATGAAACAGTGTGCAACCTTTCTCACCACCAGACACCATTGTCACCTTTTTTACTGTTTGAATGAACTTTAACCAGGGTTAATCCTCAGGAAAATGCATTTCAAAGGGTGACTGATCTATAAAAGTGAGGGGGAAAACACCCCAAGTTAGCTTTCCCTGTCCATCTCTCTCTTTTTCACCTAAGATGACAAAAGAAACAGACAATGGAATTTAGGAGCAGATTCTGACCTGGGAGCATGTGATAAGAATTTTATGTGAACCAAGTCTAGTTTGATAAATTTAACACTAGAAAGCATTCCATCTTTCTCTCTCTAGTAACCATTTCTGACTTTAACACCCTGTACTTGCACTCAGTTTGTAGTTAAACTTGTTTTATTCTTCAATTAAAATTAATCCAGTGTTGTTAATTGTTTGGGTAACTCCATTTAGGATAGCATACTGTTGTATACACCCTTAGAGGTGTAAAAGGCTTAATATAGCTGGACTGTCCAGGAGAGGGCTGAACAGTGCACAACACATGTTTTGGGGGAAAATATGGGACTGGGAGTGTATTGAGGTCACCCTGCAAGTAGTAACCAAGGCTGCTGGAAATCGGAGTGTGGCTGGTATTTACTAACAGGTTCCTGAGGTCAGAGTTGCGAGACCAGGGCGGTAGCTTTACATAGATACTCAGGGTGTGACCTGCATGCTGTTTGGCTATTTGTGAGGTGCCTAGGTTGAGAGCTACAACTAAGCATTGTGAGGCACCTCAGGCTGCAGAGCAGGGGTGACACAGTCCCTCACTGGTCTGGATTGTACCCATTCCTTTTCTTGTTTTCCCAACAAATTCAGTTTGTCTCCAGGAACTGTGTGCTACCAGTGAGTTTGGAGAGAGAAAGAGAGGTGTGCACACATGCATGTGTGTAACCACTGCCTTTCACGCTATATACACCGGCAATGAGACAATGACCTCTCACTCAACTCTCCAACAGTACTGATGCCATTCCTCTGGTGGGTGGGGCTGTTAGTCCCTCAGTCCACTCTCATTGTCATCTCCACTCTTGCCCCCTTCTGCCCTATTCTCACTTGTCCCCTGTTCTTCTGGGCTCCCTCAGGTCTTAAGTTTAGGTATAAGATCTAGGGGGGGCTTTGCTGAGAATGCTACTGGTAATTAGGGAAGGAGAGAATGGGAGCTCACCAAGTGTGCTTCCTCACTTGGCCATGAAAGGCATATCACCTCCTAGCCCTCACTGCTGTGAAGATAACCTTGAAAATATGAATCTGATGTAAACTAATGCAGCAAAGTTTGCCTGAGTCTGAAACAATAACTCTGATAGGTGGGAACTGCATCATGCATTTCAGCTAGGGCCCCATGGACTTCACAATTAATGAGCCAGAGAATTTGGCATTTTTCCAAGTTGACACAAAATTTCAGGGCCACCCAGAGGATTCAGGGGGCCTGGGGCAAAGCGGGGGAGCAGCACTTGTACTCACCGGGCAGTGGTCCGAGTCTGCGGCGGCGGCGGGTCCTTCACTTGCTCTGTGTCTTCAGCAGCACTGAAGGGCCCCCCTGCCGCTGAAATGCCGCAAAAGACCCGGACCTCTGCCTCTAGCCAGGAAAGGGATTCTTGGCCATGGCTCACGGGGCCCCTGCAGGGCCCAGGGCAAATTGCCCCACTTGCTGCGCCTCCGCCACCCCAGGTAGCCCTGAAAAATTTAGCACCTTTGCTGTGGAATTTGCTATTTTTCTGTAGCCAGGTGGCTATCATTTCCCCCCAACTCTCTGCCTTGTTACGACCTGCTTGCAGCTGCCTCTTTCTCTTCACATTTGTCCATAAGAGTTAATTTGACTACAGTGCCTGAAGCCAGAACCAGAGTCCAAAATTCAGGAACACCTTTTTTGTGCATGCATAATCAGAAAAAAATGGGTGGAACAAGGGGAAACCATCACAATCACTCAACATCATGGCCAGACTCCTATCTTCTAGGTACAACTGGAAACCATAGACAACAATGCTTTTCAGTCACAGAAGTAACAAGCCAGGGTTAATCATTTCTTAAATTGCTGGGAGGCCTAGTAGGACCAAAATGGCCAGCTGACTCTAATCTAAAACCAGAAGACCATTCATAACTAACAATATGACCAACTCCAAGGAAGACTATAACCCAGACTGGAACCTACCCAATAAATCACTAATAATGAACTGTATCTGGAACTGAATAGATGCTGCTTCTCAATATCCTGCTTCAGAAAGAGAAGTTTGTGACTTGGTGGTAATTGACATGTATGATGTTTTTCCTAGAAGATATGCTCTAGAAATTATTTTAGGGAAGTTCTCTCGCCTGTGTTACACAGGCCAGACTACATGATCATAATTGTATATGGTTGCCAACTTTCTAATCGCACAAAACTGAACACTCTTGTCCCGCCCCCTTCCCTGTCCCATACCCAAGGCCATGCCCCTTCTCTGAGGCCCTCCCCCTACCCCCACCACTCACTCCAGTGACCCTCCCTCTGTCACTCTCTCTTCCCCACCCTCACTCACTTTCACTGGGTTGGGGCATGGGGTTGGGATGAGGGTCCCAGGATGGAGCCAGAAATGAGGAGTTCAGACTGTGGGACGGGGGCTCTGGTCTGGGGTGTGAAAGAAGTTGAGGACCTTAGCTGGGGGTGTAAGGCGGCGCTCTGGCCAAGGGGGAAGGGATGTGGGCTCCAGCTGGGGCTGAGGATGAGGGGTTTGGGATGCAAGAGGGGGCTCTGAGCTGGAGCCAAAGGGTTTGGAGTGCAGGAGGGGTCTCAGGGCAGGGCAGGGGGTTGGGATGCAGGCTCCAGAATGAAGTTTGGAAGCAGGAGGCGGCTCAGGGCTGAGGTAGGGGGTTGGGGTACAGGCTCCAGGAGGGAGTTTAGGTATAGGAGAGGGTTATGACCTGGGGCAGGGGTGTGGGAGGGAGTTAGGATAAGGAAAGGGGTTACAACCTGGGGTAGGGGTGTGGGGTCTGGGAGGCAGTTAGGGTTCAGGCGGGGGTTCCAACCTGGGGCAGAGGGTTCAGGGTATGGGCTCCATCCGGGCGGCACTTACCCGAGGCAGCTTCCAGACAGTGGCACAGCGGGGCTCTACCTTTGTTCTGTGGTGATCCTGGAAGTGGCCGGCATGTCTGGGCTCCTACGTCTCCGCAGCTCCCATTGGCCACGGTTCCCAGCTAATGGAAGCTGAAGAGCCAGCGCTTGAGGTGGGGTCAGCACATGGTGCTTCCCTGGCAGGGCCTGCACCTAGGAGCTGCAGGGACATGCCGGATGCTTCCAGGAGCTGCACGGAGCCAGGGCAGGAAGAGAAGCCTGCCTTAGCCCCGCTGAGCAACTGATCAGACTTTTAATGGTTGAAAACGGGACACCTGGCAACCCAACAATGGTCCCTCCTGGCCTTAGAAACTATAAATCATTCCAGAGTCAAGAGTTTTTCTTGAAGAGAAAGAATATTTAAGGACCACTGACATTCTTCCCTTGTTGAGAGACATTAGTAATGCCTGTCAATAATGACATCATATCTGCACTAATGGTTTTCATAAACAGTTTAGGATCCTAAATATTGTATATGCTCTAAAAATTAGAAACAAACATAAGCAAAACCACTGAAATCATTTTATCCATCATCTCCCAAGACACTGAACAGATTTAAGTCTTTAGGTCTAGCAAGAAAAATACAAATACTGTAACTAAACAGTTAAAATAATTGTACTGATATATGTAAACATATAAGGAACATAAAATATATATTTTTAAAAGACAAAAATAATTGCTCAAAAGATGAAAACATCATATGAATAAATTCCTGGAAAAGGGAGAATACAAATGCAAACAGCCTGTAACCACACAGCTTAAATGAAACTAGTAAAACTGCTGTTTATTATCCAGAATGTTTTCATTGCCATTTCTGGATTTTCCAGGCTTATAAAATGTAAATGGGCCATTTTGGGATCATCCAATCTTTTTGCTTCAGTTCCCAGTCACAATAAAAATAACCACTTGTAAGATCTCACCCATTGTTTTATTTTCTGTACATTTTTTTCAGTCCACAACTGCTTTTTATCTATATATATTTCTGAATCTGCATATATTGTCCTCATTTTCTTTTGATTAGATTGTGTTTTTTCTGAACTGGCTGGGTTTAAGGTTTATTATCAGCAAACCTTAATAGACTTACTCCAATAGTCTTGGAGGACTGTGATCTCCAGAATGAGCATAAAATACTATGTGCTATTGCAAATCCTCAGTCCACATCAGTTTTTAAAACTTCTCTCAGAATGTTTTTAAACACATATTGGCACTGTTGCTTCATTTTTCTCCTCCTCTTTGGGGTTTTAAAAAATGCAGATATTTTTGTGTTTTTAGTTCTTTTTTTCCTTGCCAAATTTTACTCGGCTTGTGTTTCTCCTTCCAACACTATTTTTTTAAACTTTCAAGAGGTCACTTCCCAATGTTAAAATATGAGGCTCTGCTCATTATTTTATAAGTTTCTTTGATTGCCATGTTCAGAGTACTTATCCTTTTATATCCACTAAAACAATGTCTACTTATCTGATAAATTCAGTACTGATGACTGACTTTCTCTAATTCCCACATTCATTTTTCAGTGAGTCTGAGACCTACTACCATATTGGCCATTTTTATCTCAGCTTATTTCCTCCTTTTGTGAGCAAGGTGTTTTTGCCACAGCTTATGACTCTGTGTTCTGTGGAAACATTAGCTAGGATATGGTTGGGACACAGCAGCAGCATTGCCCTCATGTGAATTATTAGAATAAAAGTCTATTTCTAGATGTGCAACAGTCTTCTTGAACAATAAAATCCTGGTCAAAATAGTCCACTTACATATCACTAAAAAGAAGATCTTAATTATTCTAAAGCTATTATTTCTAACTTAGCTGCCATCGTGAAACATGGATGTATGGTACAAAACAAGTGAATAATTGTTACTGACCTTGGGTGTTACTGTCCTTTCAAATACTGTGGATTCTAAAGAATGATTTTTAGTTTAATTTGTGGGCATTACACATCTGTATGCATTTGGAACTTTTCCCCTCTGTATGATCAACACAGAGATCACCAATGCAGATAATTCTTGGAATGCTGGGTATGGTATGAAATTCTGGAAACTCTTAGTATCACCAGGAAAGATGGAACAGTATTGGACATCACCACCTCAGCGAAGGTAGACACGTACCATTTTTGTCTCCTTTTCCAAATCAAATTCTAACAGTAAATCCTTTAGACAGACCTTTAGGAGGATCTTCAGCTTAAGAATTCTGGAGGATACTATGTGATAACAGCACATGTGGAGAAGCAGAGGATAACTGGACCCAGCTAATGGCATAAAAGGCTATATGGCACATGGTCAAACTTTAAATAGAGGGGTTGATGGAAAGGGCAGTCATTGACAAAGTACAAAACAGAGAGGTTTGAAGAGGATTAGCTCAAACCAAAGCAAGTTGTGTTCACACCCCAAAAAGATCTTGTACTGGGGTCAAGAGTACAACATTAAGTTGGACTCAATTCTGGTCAGAAATTTGAAAAGATCAGACATTTCAGTTGTAACTAAACATTCAGTGCTGCAAGGATGACTTGAACAGGCTAGTGGTAGGTGCTAGACTTGGTATCAGTAAGGCTGCATGACTGTCACAGAGGTCACGGATTCCATGACTTTCCACCGCCTCTGTGACTTCTACAGCTATAGTGGCCAGTGTGGCTGACCCCAGCTGTGAAACTGGCAGCAGAAATTGAACTAGACCCCTGACAGCTTGTGTGGCCCTGGAGACTGCCTGAACAGCAGCCGGTGGGGCCAGTACCAGGGACCCCTACAGCAGCAGTGCCCTGGGGTCTGTGAATTTTTGTTTATTGCCTGTGACCTGTCCATGACTTTTACTAAAAACACCCCATGACAAATTGTAGCCTTAGGTATCGGTACACACCATGCAACTCAACTACACTGAACGCTTCTGCTTCAGCATCACATTTTATAAATCATACCCGAGGTTATTTCCAGATCCTTCCCAATATCAAGGACTTATTTTTCTTTTATCCCTTGGATAATATTGTGACCAAGTGGGAACTTGCAGTAATATTTTTATGAATGATATGCATGGCGTGACTTACTTGCCTAGGGATTGCTACCCAGCAGATGCAAAAGAGTTAAAAAGCTGCTCTTGGATACATGAGATGTGTGTGTCATGTAGCTCTACTGTCTGGGGCAGTATGATTGGGTCATTAAAGGACTGGCTGACTTGAAGGATCCAGAAAGACAATGGGAACCCCAAGGACTGAACAATTGACACCTAACAACAGTAAATTTCAGCAGGCTGAACCTGTGAACTCTACAGGGATCCTGCAGGAGTACAATGAACCAAAAGGTGTCGGATGACTGTGTTAAGAGTTGGCCTTTGGAGCGGCACAGAAGCTCCCACCTGGGACTGGGAGAGCAAGGGTGCATGCCAAAATGGATTCCACTTCACTGTGGCTGGGTAGAGCCTTGACAATGGATATCTGTCTTAAGCTTTCCTTCTCTGTGCTAACTTAAGGACTTTCCAGTGCTGCATTCCAGTTGACTAAGTGTGTCCACACTGCAATGTAAGCCCAGGCTCAGACTTGGGCTCAGGCTCAAGCTGTAACTCCTCTTCTGTCATCATACAAATTTCTTGGACTGGAGTTTAGACCCAGGTCCTAGGATACTGCCAGGGTAGAAGGTACAAGCCCAAGTCAAGGTGGGACCCAGGGTTTGAACCCTATCATTTTGTAGTACAGACACATCTCCCATGGACTCAGGTATTTAGAGTTCACTAAAAGTATCCCAGAATGCTATGGGCCAACTTCCTTTGTCCCCTATCTTCCAAGAATCACCAATAGACTCTCGGGAAACGGAAGCACCTTTCGTCTTTCTAGAACAGCAGATTGGCATTTAACTCTTCCATTATATTCTGACTGCTGAGCTGCAAATACACCTTAGGAGAACCTTCTGCATTTGCAAAGGATAGCAACCAGAAAAAAATCCTTTAGAAAGCATGCTGCATCGTGGTTATGAAGCACAGCCAGATTTTGGTTTATCTCTGATGCAAGGTCAGCCAAACAACTGATTTTAGTAAGAGCAACAGGAATGACCATGCACACAGTGAATAAGCTGACAGTGTTGGAAATTTACCAGGTTAATGACTAGTACAGAGAATGGATTAAGCAACTCAAGACTGAGTATTAGAAAACCAAGAACCGGAATCACAATTCTGGCAACTCACCAACACCATACCCATTTTATGATCGGGTGCTGGGGACTGCGCTGAGCACTGAGCTGGTGGTGCACAATGACCTGGTCAGCTGTAACCGCAACCAGCTAGCCCCAGAAACCAATACGGGAACCAATGGTAGCCAGGAGCAGGAACTGAAAGAGGCAACTGAAGTAAGTCTGCTGAGGAAACCAGCTCCAGAAGAGGCTTTGCCTCAGGAGTGGCTGCAGCACATCCTGAGACTCTATTTGGAAGACCTTTTTGATGCATCCCTGGAGGAACAGCCTGCTGTGAAACCGGCAGCAGAAATGGAACAGGAAGAAGCTGCCCTGGACCCTGATAAGTTTCTCGTTCTGTTTTAGGGTTTACTAATGGCAGTGGAAGGGATTTCCCTGCTATGATCCAATGCAAAAGATATAAACCCCAGGCAGCAGTATGTATCTGCTAATGGAGAATCGGAAATGCAAACAGTTAAAAAAGCATGTAAAAGTGATTTATTTATTTATTTATTGTTACTGGCAAGGTGCACATTTTTTCTACTATATTCCAGTCTGTTAAAATAAGAAACATTACCTTCTCTGTACATATCTGCTAAGAGCTTCAAATATATTCATTTTCAAATGCAGTCCATTTCTGTTAAATGTAGCCTATGCATTCCATGGGCGGCAAAATCATTAATCCGAAATATAACCAGGCACTTGAATTCAGTCTAGAAATTTGTTAGCGGGGCAAGGGAAATGGCAATGGAGTTGTGTGTGTTTGCATGCAGTCCTAACAGGCTGTATCGTAAGCTGTGGAGAAGTGGATGCTAACACAACATCACGCTGATTCCTTCATGAATTTTGACCAAATCCTGGGTGCTGAAAGCTTCAAACCCTTCCAGTAGCAGGAACTCCACATAGGTATGCACATTTCAGGAAAGGACTTATTTTTCAGGGCCACCTCAGTAACTCATCAACCCACTGCACTTGTAGATGTTCTATTTAGTCACCAACTGGGCACTATAAGAACTGTTATTTTCTCCAACACATGAAATGCCTGAAATGATAGAGAAAGTTTATATAGCATAGTGTGGCCACCAACCTACACCCAAACTCAGTTTTGGGGAGGGGAACCCCTCAAAGTTGTTAAGTTACCTTTCTCTCAGCACTTCCTTCACTGTGATTAACCTGGCTGTGTCCAGGGAGCTTTTGTGGTCTGGAGCAGCCCTCTGCCAGCATAGTGGAGTTTAGTTGTAAAAAATAATGTTTTCTGTCCTTGAAATTCCAGAACGATTTTTTCTGTGCTCCTGCATTGAGTTAATTTAGACAATAACCTTTTGTGTCTTGTTCAACTCCAGGCTCCTTCATCTCCACAAGCTGCAATACCTCCAAAGCTTGCCCACACCGCAGAAGACTGGCTCACTGTACCTTTGTGGACTGTTCCAAGAGGAAGTGTTTTGTGGTTAAATTATTGTCAAAGTTCTGGACAGGGCCAACAAGCAAGCTGAGTACCAAAAGCAAAGGGACTTGCGGTAAGAGAAAAGATGCCAAGAGGCAAGCAGAAAGGCTCAGGCTGGCTTCACAGCTCGAGGACAGGATAGCAGTGCGGAGCAGACACTTGCTTCACAGTTCCTGGAACGGGAGTGGCAATTAAGGGAGGAAGATATAATGCAACAGAGCAAACAGTTAGAATGGCAGCTGTCTCTTACGACCACAAGAATGCACACACCTGCTGCACCTGCACCATGGGCTGCATCCCCTCTGCAGTGCCCTGCATTCCAGGAACAGGTTGGACAACTCCATGGCTGGGAGACCCATACAATCAGGCCCTGCAAACAACCCCCTGCAGGTCTCAGTGGTGAAAACCTCTCGTGTGGGCGCCTCCACCCACCTGCCTTAGAACCAAGTACGCGGCAAACATGGAAAGAAGGGAAAGGTGAATGCAATAGTAAGGGAGTCATGTACATAGCGTCACTGTTTTCACTTATTTATGCACTTTGTTCTTGGTTATGTTTACTCTTTTGGTGTTGCTCGTGTGCTAATGGCAGCTAGCTTGTCAGGCAATAGCTTCATATTGTACTTTTCCAATAAATGTGTAAAAATAAAGGGTTTTATTTTATAAAGAAATATTACTGCCATCACTTCAACACATCATATAGTGTGTATTTCAAATAATAAAGGTAAACACATGATCAGGGACAACTAGGAAGTTGTATGCAAAATCCATGTCTCGATACAGCTGTATATATCAATCCAAACATCAATTACTGACATCAGACCCTACTGTTTCCATCAAGCACCCCTCATTTCATAAGAAGTCATGTCATTCATAAGTACAAAATACAATGCACAGCAATCAACCTCCCCTCTCCCAAGGAATCAATGCCCCCTCCCAAACACACACATTCATAAAGGTACTATTCTCCTTCTTCCGTTGCCCCATGCAAGTCCCTAACATGGGAGCACAAAGCATCCCTGATTTCTGTTGCCTGGGGGCATCTAGCTCTAGGTGTGGTAGGTGCACTTTTTGGTTGAGTATACCAGTTCAATGGCCCTTCACTGATAGGTCCAATCAAGGGGAAATGGATTGCCTTTGCCTTCACAAAGATTGTGAAGAGCACACAGTAATGTGGAGAGCATTAATGGCACTGAAATCCAAATGAGTGTGTAGACATTGCCAGTGGGATTTCAATCTAACAAATTCACATTCAACCACCATTCTACACCTGCTGAAAGTGTAATTAAACCTTCTTTTGCCAGAGCCTCTGAGATCAGGGTACAGTTTCAGAAGCAAGGGCAAAGAGGGTACATGGGGTCCCCCAGAATAATAGTAGGGACAGTAACTCCATTTATGACAATGCCATGCGATGGAAATAGTGTCCCAGCCTGTCCATGAATGTAGACTTCTGATTGGCAGAAAACCTTGGCATCGTGAACTTTTCCACTGATATTCATAAATTGGCCTCTTTGGTCTACAAGTGCCTGCATAAGTATGGCATCAACGTTGTGGTTTATGTATTCATGTTCTTCTTGAGGAAGGCAAACTATGGGCACGAGTCCCATCCATAGGCGCAGAGCAGCTTAGAAACCCCATTCTTCTCAGCAGTTACTTCAGGAATATCATTTGTGTCTGCCACCTTGGGGTAAATCACATGCCTGATTGCCTCAGAAAACTCCACCACCACTTTACTCCACCACCACAGTCAACTTTCCAAAACCAAGCTGGTTGGCAATGGGCCTGTAGCAGTCTGGAGTAGCCAGTTTCCAGATGGATAAAGCAACCTGCTTCTGGACCAGAATGGTCACCCTAATGCTGTGGCTTTACACTGGGGAGGGTTGGGGCAAGTTGCTTACAAAGTACCAGAAATGTTTCTTTCTACATTTGTAAGTTCTGTACCTACTGCTGGTCGTCCCGGGTCTGCTTATGGCTCTGCTCTAGGAGCATCAGACCATACAGGGGGCATCAGCCGCTAGATCAAGTTTCATAAGCAGCATCAGTCACTTTGAGTCTGCGATGACTGTGTCCTCCTCCTCCTCCATCACTAGCTCTGACAGGTGCCTGTGGTAGGTCAGAGAACACCACCAAACTGTCCACTGGCATCTCACAGAAGTTGTCTGCTGTCTCCTGAAACAGGTGTGAAAGCCCAAGCAGGAGAAATTCTTGAAATGGTGACTCCTCCATGTTGTTGGCTCCAGTTGCCGGAAGCACACCGATCAAAATGATGTGTTGGCAGGCCAGTCAAACTTCTTGTAATGTGCAACATGGATAGTCAAG
This sequence comes from Chelonoidis abingdonii, assembly GCF_003597395.2. Lineage (NCBI taxonomy): Eukaryota > Metazoa > Chordata > Testudines > Testudinidae > Chelonoidis > Chelonoidis abingdonii. The sequence continues at coordinate 322,205,336 of NC_133769.1, forward strand.
TTTTCACACACTGCGCCATCAACAAAGGGCTAAAGCATCCATATTTCAGGAGGGTACTAGAACATCTGGGGTCTGGCTGACAGGAAGCAGGTCTGTGTACTGCACAGGTAAAAAAAATTCATAACCTAGGGTTCATAATAAGTGTAGATGCTCAAGGCCTGGGTTCTCAAAGCCAGGGTTCACTGACTTGAGTTCCACTAACCTTGGGCTTACATTGCAGTGTAGACATACCCTAATAAACCCTACTCTGTTTTGAAAGGCTGCCTTATGTCACTGCATATTCTTGCTGAGGTGCATAGATCCCTGAAGAGGGCAAAAAGTCTCTGGATAGGAGTCTAACTCTGTTGAGCTAGCTGGGTAGAGCTCATGGTATCAAACAGGCGAGCTGGAGCCCAGAGGCTGTGTCTTGGAAGTGTTAAGGCTACGTGGCCTACCCTTAAGGAAGAGTGGGATCTGTTAGGGGTCTGGCACACTGAGGGGGTTTCTCCAAGGGACTGTTTAAAGGTTGGGGCATAGCACAGATCCTGTGGAGCTGTCAAATGCCAGGAGTGCAAAAGGAGCAGACACAGATATACTTGTGCAGAGGGTGAAGATACCAAGATAGTTATACCATCTGGCATGAAAACACTCCCAACTAGCATCAGTAGCTTGAGAAGTAATGAGGTATGTGATTCTCAGAATGCTCTTGTCCCAAACACAGCAACTACAATGAATGCTAGTGTCAAGGTTTTTTCCCCACTTTGAACTTTAGAGTACAAGAAGTGGGGACCTGCATGAACACTTCTAAGCTTAATTAACAGCTTAGGTCTCGTACGCTGCCACCAGCCAGAATTTAGTGTCTGGCACACTTTCTGTTCCCCCAAAACCTTCCCTGAGGAACCCAGATCCAAACTCCTTAGATCTTAAAACAAAGAGAAATTAACCATCCCCCTTCTTCCCCCCCGCGCCGACTTTCCCCTCCCTGAGGTGCCTTGAGAGGCTTCACACCAATCCAACTCTTGGATCTTAAAAAAGAGCAATTAACCATCCCCCAATCCTTATCCCCCACCAATCCTAGTAGAGTTCAGACTCAATCCTTGATTGTAAAACAAGAAAAAATCAATCAGGTCTTAAATAGACAGCTTTTTACTTTAAAGAAAGAAAAGGTAAAAATTATCTTGTAAAATCAGGATGGAAACTGCTTTACAGGGATTACGCAGATTCATTAGACTAGAGGGACGCCCCGCCCTACCCGCAGCGCTGAGATTCAACAAAGTTACAGCAACAGTAGGTAAACAATCTTCCAGCAAAAAGACACATCTTTACAAGTTGAGAAAAAAACATAGCACTAAATATCCGTCTTGCCTGGCTATACGTACAATTTTGGAAACATGACAGCCTGATCAGAAGATTGGGAGACACCTGGAACGATGTCCCGTCCTCTCAGTCCTGAAAGCGAACCAACGAACCACAACAAAGCACAAACGAAAGCTTCCCTCCACCCACATTTGCTAATATATGTCCCCTACATGATCCTTCTGGTCCAGGTGTCAGCCAGGTTACTTGAGTATTCCTTAAACCCTTTAACAGGTTAAGATACATGAACCCTAACCACCTGTTATGACAGCGATCTTAGAGAACAATGCTATGCTACTTTTGGCAGAACTGAGTGCTAATTTATTTCCTTCATGGAGCAACATGACATAAAGAAATTTCTAAAAGACCCAGACGTTCTCAATTATGCAAAATTTAAAAATATAATAAAAGAGGACAACTAGACATGAATACAATATAAGAAATTGAAAACCGGAGTTTGGTGAATATATTAGCAGGTCTCAACAAGACAGATAGTTAAAAAAAAAAAGGGGAATTGAGGGATCAGGGTTATTTCCCTCCTTCTATAGTTGTGGTCTTGATGCTGCACAGCAGATATTTAAGTCAGATTTAATCAGTGCAGGGCCCCCAAGAGCTGTGATCTATGGATGTAATTTGGAAGCAAGCTGAAGACAGCAATTTTTCTATTGCATGGAGTTTTTTTTTTCAAAATTATGTTGATACCATCCTTGCCTATATAATGTTTAACCCCCCTCCCCCAACAAACAAAAATTCTCTGTTGTGTTGACTAACTTCATGTACAAAAGTAAATGCACTTGCTTCACTAATCCCAAAATTTGGGACTACCTCTTGATCAATTTATTTCTTTGAGATTGTAGCTGTTTTTTAAATTATCAAATTTGTTGTACGAAAATAAATGCAATACCTAATTTATAAAGGCACATTATGTTAGATACCACATGCATGAGATCATCCTTACCAATCCCCGACCCGCAAAACAACTTCCTCCAATGCAATGTAGCCAAAAGCAAGAATGGGAAAAACTTAATTCTGCATAATGATTCATAATTGAGATCCAGAAAACTCAGAAAATTCAAAGTTCTGTGGTTAGAACCTCAATTACATCACAGATGTGCTCATCTGAGAGAGAAGAGGGCAAAGATGGCCTTTGCTCCACTACCACGAGCTGTTGGAGGCCTGTTTGTGTCTAGTGTAATTCAGAGCTGTTTCAGAGTTCCTCTAAATTATGCCAACTTATAATGGATCCCAAAAAACCATTATGCTGACCACAAATGATTGGAATGAAGGGCATTCCAGCTATACCTCATCCTTTAGTTGCCCATTTAAAACAACTCCATAGCCTATTTTGCAGTGCTAGAGGAGTACAAAGAATGTCTAGCATGGGAGGAAAGCTGGAAAATGGCTCCTACAGCAAAACTCAATGGTATTTTCTGGTACTGTATATGCTAATTATTTTCATGCCTTATTAAACTGTGTACAATAAGACAAAGCAATGGATATTTTGAGACTGAGTATTCTGATACAAATGCTAATAAATTTCCAAGCCATAACTAACACAATTATATTTTGCATTTCATTTTCCTTGTTTTGCTTAAAAAGGAAATTAAAATATGGATATATACACATTTTTAACAAACATTTACCATATAACGCACCAATCACACTGCAACTAAGCACTGCACAGTAAAATCAATGAAAAACATTAAAACCACACTATGCAGAAATCAATATATAATATAGAACCAAATGATTACATGTGGAAATACTACATGATTTTATTTCAATTTTCTCAGTATGTAATCAGTCAAATAAATCACTCAAATTAAAACAGCTGTATTTATGTGTTTGTACAACAGGGTCCTGGGCATGATTAGGCACTATCGTAACATAAATAATATTTGTATGTACAGATATCCAGATAGACTGTTTGTACACTCAGATATTAATTTATCAGCTTGATGTCTAATCTGAACCACTGTAAAGGCCAGGCTGCCTGGATCCGTGAAACACTTTCTTAAGGTCCAATCCTGAGCCAGGCTTTACTTATGAAAACAACAAGGGAGTGCTGCAAGGCTGGTGAGAAGGGTGGACGGAATCCTCATTCTTAAACCAGAAACAAATTGCAGGGCATCCATCCAGCCCAGCCAGGTTCAGCTACCTATAGGTATGGATGGGGAGTAGTACACATGACCTAATACTCCCTTCTGTATGCATTTGTAGCCATGTGGAAGTGTGCTATGTGCAGATCCACAGGTCATAACCTTCGGCATACTCATGACCTTCCCTGTGGTGAGCTGTGGAGCTCCAAACATGCAGATTACTGCAGCACCTGTCAGGATGCAGAATTACTTTGCATGATCTCTTCTCTGTTTATTCCCACTTTCAGCCCCTCAGCAGAGATTCAGCTTCTTAGTAGCTTTTGGCACTTATGTGCCTTTGAGCAGTGTGCTGTTCTCAAACTTCTCTCACACATAATCCCTACATGATGTACAATATACATTTACCCTTTCCTAGGGTTTGATTTTATAAACACAGAAATTAGCAAAACAAAGTTCAGCTCAAACCTTCTCCTGGGCTTAGCTATTCCTAGCATTCAGACCTTGGCACTGCTGAACTCACAGCCTAAATTCTCTCTCACAAGCCTAAATTCCCACCTTCCTTATATCCATCTGGGTAACAAGCCAACTGGTTCAGTGAGTCAACAAAACTCCTACCATTGTATCGGAAAATATACCATCTGCAGAATGACTGGTTCTAGCTATTGATATTAAGTCTCTGACTTTGATGAGCACTACATTCACTCTAAGAAAAGAATAAAAATATACTATGTAATAATTTACATGCTGTAGACCTAATTCTGAAAGGTACTGAGCATCTCGTGTGTGCTGCTGAGCATCTTCAACTCCTACTGACTTCAACTGGAGCTGAGGGGGCTCAGCAACTCAGAGGAAGAACTCAGCATCTTGCAGGATCAGGCTGCATTTTACTGAAAGACAATGAAATCTGAACACACAAGAAACATTAAAATATTTTGGTTATGTCAGAAATTAAAGACAAGAAAATTGATCTGTTGTAAAACGTCTTATACTCTTCAACATATGAGGGTATGCTCCTCTAAACTATTTGTGCCTAGTGTTTGAGGACACACAGCATTTTCATTTTGTGATTATCTTTGCTTTTGTTTTATTACTGTAATATTATTCCATTCTAAGTTTTATTTGTATGTGTGAATGTCATTATTACTAATGGAATACTTTAATACAGGTCAATTACATAAGGAAAATCTTTCATAACTAAAGAGATTTGAATCAATTATTTGAATGTTTACAATCTATTAAACAGCTGCTATTCTGTCTCCCACACACACGTGCATTTTTTAAACATACAATTCTGATTGCTAATTGCCATTCTCATGTGACTATTCTCAATCATTATACTCCATACACAAAAGTCTTACTGTGCATGTGGCTCTGGGAGAAATGTGTTTTTGTTCATAAAGTCTGTCTTCAAATAAATGCCTATCCACTCATGCATAAAAAGAAATCCATGATAAATCCAAGCTAAAAATAATTACCACTTCCCCCTCAACATTTTAGCACCAGGACAGGTTACTTTCATAGCAGTCTTAAAAAGAAAATCCAGCACATGCCAGCTGACAATTGCAAACTAATCCCTAGTCTGATTTCTATTTCTTTTTATGAACTGCAAAGCAAGGTCCAACACACAGCCTCTGATGCATCTCAGGTCCAGTACATGCTTTTCAAACCTAATCAAGGGGGTGTAAAAATGTATATAAAAAGATGAAAGTGCCTTTGCCATTATACATATGGCAAAAACAAGGAAAGGCTGAAAAAGAAGTGAGATGTTTCACAGGGGAAGGTTAAGTCTGATGCTAATGCTTATTTAAAATGGTGACAGTCTGGAGTAGTGAAGCCTTGCTGGGCTGCTTTAATTTCTCCCTGGAATAGCTCTCTCCCAACCTTCTGCAGCACATCAAAGTCTCTGGAGCTCAATTAAAATTGGATTATATTGAAATGCTCTATCTATGGGACTGTGTGCTCACTAACACTTTTCTCTCAGTAATACTCCAGATGACAGTTGCCCATCCCAATTTAAACAGTTGTCATAGAGACCATGAACTAAAGCAGCAGTAACTAAGGATACAAAGGAAAGGTAAGTAGTAGGATTTCTGTGAATGAAGGGCTTGGTTTTCAGCAGCACTGTTTACACCATAAATGGCTAAATCCACCAAATATAAAAGGCTGTAACTCTCTAAGCAGAGAAGCAAAGTAAAGGAAATAGCACAGATTTTCATTTGTTCCTCCCTCCCCCCCAATAATTAGACAAGTGTCTTGCATGTGGACATGTTTTAACTACTTAAAATATCCAGAATTAAATGACTCTCTCTAAGAAAAGCAGTAGATAAGGTTGTAGACAGACTATAGACAACGGTCTGTAAATTAAAGATCTCAATAGCTACTTTATAATTACAGGTTCAACATGATAAGAATAATCACCAGGTAAAGTATTTCGGTTTCTTCAATAATAGTTTATAAAAGATTATTAGTTTTCCATGACTAACTATAACATTGGTAAGCCTTTGATACAAATGTATGAAAATGATAAACACAATTTGAACGCATTTAATTTTGTTAGTAACACACTGAGCTATACAAAATACATCAACTACTGATAAAGTCTAGTGCTTTCAAATTACAGATAACAAAATAATTAAAACCAATTAGAAAGATACTCTAGTTGAATTTTGTTACATTCTATCAAAGCCTGTCAATGCCACCAGCAAACTCTGGAAGTTTCCAAAAAACAAAATAAGGAAGAAAGTTTAAATTTCTGGCAGCACCAGAGGGCAATGTATTTAACAGTGTAGATTTCTTGTCATTATACTATTTTCTCATGTACATGGCATGTTTCCGGCACTATGAAAGTCTTAACCTTTCTTGTAATTAGTTTATTGAGAGTCCTAAGGTTGGTTTTTTACTCCCACTGTTGTTGATCACCATGGAAATGAACAATTGTTGGTATTTTTCTGTATTGCTCTATTTTTCTTTCAAGCCCTCAGTAAGCATGCTTCTTGCTCTCTTGGGAAGACAGTGTTAGGATTTTGAAGCCGCAACAAGGCAGAGTACAAAGAGTGCAGGCCAAAGGGGATGAAAACAAAAATATGTCAGAAAATCTAAAAACTGCACAGATCAAAATTTGTCAAAACAAGGCCTTGGTTTAAACCAACAAGAAGGGCCCCTTCAGCTTGGGCCTTGACAAAGTGCAGCCTTTTTTATTTTATTTTTATTATTATTTTTAGACCAGCTGCAGAAAACACCATCTAATGAACCTGTCTTGGGCTGCTGTCCCCATCCTGTCAGGCATGTCAGAAAATGACAAGCACTGGGGACAGGCCGCCGCCAGTCATAGACAGGTCTGCCAGCTGGAGAGTTCAGCCCCAATCTAATCATACCACCAGAAAATAACTTTCACGCTTTCAGCCTGACAGGATGGGCTCAAGGAAAAAAAGTAATAAAAATTAAGATAGAAATAATGCTTTTCGTTTCAATTACATACCTTTTCCACAAAGAAATTAAACAGAAGATACTAGGAACCAGCATTTATATGGCATTATACTAGAACCAGCCAGCATTTGTATTAATGGAACCATGTGTCCTTGTCTTTACTAAAACAAAAGCACATTTACAAAAGTTAACCATAACTATCATACAAGAAGTCAAAATAAGACACTACATATACTGTACCTAGACCTTCAATTGCCTCTCCCTCTCTCTACATGCACATGTGCATGTGTGTGAGTGAAAAAACACACACACACACTGTCACTGGTGAAGCTCGACTTTTGAAAATCTGAGCCTCCTCATATTTGTATAATTTCACTTTCTACAGATAGCGTTTCTCCAAAAGCAAGGGTTCCTACCAGGAATGATGGCTCTTTGAGTATATTGCCACTGCAGATACACTCTGGGATACAAATGCCCACAATGCCATTGAGTCAAAACATTCTAGAAAGTGATGATTGGAAGGGCTGTTTGAGCTCCCCAAGTGGAACAACATTTACGCCTAATAGTAAAAATAGGAGTAGAGTCCCTACTCTGAACATTCTTAACTCTTTCCCACTCATTCAAAGATTCATTCAAAGATTCTGAAGAATTGAGGAATGAAGGTGGGGAATATCTCTTTAAGGCAACATACTCTCAGAAAACCACAGTTACAGGTAAGTAACATTTCTTTCTACTTCAGAAATTGCCTCTGCTGATCTCCACTTTGGGAGATTAATGAGTAATAAACCCCCAAGAGGAAGAGCTGACAAGTATTAATTTAACAAAAATTACAGAAATGCTCTGCATAAACAAGCCTTAGACTGAAATGCTGAATAAAGAGTGTCGTGCCTCAAACTATATGAACAGAGCAACATGTAGCCATCTTGCAGATCTCTACTCAAGACATGTTGCAGATGTGCCACATAAGCTTGCTTTGGAACTAGTGAAGCAGGGGTCTAGCTAAAAGAGAATAGCTAAAAAGCAATAGGTCTAAATAAAATAATCTATTTAGAAAATCTGTAGATGGAGATAGCTTCCACTAATCATTAAACTAGGGTGACCTGACAGCAAGTGTGAAAAATCACAACAGAGGGTGGGAAGGTAATAGGAGCCTATACAAGAAAAAGACCCAAAAATTGTGACTGTCCCTATAAAATTGGGACATTTGGTCACCCTACATTAAACAAAGAAAAATCTAGAGATTACTGAAATGTTTCCACTCCCAAACAGTAACTCTATGCTCATTTAACATCTAATTCTACACATTTAACATTTTCAATTCAGCAAGCTGGTTACATGGTTTGGAAAAGAGAACAGGGAGAAAAACTCACTGGTTCAAATCAAACTCAATAACTACCTTAGGAAGAAATATCGAGTGAGGAGGTAGGACCTCACTCCTTTCATGTAGGGTGGAAAAGACAAACATGCTGCCTTTAAAACCTGTGACTCGGATTGTCTGTCAAACAAGTAACCTCTGAAAGATTCTGGCACGACATACATCTTCAAAAAGATGGAACACCATTGCATTATGTGTTTTCCACAAAAGTCAACAGTGTCCCCTCTATTTTGTTCATGAGATGTGATTCTGATAATCTTGAGTGCAAGGAGATGGTTTGCCTTTCTTCTTCTCAGGAAAATAAGATGAGAGAGCCTGTACTTTTTAAATTATGACTTTATCTGATCACTTTTGGTATTCAGATCTTTTGGGCAGGCCCTCAAAACCACCAGTCCTTTGACTAATAGTCTAGATTGGTTGTCTCAGAATCATAGCAAGATTTCTATCCAGTCATGATGGGTGTCCATTTAGCAGCTTGGATTCTTAAACTTTCTGAGATGTGGGTACTGAATGGTCTACAGAGATACAGCAGATCCTTCTTTAGATATACAAACTGTCAAGAAGAAAGTCTTATGCATCAGTGGAGGATATTTTCTGACTTGTTGTCAAGTGAAAATATATTGACATTTCTAATTGGTTTCCTAAAATTTTGAATTACCTCCTTTATTTAAGAGATTAGCCATTTTTTCAGTCAGTGTATATACAGCAGCTGATTATACATACCTCTACCTCTCCTGGGTCATGTTTTTTTGTTAGAGAAGTTAAACATGCTTTTCCTCCAATTCATTACTCTCCACTCCAAGTTGGTATCTAAACTTAGGTTTAACAAGATTATTATAGCCTGTTTCAGTCCAGGAAACAAATGTGTTATAGACAGCAAGCTTTAAAAGTGGCCTTTCTGGTAGCTATCCCACCAGCTAAGAGAGTGAGTAAACTGCAGACTGATGGTTGATCTTTGCCTTTCATTATTTTATGGATAAGTCTGTGCTTAGAGAGTAGGTGACACTTACTTTATATTATAGGCTTCACCAGAAGGGTAAGATGTGAACTGGCCTTTAAGAATGATACAGGAGAACAAGCATGGAATCCCAAGTCCTGAGACCTCTCATTTAGAGGGGACAAAACTGTCTGTATTAGGAAGCCACAAGCAGACAAAGTAAAAACTCAAATGGGAATGGCTATCCTCAATTTAAAATATGAGGTACAGTCTGTGAGCAGTCTAGATGGAACTGTGGAATTATGCTTCCTTTTGGGTGAAACTGCCAATCACATCTGAGAACCCAGAGGAAGGACAACAGAAGATTTTCAATCTTTAGATGGGTATGTTCAAGTTTTTGAAAATACAGATTGAGAAAAAAAATGTCCTTTTGGAGATTAGGAAGTAAGAAAGCTGGATACTTCAGAAGAACCCATTTATATTGAACTCAGTTGAAGAGGAGAGCAGCTAAAAAGTTGCCCACTTAATATTTGTAGGAGATAAAATGATGCTGTACTAGACAGAATGACGTGGAAAGCAGATAACCTGCTGTACATGTTGGTTGATGCAGCTTGACATGCTGAGGGCTAGCAAAGACTGGTGGATTTCAAAACTGTACACACAGATATTCTCCTGTGACTAGATGTGGAGTAATAATGGTACTTTGCATTACTGTTTAATCACACACAGGAACCACCATTTATCCACCAATGAAATGCATTCACCACTTGGGTAGAACTCAACAGCTGCTGAACAGTGTGTAACACCACTACACAACAGTGTGGGTCACGAAGTGATAAAGAATATTATATCCTTCTGAAAAGGCGGGAACTTTTGGCAGGCAGAATATAATTACTAAAATTGGAATTTGGCCAGAAAGTCAGAACTAACACCTCTGTAGTTGTGAAGGGTACCATGGGATCTTTCATGTCCGCAAGTGGTCAGAATATCCATTTTATGTTCTATCTGAAAAACAGATGAGACATAAAAAGGCATTAGTTTGAAATAGCATTTATAGACAATCTATTTTTCCAGTACACGATATCTTTATCTAAAACTTCCATGTACTGTTTTGTCATTAGCTTCCGTTCTGCTGCATTATGGTAGCATTATTTAATTCATTTCATTCATCTAGAAGAAAGGAGAGCTCTGGCCTCCTGACCCCAATTTTCACTTAAAGAAACAAATTTCTTTTTTGCAAACTAACTCAATTTTTCTCCTGTCAACCTTTAGCCTCGCTTTAAAATATTAACCTTTTTTTCAGCTTGATAAGCACTCAAGTGTCTACTATCCAAATTTAATGTTAATCACTAGTTTTTACCTTTTGATAATGTGATTTTCAATGTTAGCTACCACTCTCAAGAACTCTGAAGTAATTTAAAAAAGAAATGTCCCTTTGGAACTTAGTACTATTTCACCATTTTTGTACACATTCAAAATATGTAAGTCTAATTTAATTAATAGTATTTCTTTTGAGATTTATTGCTTTTTTTATATTTTGTTCTCCAGAAAGTAGGCTAGAAGATACTCCATTGCTATGAAGTAGGAAAACAAGCAAGTGGAGTCATGGGGTACATCTTCACTAATGGCTGTATCAGCGGGTAGCAATTGATTTCTTGGGGATCGATATATCGCGTCTCATCTAGCCGTGATATATCGATCCCCAAATGCACTCCTTTCAACTCCGGAACTCCACCAACGTGAACAGCGGTAGCGGAGTCGACAGGGGGAGCTGCGGACATTGATCCTGCGCTGTGAGGACGGTAGGTAACTCGATCTAAGATATTTTGACTTCAGCTCTGTTATTCACATAGCTGAAGTTGCGTATCTTAGATCAATCCCCTCCCCTAGTGTAGACCAGCCCAAAGTCTGAGGACATGTTTCCAAATGGATGGTTCTGCAGTGAAAATAACTCAACAGCATGGGAAAACAACATCCTTACTTTCCCGTCCTTATGCCTGCAGTCATTATCCAAAATAAGCATATAGTTGTATAAAAGAGAGCAGGCATAGCTGGAGAAAGACTGAAGTAGTAAAGCAGCCATTAAATCAGCGAGCAAGTTTTCTTCTCACTTTTACACAGGTGCTGCCTTACTGATTCATTAGATGAGCATAAGCAGTATAACAGAGGAGAATTCAGCCCATGTTATTGCTATGCTTAAATTAGTCAATCTATGCTCATTTAAGTCCGAAGGTAACAGATATAACAGCAATTTTTTCTAAATCTCTCACAAATGAACAACTCCTTAATTGGCCATATCAGTTACTGCAAATACTAGTGCTGATTTAGGGTTTGATCTTGAAAAGTGCGGATCCCATTGATTTTGGCAAATATACTGAATAAAACCATAACAGGAACACTTTGATTTGGAGAAAATGCCCAGTGTTAGAAATGTGAGAGAGGCAATTTTGTTTTGCCTTTTGACAGACCAGAGAGAACTTCAGAGCAGATACACTCATTTGCTTCAGAAGGCAGGGACATGCAAATTTCTCTTTACTGGCAGTGGCCTTTTACCCTTGAGAGCCAATATTAACATATAGCTTAAAGATTATAGCTCATAATTAAATGGTGACCTAATAATTAATTTATGAAATAGCTCACTGAGTCAAAATGGAGACTCACTGTTTGGACAGTTTAATCTTCCAATGTATGTGTACAAATGAAAAAACACATGTGCCACAACAATTGTTTGTAATGCATTTACCAAGAAAAGTGGCAATCTGTATTTTAAAAATAAATGACATAAAGAGATTATTTTTAGAAAACTTTGAAAAAATCAAATCGTTTGCCATTGGAGCTGCTTAAACAAACAGTAAAAAAAAGGGGGAAAGGGAATTTTTACAAAAGTTTAATGAAAAATGTTGAAGTTTCATTTTCATTTTTTTCTTATTGTTGAAAACTTTCAATCACCTCAGTAAAAGACCTGAAATTTTTCGATGATCCTTTTGTCAAATGTAAGGGTATTTTCCATCAAAAATGAAATCTTTGAAAGCAAAAATCGTTCAAACTCAAAATTCAGGAAGCTTCAACAAGGTCTAGCTGCAATGTTTCTTTATGGTCTTGAGGAGGTCAACATTCCCTGGACAGTCTCTAAACTTTTATATCTTTCTATCACAAGATCCTACACATAGTGGTCTGTCTTTCTGTAGCAACAAAGGCAGCTAAATTAACCTAGGTGAATGTAAATAATGCCCTTATACACAATTTAAATGAAAAAAATACTCCTCATGCTGTAAAAATGATTATGGGGAATTCCTGTGGATGAGCTGTGTTGTGACAGAATGCTGAAATAACCCATCTGTCCATCGACGAGGCAGAGGTGGCTCTTCTCATGTGAAAAAAATTAACGGAAACATCAGCATTATACACAAATATCATAATGTAAAATGTATTCTATTTTAAAAATTAACACAAAATGTGAACTTTGAAATAAGGCCAGGAGAAACCTGGCAGCAGTACGATCTTGAACAGGTTTTGGAGACAAATTCAATGGAAGGAGGTGATAGGTATGGCAGACAATCAGTATGCCCAAGGTGTGGAACTAAGGGGTTTGTATTCACAAAGGATGGGAACATTTTCTGTGATGAGTGACAACTGTTCAAATTAAAACAATGATTCTCAGCTTGTGGCTTCAGCTTCTGGGCATTATACACAGCTCTGCTCAAGTTCATTGTTTTGATCAAAATTCTTAGCCAACTTGACTTCCGTCATAAAAGGCCTGATCCAAAGTCCACTAAAGTCAGTGGGAGTACTTCCAGTGACTTCCATAAACTTTGCATTAGACACAATGAGAGGAACGTTGATTACAGAAACAACCTCTAACACAAATAAAGCAAGTGTGAGAAGCAGCATTAAGATCCCTACCTGCCTTTCTAAGCAGAAACAGAGACAAAGAAAATACATCACCCATCCTGTTCAGTAATCAGCAGGGCTAGGAAGAGGAAAGGGGCAATTTTATAGTATTGAATGGAGACGCAAAGGAATCTTAATGCAATGTCCTGACCAGGCCTCAGTGTTTCTGTGATTTATATCAGGTCAAGTGCCCTCAGTTTACAAGTAAAAGGATGAGTTTTTTCTAGAGACATGCAAACTCAATGAGGAATGTGAAAGTCAAACTGGATTGTTTCTTGCACATAATCATGAGTAACTGTGATCCAACTGACACGTATGACACATGTACCTGCGGTACAGCGGAGATGCACAGAATGTACAGTAAATTCTTAGGGATGACAACTGGGGGGAAAATAGTGTTTTGCTTGTAAGCTGAGTAAATGTATTTCTCTGTGACTCCAGGTCAAAGAGACAAACATGGAACTCCATGATGCTATTTTGACTGTCACTTTTCATAGTAGAAGGGAGAAAATCCTTCCCTTCCTACCAACTCACAGGCCTGGAGGATTTTCTTTGAAGTCAGAGAAATGTGGTTCTGCTGGGTGGTGGCAGGGAGTGAAGCAGGATTTGGGGAGCCCATGCAGCGGGTGCTCACCCTCTGCATGCGCTCTAGAGTCTGCTGTGCAGGGGCTCCCTGCAAGCCAATGTGCTGTAGGGCTTTGAGGATGGGATGAAGTAGGCCATGGGATGGGCCCGGGTGATGAATCCACTGGCATCTCTTTTTCCTTAAGAGTTGGAGACATCCACTGGCCTCTCTCTTTCATGAGAGTTATGACTAAGGAGCAAGATTCCTTCCCAGCCAGCCCGAAGGAAATCTGCTGGAAACAGCCAAATACTCAGGATGTGTGCTGGGGAAAAGGTTTGGGAGATTTCTGCAGCCTAACCTCCTTGGTAAAACTAGCAGGAGAGACATTATTTTGGCTTTAAATATCTGGCATGTCTCTACAATTTGAATTTGTTTCTGATATTTAGCTCCAGAGTAAAATGAATTCTTGCTAGGCTTAGAAGGGTTGTTTGATTGTGCACTCGGGATGGATGTAGTTTTCGGCCTTTCAAATATGGAAACAGCATTCCAAACTATGAACAAGTAACTGAACATAAAGCTGAACATAATCTTAACTACTGAGCACAAAGAGACAACTTGTCTGAAGGAGGGTCCAGTTTCTAAATGAAAGAAAGAATGGTTTCAGCAAGGTGCTTTGATTGATGTCTGAGCGTGTGACCTTGTGGACTGCTAAGGAAACCAATCAAGTGATGGAATTTGAGCCTTCAGTCCTGTCTGGACCTCCTTTGGTTCCTTGACTGGTCTAGTCTGCTAGGACTACCTGCCCATAGACTCTTACTAGTTTAATTATATGGAACGGTAATACTGACTACCATTTCTGTCTAGTGTTTCTATCAGTGTCTGTCCTCGTTCAAACATGTCCTCAGCAATATATTGTTAAAGGAATCCAAAAGCTAGCTTACTTTCCTTTTTAAAACTATTTATTAGTGTTTGCCCAGCTATTATGGAAGCTGTTTCTGAATAAAAACCTCCTTCCTCACCACCCCTAAAAGCTTCTCTTAGAGTCTCATTCAGTGAATTTGATATCGGATGCTGGAAATCACATATTTTGCCCTGATTCCTAGGGTGGATGCTGTACTCTAGATTTGCCCATTACTACACATGAACAGAGTGCTATTTGTAAAGGTGCATAACTTGATCAAATCAAAAACAGGTTTCATCAAAGAAACCCCCTAAAAGGCACCTTCCTCATCCAGGGCTGTTTCCCTATCAGATTTCAACTTTCCACTTGCAGCAATTCTAGTGCTGAAGCTCATTGAAAAATGTCACTTTTTTAAATAGTGGGGAAATACATTTTCACTCCACTCTCCTTATACTTCAAAATGTCAGAATCATTCTTAATCAAACTTTTCAACCAACCCCCACCCCTCCTCCCAAAATCCACAACTCCCTCCCCTCCCACCCCACAAAAATAGCACTCCATCAAACTCACCTTAGGAAGAGATCAAGTCTGTAAAATTTCAGCTTGAAAGATGAAAGTTTCGGAGTTATGAATGTTTAAAAATAGCATCATGGAATGGAAACTATTATGTAACCTTAACTAAAGTGGTCACTGCCATTCTAAAGAGAACCTTATTTACTAGAAAAAACATGCATTTGCACTGAGCAAAAATTTAAGTTTCATAATATTCACAAACATTTCAAACAGCAGGGAAAATACTTGGCGGGTTTTTTTTATTCTGTGATAGAAACCGTTGCTATTTTGTTAGAAATATTCATACCGAAATTAAGGAGGACAACTGAATTTATTGGTCTAATGCTGGCAACTCCTACTTAAACAAAAATTTTCATAGACCTCAGTGGAAATTTTACCTAAGTAAGGACTGTTGTTGCAGAATTATTTTCTGCCTCTTCATTTTTCCAGTATATGTTTAAAATAATTGCAAATACTTAATACTATGACACAATTTTGTCTTTCATAGCACTACCATCACTAATACTACAATAGGTCCCAGACTACCTTTGTGTTCAGAAGAAGGTCTTCTACACACAACTATTATACATATCGGTGTTACATTTAGAAGGGTGGAAATGCAAACACTGTGTACAGGACAACCAATACATTTCCCTCCCATCAGCCGATAGAGGCGTCTAGTGTGAAAGCTTGGGGAGAGGGGGAGAACAGTAGCTCCAGAGAAGAAAGAACCTACCATTGGTTTCATGTTGTGGCTGATGGAACACTCAAGGAGTAATAGCCATTGTGTGTTTATGGAAACTGGGAGTTGACTAAAAAGTGCCCTGTCAGTTTTCTGCTCATTCTTGCCAGCTGCATTAAAATGCAGCCCTGAGCAATTTTTTTTGTCTGGAATTTCAGGAGCATGGAGTACAAAAGAGCTGATGAGCAATGAATGCTTCACCCTTCCTCAATTAATCTTGTCTCCCTACCTTTGCTTTTGCTTTCCCTCTACATGAAGGTAATAATGACACCCTCATCCATTATCCTTTTATCCCTGTTATTCTCGTGAAATTGCTTAATAATATGTTACAGATTCGTCTTCACTCACATAATTCTTCCTGTCATTTGCAGTATATCATCCTGCAAACATACAGCCCACTTTCACTGGCCGTTCTTTGAAGATTATTGTCAGTGACATCTTCAGGATGCGTTTGGAATCTGGAGCATCATTTCCGTTGTGATGGGGAATTACACTGACTTATCTGTCATTGCCAAAAGCACAACAAGCAATTCAGTGTTAATGCAAAGGTAACACAGGTTTTTATCAGGCTGACAGAACAAGAGAGCTTGTAAATTTATGCTAATATGGCCCTTTTATAGTTTAATAACCTTCTTCTCTACTGGAAAAAGGCATATATACATGCATGCGCACACACACACACACAGACTGGTAGTTTAATAATCTGTGTCAGAGTGTAGTAGGTAATTTGTAGCTGATCCTCTTGTAATTATTTATTTTAAATCTTTTTATGAAGGCTAATCTCGTAGCACAGCAGATCCCCAGTTTTTGTTATAGAGAAGTAGTAAGAACCAACAGAACAGTCTCTATTTCTAGTGGCAGAAATTAACTGTAAATTGTTTCTGGAGCATGAATTTTTTATCTCTTAGTAAAATGATGACAGACCAGGAAGGGGAAAAAAAAAAAGAGTCTATGGCTGCTGATTCAGTTTGCTTTCCTCACCAAAAGATCAGCAATACTACAAACAAGCAGTTTTTCTTAATCCAGGGTGGCATTCCAGAGGGATCCAGGCTATCCTACATGCATGTCAAATCTGACAACACATGACAAGCCGGTCGGCGTGCAGTAATTTGACTAATTATATGGGATTAGAGCATATTAATGCAAGCTGTTTTCTCCAGAGTTAATGACCTGCTGACTGGGTTCTGTAAGGCCTCACTAGGTCTACAGACAGCTAAAAAACAAAACCCTGCTTTCTAAGCCGTCGTCATTTCACATCAGCAAATGAGTATATCAAACTACTGAGCAGCAAAATTCAAGCGACATTTTGTCTGCTACAGACCCATGCCATCTTCCCTAACTTTCCACCTCAAGGGTTTCTTTGATATAAAATTAAAATTAACTTGGGGGGTGGGGAGGGTGAGAAGCTCTGCAAAGCAGAGTCCAGAAACTGAGGAAGCGATGCTTTTCTAATTTTTTTTTTTTTAAAGGAGTAGGAGTGGACTCTGGATATAGTGAGATAAAACTAATAGTTCATATTGCATAGCCATGTGATTTCACTATGATGTTAAAGTCTACACTTTTCCTCATATAACTCAGTACTTCAGAAAAATTAAACTATATAATATAGTGTTGTCACCACAAGATATTAGTAATGGCTATGGAGACACTTTCATTATAAACCACTTTTTTGCTTGTAACTTTTGGAAAAAAATATTCTTTGGGCTGAATTTTTTATTTGCTTGTTTTTTCTTAGTGCAGTGTTTCTGTTTTGTTTTTGCAAATTGTGGAAAACATTCTGAAGAAGTGAATATGAATTAAATTCATTTCCATACTTGAGTGGATCATTTGAAAATAGTTTCATTGTAAAAGTTAAAACTTGCTATACATTTAGATTTGAATGGTGACGAGAACTTTTAACACATCTGAAATAATATGATTTAAAATTATCAGTTTTTTTCAAGAACCACATACTGTGCATGCACACTAACTGATTTTTCAAAAACTCAGTAACACAGTTAAGTACAAAGCCCCAGTTATGCACTACAATACGGAGCATCACATACTGAAATAAAGAAATGCGCCTTGCATGATTAGACTTAAAATAAACATTTGACTCAGTATCTTATTATGTATACATGTGAAAACAAACCTGAATCTCACATAATGCACAGTGAAAGGCTATTGTGTTTATATTCAGAGTTTTGAATATTTTAATCTTATATTGCATATTAAAAAGATGGATGAACAATATGAGAGTTCAATTGGGTTTGTTGGGAAGATTATGCTTACATCCCATACTAAAATAAATGTATGTACCATCCCTCACTGTTTTACTTTTCTTTAAGTAAAAAAAATGCTATAACCTATTAATGTAACATTATGCATTAGAGTATACATGCACAAAAGAAAGGAAACTGAATTGCAATACAGACACATTGAACATATATTCATGGCATAAATGTAACAGTATATGCATTGATACAAAATATGGACTGAACATGTGCGCAAAGAACCATAATTATGAAATTCCTGACTTTTACACATTTAAATTCACATATTTCACTTTGCATGAATGAGTAAATAGTGAAAAATAATTAATCAGATGTTTAAAGTTAACGTATGTTGTACACAGTAGGCCAAATTCTGCTCTCATTTGTACAGGTGTAACTCCACTGTAACGGAGTCAATGGAGTTACTCCAGAACTACACTGGCATAAATGAGATCAGAACTTATCTAATGATTTGAGTTATGCCATTGAAAGCCTTTCAACCAAAGTCTCTCCTGATTTAAACCTACTACAACTCCCACTGAAATTAGAGGAGCTTTGCAATGCATAAGCCAGAGGAGAAATTGACCATTTGCGACTTCCATTTGGAAAAGGCACTGAGCTATTCTCTGCTTTTAGTGTGTGACAGAAGAGGGGTCATGGAACATCTGAAAAAAGTCCTAAGAAAATTAGATGGTTTGGGAGATTGCTAATTGGGTAGGGAATTTCACATTTAACTTACTAGTTAAAATACAGCCAGGGAGCCAAATCCTGATCTTGCCATTGACCGCAATAAGACCCACTGACCTTGTCTGTAGGGACTGAAAATCATCACCATCCAACTGGCGTTGACTACTCTGTGTAAAATGAGTTGGCAATTATACTTCACTTTACAGCAGATAGGTGTCAACAACACTAAAAGTACTACCACAATTGACACTTTTTTGCACTCTTAGCAGAGAGCCCAAGGATTGAATAAGTATGAAGACTACTAAACTCTTACCCCAGAAGGGGTTCCTTCAGATCAGTGGTCAAGAACATTGGCAGGGAAGTGTGGGAAAGGTTGCTCTGCTGCTGCTCAGGCATAAATAAAGGACATTGGTCTTTGAGGCTGTCAATCCAGTACCTTTCCAGAGAACTAAATTAGCTGTACACACAAAGTGTACATATTCCTTCCAAAAGGAATTAAAAAAATTACTCATCCAAAACAGACATTTAACACTCCTCTGCATAACTATGTAATCAATTTTATAGCAAGTATGACAGCAATAAATTGTAATTACTTTTAAACATCTGATTCTGTATATTTAGAAAGAAAAAATACTGCAACAGAACAAGATACATGATGGCTAAAAATGAAAAAAATAATTCAAATATAATATCTAAAAAGAACACATATAAACTTATAAGAAAGGATCAGTATTAGATACCATTAAACATTACTAGAAAATCAGACACAATAATACAGGATGTTTATAGAAGTTCTGAATGTGAAGGCACTGTTAATCTAAAATTCCAAGCTTTGTAACTGACAGAAATTTGGTAGCTGCACCCATACAGCCCGATTATCATTGATACCTTCAAATCTCTGTCACATCGGCCACAGATGATCTTCCTGAAACTTGCACAGAGGCATAAATCATGTTGTTGTCTTTCCTCCTGTGTTGTTATATTAATTCTGGCAGAGGGACCCAATGTTTGTGACACTATGGGCTGCAATGACAACTTGCCAAGAGCCCAATGCCTGAGCCTAATTTACATATACATTTCCATGTTTTACTTACATATATTTTCTTTTATTTTAATCTTCCTCAATAGATAAATAGAAATTACTTGCTGTTTTAGCAGCAGAGAATCCTGTGGCACCTTATAGACTAACAGATGTTTTGGACCATGAGCTTTTGTGGGTGAATACCCACTTCGTCAGATGCATTCACCCATGAAAGCTCATGCTCCAAAACGTCTGTTAGTCTATAAGGTGCCACAGGATTCTCTGCTGCTTCTACAGATCCAGACTAACACGGCTACCCTCTGAAACTGCTGTTTTAGTTCATCAGAGAGAGAGAAAAAGAAAAAAGCAGTACGATTAGCTTTGTTCCTAAAGTGTAGTGGCTGGTGGAACCACTTTTTTTTCTGCAAATCACATGTGGTCCACAAAGGGGACACACTGCATTGCATTGGATATGAGGATCTCTCTGGAGTCAGTGGATATGCACTGAGCATGTTCGGACAATCCATTGTTACATCTGGAGGTAAGTTATGTTCGCAAGACACCATGATATCGGAAACTAAAAAATGAGAAGGCCATAAACAGTTTTCTGATAAAGGCTACTTATGAATACTTTTGTCTGAGCATTTACTGAACTTATGCCAGAAGCATAGCTGCATAAGACTGCAAGGTCCTGAAATTCTGGGTTCATTCTAAGTTTAGAAAAGAGCCTCCAGTATTCAGACAAATTTAGGTGCATAGCATGACATGCTGAAGGTTCCTTACACAGGCAAATGTCTGTAACAGTCTGTGCACACAGTAAGAGTTGTTTTTTAAAACAGGCCTACTGAAGCACCAAGATTTGTGACTTTTCTTTTGAAGTCTTACAATTATGTAGGAAGACCGCATTTTGTGGAAGACACGAAAAAAGATCAGAATGAAGCTTGATACCTAAGCAAGCTGCTACTCTAACCAATTTGCCTCCAATTTTCTCGTAAATGACTCATCCCACTAGAGAGCCCGAACTTGATGCGAAGACCAGGTTAACTGAAGAAAACATTGTTTCTTCTTGTAGGCAGTTCTAATGCAGCATCATGGCTAAGTGGACCTTTAAATCTCTACAGAAAAAATAAAATACATAAAGTAAGGAGACCCAGAAAGGATTATTCCAGAACTATTTAAAGAGACATCACGATTTATAACAATCAAAAACAGAAATCAATCCTTTTGAATGAGAAGATTGAAGATCAAGTTACAAGTTATTTCTTGTCAGTTCAGAGTAACCATTAAATAAACTTTCATACCGACAGTTGGCAGTATTTAAAAAAAACAGATTATTTTAAAGAATGTTCAAGGCCTGAGCTACCCTGTCCAAATGTAAACAAAGATCTGATTGACTACACACACAGTCAAGGCATGATAGCACAACACTTTTATTATGCAGAATTTTCTTTGGGAGCAAACCGATCATCAAATAGATTCCATAAAAGGTAAGGACTTCAAAATTAACGTTCTGAGTGGATTTCAAAACATTGAATTCAGTGCACAAACACACAATGTAAGGTTTTTTATCTGCCTGTAAATGATGAGGACAATAATCAAAATCCTAGAAGTATATAGCAACTGAAGAACAAAAAGGCACAGCAGAGAGCTCCATAACATTGCTTATCCCAGTCAAAAAAGGACAACTGTTAAAAATGTGCTTCTGAGAGTTTCAAACCATGATTGTAAAAGAAAGTCCATCAAATTAATACTGAGGACCATTTTAAAGCTTTTATTCTGAAAAGCTTTTGAAAAAAAGATTTAAACTCATGAAAACTCGCGATGAGTACTAAGTAAACCCTTTAATGATAGATCCGGTTTAAGGGGGAGGAACAATGAAATGTTATTACAGATAAATCGTTACTTGTGGATTGTAGCAGCGACAAAGCATGTGCTAAAAGATACGTGCCACAGCTCTCCTCAGCATATATCCCACACATTTAAAATATGGAGAGAAGAGATTTTTGTCATTTTATTAGAAACAATCATAAATGAAAACAGTGTCATATTTTTTAAACAACAACAAAAATATCGACAGTTTTTATTAAAATCACTCAGCACTCATGTTCAAAACATGCACAAGCAAACGCAGTGTAGCGTGACCTTTATACAATTACATATTTATGTAGAAAATACTACTGGATGTTTGTAGCCTCGAGTATACACATGATATTCTCAAGACTTCTAACAAACTACTCTTATTAAAAAAGTTTGCACTGTACAATACATTTAACATGCAGAAAATTATTTTTTCAAAAATACAACAGGAAACAGCGTGAGCAGTGAGAAGAAGGAGCTGGGTAGTTGTCATCTCATCAAAAATAATGAATGCTCAAGAGGTTTCTAACTTAATGTCTTCCCAGTCATTTGTCCAATAACAATGGGCTACCAGGAAAGAAAAGAGTAGGCACAGAACACACTGCTTCTTCATCAGCTCTAGCTAGCACCTGTAACCTCTAAACAACTATGTACCAGCTGAAATCTACATCACAACATCCCCAAAAGACAACTGGAAATGTTGTTCCTAGCCTGCTGTGCCTTCATTCAGTTAAGGGATGCACCACATGGTGGATGACAGCTTTGTGTCTGCCCCATCTTGCAGCCTCCCCTCCTCTCTTGACACACAGTCATGCACACACAAAACAGTCTTATGACTAATGATGCAAACATGAACTGTAAAGTCTCCTTAATTTGACCCTTGTTAAACTCCTAATTGGATTGAGGCGGGCTCAGAGTGGAAAGCAACCTTGGATTATTCAAGAAAGCTTTTACAAAATGAAGACCAAATTACAAAAGGCTTCCACTCTGGCTGCAGGACACCACAAAGAACAGGCAATGAATTGCAGCTGTCACTTAAGTTAAAAATCTAATCAATTGCCTTTTTTAAACAGGTAACTTTTTGAACAGGTTCTTCATTGTGATACTCTTCAGAGTGTGCTTGACCCAAATTTAATAAGCTGCTATTAAAGCAGAAGAGCAGCTGTAGAGCAAACACTGTAGAGTGATACTGTGCATTCAGAGTCTTAATGATTTTAAAATGACTACAACCACTGCTTCATTCAGGAGGAACAAAGCTCAGGGCTCTTTGCTCAACAATGTCTTAACACAAACTGTCTGAACAGACAGCATTCATTTGTCCTTCATGAACCCAAAAGGTCAGCTGCATTGCTGAGAACATCTCAACAGTTTAATTGTTTCTTCTGTAGGAAGACAGAGGAGAAACTTGGAATTTCCTTATATATGAAAACTAGCCTTTTTTCCCCAAGGAAATATACAGCTTAAGTACAGAGACAAGGGGTGCATGATATGCAGACAGGTGTAAAACATGAAGTAATTATAGAAGCTCAAATTAGTTCCTAGGCCTGAGGCAAAAAAGAGAACAGTGCTTTGACAAAAGGGAATAGCAAATAAGGATAGCAAACAAAAAATGGCTTGAATGTGTAAATTAGCAAGAAAAATGAGACAGAAAAGCAGCTTTACTCTACTATTATTCACCACATGAGAACAGAGCAGCTGAACATGATCAAGAGGGCTTTGGAGGAGAGAGGCAGGCATCAACACTGAAATCAAGCCAAAGAGTGGCAGGCCCGCACTTTCTAGTCAGTCATTCATTATGTGGTGAAGTGCTCTTGAGAAGTGCCTCTTATACTTGACCTATCATATTACTTCTTCTGTAAACACATAATCCCTGCTTGTTAGGTGGTGTCAACACTAGCATTCATTCACTGTGGTAGTCCTTTTGTGTATAGACACTTTAGAAGTGCTGCCAAAACCAAAGAATTGACACCATAATAAAACAATTTGAATTTCAACCAGGTAAACAGATCCTATGCATTTCTGTAAAAAGCAGTGTGTAGAGCAGTACATCAATTTTCCCTTATTTGAGACCAAGCTGTTTTCTTTTTGCAAGACTATTTTCTCTTTGTCTTTTTAGAAGTGATAATGAGTGCCTAGTAATTAAGATGATTTAATGAACAGATTTAAGGCCAAGAATAATATCCAGTGCAACGTATTTATATTGTGCACATAAATAAAAAGAATTTAAATATTTTCAGTGGGAGAGAAATGTGGAAAACCCCAACAAAGACAAGCTCAATGAGTTTGTGAAGAACTTAATGTCATCAACATGATGTATGTGGCTGGCATGAAAATTATGAGAAAAGCAAAAAAGTGATTGAGATTTTGTCACATAATTTCATCAGATCAGCCATGTATCATTTCAATTTAAACTTAGATTTAAAATTCCATGCAATGAATGAATCAATCATTATAAGTAGGTATATAATGCAATATTGTGCAGTTATGATTATTTTGTTTCTTGCTACAGAACCAAATTCAGATTTAAATATTAGTTCAATTTCTTCTTACTTAACCAATTTAAAATGATACATGATCAGTTCTCTGTTTCTAACATAGGATAGGATACTGTAGCCAGGATAGTGCCTTGTAATGAGTGAAGTGCCCAGCACACTTTTGGGTACCCTATAACTAAGGCTGAAAGTCTGTCATGGAGGTCACAGAAGTCATGGATTCCATGACTTTCTGGGATCTCCTTGACTTCTGCAGTGCAGGTGTGGCTGACCCCAGGACTTCCCAGCTGGGGCAGTCCCGGGGCCCCGCTATACTTGTTGCTGTTCAGGCGGCCCCAGGCAGCTTGACCTGGGGGACCCCAGGTAGACACCCTCGCCCTGGAGCAGCTGCGGGGCTCGGGGCCGCCTCCCTCCTCCTGGGAGCAGTCGTGGGGCCCTGGGCCGCCCCATCCCCCCAGAGCAGCCGCAGGGCCCCAGGCCACCCCACACAGGAACAGCAGCAGGGCCATGGAGGTCCCCCCAGAGCAGTAGCAGTGCCCTGGAGCCCCCGGAGCACCTAAGATTTAGTCAGGGGTATTTATTAGTACATGGACAGGTCGCAGGGCCATGAATTTTTGTTTGTTACCTGAGACCTCTCCATGACTTTTACTAAAAATACCCATGATTAAAATATAGCCTTATATACAACTAATCAAATTATCACTACCTTTCACTCAAAATATGATAAAAGAGTAAAACTCTTCTTTTGTGATAGAATAGCAATCAAAAACACTGTTACAATAAAGTATCTGGTTTTACACAGAACCTTTTAAAAGAGATCCCAAGAAGATTTACAAAAGATCAATGGTACTTGTGATGGGGCAAGGCCAGATGGCTACAGTAAAGTACTGAGAAACAGGTATGTTAGCCCCAGGCTAAACAAATCCCTAGTACCCTGGTAACCAAATGGCAGTTGCTCCAGGTTAATCAAGGCACCTGGAGCCAATTAAGA
>NC_133769.1:322237978-322240787 GCF_003597395.2 Chelonoidis abingdonii
AGAGAAAAAAAAAAAAGCAGTAGATTAGCTTTGTTCCTAACATGTAGTGGCTGTGGAACCCACTTTTTTTTTCTGCAAATCACATGTGGTCCACAGGGGACACACTGCATTGACTTGGAATATGAGGATCTCTCTGGAAGTCAGTGATATGCACTGAGCATGTTCAGGAAATCCATTATTACATCTGAGGATAAGTTATGTTCGCAAGACACCATGATATCTTGAAACTGATAAACTGGAGAAGGCCATAAAAGTTTTCTGTAAAAGGCTACCTTATGAATACTTTTGTCTGAGTTTACTGATATTATGCCAGAAGCATAGCTAGCATAAGCTGCAGGTCCTGAAATCTTGGGTTACCATTCTAAATTTAGAATAAGAGCCTCCATATTCAGAACAACATTTGGGCCATCATGAACATGCTGGAAGGTTCCTTTAACAGGCAAATGTCTGTAACCAGTCTGTGCCACAGTAAAGTTGATTTTTTAAAACAGGCCTACTGAAGCACCAAGATTTGTGACTTTCTGAAGTCTTACATTATGTGGAAGACCTGATTCATTTTGGATGAACAAAGATCAGAATAGCTTGAATATCCTAAGCAAGCTGCTATCTACTACAATTTGCCTCCAATTTACTTAAATGTACTTCATCCACTAGAGGCCCAATTTATGCAGAAGACCAGGTTAACTGGAAAGAAAACATTGTTCTTCTTGTAGCAGTTCTAATGCAGCATCTGGCTAAGTGGACCTTTAAAATCTCTACAAAAAAATAAAATACATAAAAGTAGGGAGACCCATAAAGGTTTTCCAGAACTTAATTTCAAGAGACATCACAAATATAACAATCAAAACAGAAAATCAAATCCCTTTTTGAATGAGAAGTTGACAGATCAAGTTTAAAGTTATTTCTTGTCAGTTCAGAGTACATTAATACTTCACAGACAGTTGAGTATTTAAAAAAACAACAGATTATTTAAGGATGTTCAAGGCCTTGGAGCTACCCTTGTCCAAATGTAAACAAAGATCTGATTGACTACACACACAGTCAACATTGAAGCACAATCACTGTTTATTATGCAGAATTTACTATTGGAGCTAAACGCTCATCAAATTAGATTCATAAAACAGGTAAAGGACTTCAAAATTAACGTTCTGAGTGGGATTTTCAAAAACATTAATTCAGTGGACAAACAACACATGTAGAGGTTTTTTTTATCTGGCTTAATGATGAGGACAATAAATAAAAATCACTAGAAAGTTATAGCAACTGAAAGAACAAAAAAGGCTCACAGCAGAGACTCCATTAAACATTGCTTATCCAGTCAAAAAGGACAAGCTGTAAAAATGTGCTTCTGAGAGTTTCAAACCATATTGTACAGAAGTCACATCAAATTAATACTGAGGACCATTTAAAGCTTTTATTCTGAAAAGCTTTTGAAAAAAGGATTAAACTATGAAAACTCGCATGATACTAAAGTACCTATTAATGGGTTTAAGGGGGGAGGAACAATGAAAGTGTTATTTTTAGATAAATCGTTACTTTGTATGTAGCAGCACAAAGCATTTGCTAAAGAGATACTGCAACAGCTCTCTAGCAATATCCCACACATTTAAATACTGGTTAGAAAGAGAATTTTTGTCATTTATTAGAAACAATCATAAATGGAAAACAGTGTCATATTTTTTAAACAACAACAAAAATATCGACAGTTTTTATTAAAATCACTAGCACTCATGTTCAAAACATGCACAAGCAAACGCAGTGTAGCGTGACCTTTATACAATTACATATTTATGTAGAAAATACTACTGGATGTTTGTAGCCTCGAGTATACACATGATATTCTCAAGACTTCTAACAAACTACTCTTATTAAAAAAGTTTGCACTGTACAATACATTTAACATGCAGAAAATTATTTTTTCAAAAATACAACAGGAAACAGCGTGAGCAGTGAGAAGAAGGAGCTGGGTAGTTGTCATCTCATCAAAAATAATGAATGCTCAAGAGGTTTCTAACTTAATGTCTTCCCAGTCATTTGTCCAATAACAATGGGCTACCAGGAAAGAAAAGAGTAGGCACAGAACACACTGCTTCTTCATCAGCTCTAGCTAGCACCTGTAACCTCTAAACAACTATGTACCAGCTGAAATCTACATCACAACATCCCCAAAAGACAACTGGAAATGTTGTTCCTAGCCTGCTGTGCCTTCATTCAGTTAAGGGATGCACCACATGGTGGATGACAGCTTTGTGTCTGCCCCATCTTGCAGCCTCCCCTCCTCTCTTGACACACAGTCATGCACACACAAAACAGTCTTATGACTAATGATGCAAACATGAACTGTAAAGTCTCCTTAATTTGACCCTTGTTAAACTCCTAATTGGATTGAGGCGGGCTCAGAGTGGAAAGCAACCTTGGATTATTCAAGAAAGCTTTTACAAAATGAAGACCAAATTACAAAAGGCTTCCACTCTGGCTGCAGGACACCACAAAGAACAGGCAATGAATTGCAGCTGTCACTTAAGTTAAAAATCTAATCAATTGCCTTTTTTAAACAGGTAACTTTTTGAACAGGTTCTTCATTGTGATACTCTTCAGAGTGTGCTTGACCCAAATTTAATAAGCTGCTATTAAAGCAGAAGAGCAGCTGTAGAGCAAACACTGTAGAGTGATACTGTGCATTCAGAGTCTTAATGATTTTAAAATGACTACAACCACTGCTTCATTCAGGAGGAACAAAGCTCAGGGCTCTTTGCTCAACAATGTCTTAACACAAACTGTCTGAACAGACAGCATTCATTTGTCCTTC
>NC_133769.1:322240887-322242946 GCF_003597395.2 Chelonoidis abingdonii
CCTTTCATTCATCTATTGTCATGATTCCTTGCATTTGTCTAAATTTGACTAAAAACTCCTCAAGATTGGAATTGTGTCTTTTTTATTTCTGTGAGACAATGCAGAAATGTATGCTACTCTATAAAATTAAACAAGGACAATAATAAATAATGCAGGATTGAGAGTGGATGGCTCACAAGCAGTATGTTTAGTAACACTAACTTAAGTACCTGGCAGTGTCAGGCAATACAGGCAAATACAGCAATGTACTGACTCAGCAATAGTTCACTCATTATTGAACATTAGAACCCATTTTAGTGAGGCAGGGACTGTTGGCCAAGATTGTCAGTTTTATCCTCTACCTTTTTTTTGTGTGTTTGTTTTCAAGAAGTGACACGACATTTTTCCCAGTCATTAATCTTGTCCCTTCCCACCTGATCCTCATGTCAACCCCCTCCTCTTTCACTTCTCTCCACTTTCATACACATTCTTTCCCCCCATTCTGTTAAAGTCTTCCCCTACATTTCCTGCTCCTCCATTTCTCTCTCATAACTCTTCCTTATATTTCCTTCCCTGGTTTCATGCTTTGAACTCACTTTCACACATACTCTCCAACCTAAATTGGAACAGTCATCTTTAGAATGCTGCCAAATGCCTTTTTTCCTCTTCAAACACACACATCTCATGAGATGCTCCTATCCTGATTTTATTGACAATGTTTCCATAATTTCCCACTTAGCAGTTGTTATCTCATGTATGTCTGACTCACCCTGTAAGCTCACTGGGGTACAAACCTTATCTTTTAACAAGTTTCATAAAGTGCATTCTATACAGTGCCTCATAATTAACAACCACTATTTAACTTCTACCTGCACAGTCTCCAGACATGCACAGATGGGGGTCTCAGCTTAACATCTTCTCTGAAATAGTGGTCTCTGGCAAGCAGCAGGCAGCCACTTGAACTTAAATTGGTTTAGTTAAACAGATGCAACTTGTATGTGTGGACTTTTTGTATTGGTTTAAGACTAGTTATATTGATTTAACTTGTGCCTGTAAATTTACCAACATAAGCTACATTAATGGAAGCCTGGTTTAAACTGATCTAAGTATATCCACCCAGAGAAGTTGCACCAGTTTAAACTAAATCAGCATAAAATCATACCTTTAGTTAAACTGATGCATTATGTGCACATCAGGTCTTAACATGACACTGCAGAGTCAGTTCTAGATGAGAGTTCAAATAGCAGTATGCAGTTTGAACTTACTACATACTGTCCAAGAAACAAGCATGTCACTGATCTTCAAGGTCATTGAAACTTAACTGCCAAGTTCTGTTTAATCACAGTAGGTGAATGATCATCTATTTTTACATTTAACTACTTGAACGTAAAAACTGTTTTACATGAAGGTAAGTTACAGAGTAAATTATATCCACTGGCCCAAATGCAGCATAGTATAAGTGGTGCATCTCCCATGTAAACCTTGGTGTTAAATTAAGCAGAGACATAAAAAGGGTTCAATAAATGTTAGGTGTATGTTAGTCATAAAATAGATGTAAAGTGGTAAATTAGTGCAGGTGCATAAAATTATCATTATTGTTACAAAATAAGAAAAGCGGGAAAAGGACTACAGAGTCATTCAAACTCTCTTTCGTGTTTAATGATTTATCCACAATGGAATGTGGGGGGAGGGGGAAAGAGAGAGAGAGAGAGAATATAAATAACTCTATAGTCCAGTCACTAGGGCACCTACCTGGGAGGAGGGAGACGAGGGTCCAGTTCCCCTGCTCCAATCAGTCTTTCATTATTAATCCACACTGGAATAGCTGCAATAGGAGAGCTAGATGGAGCCCCATATCAGAATAACCCATAGTTCAGAGATTATAGCATTCTCCTGATGTGTTCAAATCCCTTCCTCCCAGCTGGTGGGGAAGAGTTGAACCAGGGTCTCCCATATCTCAGAAAAAGACTCTAACCACTGAGTTTAATGTTGTAAAGTAGGAGATGGCTGCACCACCACCACCTCTTTTGCTAGACATACTCTGAATGGGCCCCAATCTGGTATGCAGCCTCTGGCACCC
>NC_133769.1:322243046-322244828 GCF_003597395.2 Chelonoidis abingdonii
ACGTAAAAACTGTTTTACATGAAGGTAAGTTACAGAGTAAATTATATCCACTGGCCCAAATGCAGCATAGTATAAGTGGTGCATCTCCCATGTAAACCTTGGTGTTAAATTAAGCAGAGACATAAAAAGGGTTCAATAAATGTTAGGTGTATGTTAGTCATAAAATAGATGTAAAGTGGTAAATTAGTGCAGGTGCATAAAATTATCATTATTGTTACAAAATAAGAAAAGCGGGAAAAGGACTACAGAGTCATTCAAACTCTCTTTCGTGTTTAATGATTTATCCACAATGGAATGTGGGGGGAGGGGGAAAGAGAGAGAGAGAGAGAATATAAATAACTCTATAGTCCAGTCACTAGGGCACCTACCTGGGAGGAGGGAGACGAGGGTCCAGTTCCCCTGCTCCAATCAGTCTTTCATTATTAATCCACACTGGAATAGCTGCAATAGGAGAGCTAGATGGAGCCCCATATCAGAATAACCCATAGTTCAGAGATTATAGCATTCTCCTGATGTGTTCAAATCCCTTCCTCCCAGCTGGTGGGGAAGAGTTGAACCAGGGTCTCCCATATCTCAGAAAAAGACTCTAACCACTGAGTTTAATGTTGTAAAGTAGGAGATGGCTGCACCACCACCACCTCTTTTGCTAGACATACTCTGAATGGGCCCCAATCTGGTATGCAGCCTCTGGCACCCAAATGGATCAGGCTCCGCCTGCAAATTAGGTCAAAAATGCCTATCCTCCCCCAGTTTATGAATTGCTTTGGGATCAGGGTGGGCAAATGTTTTAGCCTGAGGGCCACATCTGGGTATAGAAATTGCATGGTGGGCCATGAATGCTCACAAAATTGGGGGTCGGGGTGCGGAAGGGAGTGAGGGCTCTGAGCTGGGGCCAGAAATTAGGATTCAGGGTGTGGAAGGGGGCATCAGCCTGGGGCTTAGGGGTTTTGCAGGTGGGAGGAGGTCATGGCTGGGGCAGGGGCATGGGGAGGTTGAGAGCTCTGGCTGCGGGTGTAGGCTCTGGGGAGGGGCTGGGGATGAGAAGTTTGGGGATCAGGAGGATGCTCCAGCTGAGATCGAGGGGTTCGGAGGCCAGGATGGGAGATCAGGGCTGGGGCAGAAGGTTGGGGTGCGAGGGGGGCTCGGGGTCCAGGCTCCAGGTGGCACTTACTGGAAGCAGTGGCATGTCCCCAATCCAGCTCCTATGTGAAGACGCGGTCAGGTGGCTCGGAGCGCTGCCCCATCTGCAGGCACCGCCCCCACAGCTCCTGGAAGCAAGGGCATGCCCCCGCTTTGGGTCCTCCGCAGAGGCATGGCCGGACAGCTCTGTGCACCACCTTGTTCACAGCTGCTGTCCCTGAAGCTCCCACAGGCCACAGTTCCTAGACAACAGAAGATGCGGGGGGTGGCGCTTGGGGTGGGGACTGCTTGCAGAGCCCCCTGGCCCTCACTACCCTATGTGTGGGAGCTGGAGGGGGCACATGCTGCTACTTCCGGGAGCCGTGTGGAATGCCTCCGACCCAGTTCCCCAGCAGGAGCTCAAGGGCTGGATTCCGGACATGGCCTGTGGGCCGTGGTTTGCCCACCCTTGCTCTGGGGTTTATGCACGAGTTAGGCATCCATATGCCTAGAATAAGGCAGTGGTGCACATGCCCAGAAGCAGAAACATAGGCCAGGTCTACACTACGCCTTTAAATTGGTTTAATGGCTGATAAATCGATTTAAGGCTGTACCTGTTCACATGACGTTGTCATTTATATCGATATAAAGGGCTCTTTAAAT
>NC_133769.1:322244928-322344024 GCF_003597395.2 Chelonoidis abingdonii
CCTCGCATACTCTCGTGCTACTATGCTGAACCCATGAACTTGCAAAGGCAGGAGGCAGAGGAGGAGCAGCTATTGCAGGAGCGGCCGGCGACAGCGATTGACGAAGATGGAGGCTGATTCTCCATAACCGCGGGCCCCAGTTTTTTGGAGCTACTGCTATTAACGGGGCATCTTCTACAACCAGGTGGAACGCAATTTGGTGCACGGGAAACAAGCCACAGAGTGGTGGACCACATTGTTTTCATTTGGTGTGGGACGATTCACAGTGGCTGCGAAACTTTCGCGATGCGTAAAGGCACTTTCTTTGACTTTGTGACTTGCTTTCCTGCCCTGAAAGCGCCCATATACACATGAGCAGCTAGCCTCACAGTGAGAATGCGTAGTGCAATAGCCCTCTGGGCTTTGGCAACGCCAGACAGCACCGGTCATTCGCGGGAATCAATGTTGGAATGTGGCATTTTTATTTTTATGCAAGTAGCCAAAGCATTGCTTTTCTGCTAACGAAAGGTTTGACTCGGGAACTTGTGCAGGTGATAGTGGGAGGGTCTTTTCTTTTGTGGGTTTTTTATCCCTATTTGGCCCGTGAGCACCTAGGGCACCCAACATGACCGCACGGGGTTACTTTTCAATGGTGCTGCAAGCACTGGTGATTTTCAAGGACGTTTCACCCCACATCCACTTTTTTGTTCTGACGCTCGCGTCTTCGAAGCAGCTACTCTTTTAATAGGCTGGTGAGAAGGTATGTACTGTCTAGCCAGAAATACCGGGTGGGAATGCAAAGTGCCTATATATTCTGGGGGACCCAGTTTTACCCCTTGCATGCCATGGCTCATTTGAAACCACACAGGCAGCCCTGTCTTTATTCAAGCTACAGGTTTGAGCAAGTGGCAGGTGTGGTGTAAATTGTGCAATTTTGCCGTTTAAAAAGGCGCTGGAGTTTCTTTATTTTCAGCGCAATTCTTCTTGCTGTTGTTCTCTCTCGTCTGTAGTAAGGGAGTAATGTATGGCGGTAGGGGCTGAGGCTAAATTCACCTGTGCCGCTGGTACGAGCAGCCAAGTACTCACCCATACGCACACCTGATTGGGTTTTGGGTGTGGTGCATCTAGTTATTGAAAACAGTTTCAGCACGGGCCGGTACGTTGTGACTGCTTGTGTTGCTTCCCTTGATGAAACCCTCCGCTCTGGGCTTTGATGATTGCATCCCCGTAGGCAACCCATCCTTCCCTTTTTTGTTACGAGGCTGGTGAGGAAAATAAATCAGTATCGTTAAAAATCATGTATTCTTTATTTAAAGAGTATTCCTGTATCTTTTAAAATCAAGTATCTTCTTAAGACTCATCCCTGTAAGCAACCCACCCTCTCTTTGGATGTATCTTTATTAAACAGTAATTTATAAAAAGATGGCAGAGAATTGGATGAAGGTATCCCTGCTGCTGTGCTTGGAAGTGAGGGAAGGGGCAGGCCAATTAAGCCACATTTCAGCGATACTTACAGCCTTTTGCTTGAACTCTCCACGTGAGGGTGGAGGAAGTAGCGGGTGGAGGAATGCCTTCCCCCATGCGTTCTTACACGTCTTGGTGTGAGGAGTATGGGACGTGGGGCTTTGAGGGTGGTATACGTGGGGCTGCAAGCAGCAGTCTGCTACCCGCTGCTCTTCCTGAAGATCACCATGCGTTGGAGATACAGTCTGAGCCACGCCTCAGATCCAGCGTATGCATTCTCGCCACCACTGATCTTCCTGGGCCTACCATCTGTATCTTTTCCTGCCTAGACCCTGCTCAGATCATTCATGGCATCTTCCTGCAGTTGCTACCCACATCCTTCCAATCATTCTGTTTATCCTCTATTGTTACTTCCAAATTTCTGTGAACTTTCATCTCGCATGTCTTCTTCCTCCGCCTTATGCTGAGCAAGCCTCGGATGGTAGGGATGCCTGAGAAAATGTGCAGCTCATGGGTGTTGAGGGAAACCAGGAGATAAGTAAGACTTGTAGGAAAGATATATTTTACAGAAACAAATGCTGTACTCTTTCGACAGTGAATAACACTATCCACCTTACCGAGCACAGTGATTTCACTACAAGGTCGCATGGGTGCATCGTTTAACATATTCAGTGTCTGTTTGACTTGTGTGGGCTATCTTCAACACACAGACGCAGTCCGGGGCACCCAACTTCCATGCGGGCGATGGTAAGGCTTTAAAAAGTTTGACTCTCCACCGTTCATATTGAACAGTGATCTATGATGCCATTGTTCCTGTTAAGAGGAACCTGCAAACCCCAACCCCCCCTTTCCCATCCACCACAGCGCTGGCTGCTATCCTGTAAGATCATGCTAATGCTCACCCTCCTTCACCCCCCGGTCAACGCGTGGCTGGTAGCTGGGAAGATTCCTGCTCGCCAAACGCTGAAAACCTCTGCGCTATCCTTCCTTTCCCATCCCACTCTGCCCAGGTTAGCGCAAAAATCTCCATGTCTGCCCTATGTACATTCCTGAATTTTCACAGGTAAACAATGGATTGATAATCATCTCTCCTAAGAATACCCAGCAGGATGCTGAGTCGTTTGTTTCGGAATTTGCCATCTCAGTGCCTCGGGCTCTGTGCAGCGTGCTATGTGACAAGCAATGATTCTAATTACCTTGGATAAATGCATGGCGTGGAAAAGTTTCTACGATGGGGGATGGGGATAAGGCTGCCTTGGCCGAAATTGTTTATTCATAGGCTTTTTGAGTCCTCCAAGATCGCATTCATGGGAGATTTCTTTGGAGGATTTTCGCTCCATCCCCAGACATGTTAACGAAATTTCCTGTAACTTGACTGGCTGCGATTGCATCACAGCCCTGATGGCAATTGCATCAGAAACCCCTTGTTTAATCCGGTGTATTGTATAGAATAAGGTTCACTCTACCAGCTGAGGTCGCCTTCAATGTCTGGCTTGTGCTTGGAGGCTGGGACTGTCATTCTTGGGGTCTCAAAAAAAATCTGGCGTGTAGGGTTTATGGACTGCTTGCGTCTCCCAAGGTCGTCTTCATCCTTCATCTCCTCTCCATCTTTCCCCTTCGCGCTAAATCCTCAGACACGGCTTGATATTTCAAGCCCTCAAAGTCTGGAATCCAGGGACAGGGGTGGGATACTGGTAGCGCAGCCCCCCACATTGCATGCAGCTCAGTCATAGAAGCAAGCATGTTTTCGGGCTCTGAGCCTTGACCGTTCCGATTTGTTTACTACTGGTTTCCTGGTTATGCCTGTCTTGAGCTCCTTCACTTTTACTCTGCACTGCACGGTAGTCCCTGCTGTGCCCTGTCCAGTTCATAGACTTTGACAATTCTTCAAATTACTTTTCCATTTCGTCTTGGAACGGAGTTCAGTGAGCACTGATTCCTCACCCCAGATAGCGTTCAGCGAGTACTTCCTGTGGTGTCCAAAATGCGTGCTCTTTTTCGATTCTCAGGAGACTGCAGTTACCGTCGATTGACTCTGCTTGGGTCGGTCACCTGGTTGCTGCAGTCCGAAGCCTCACGCTGCCAAAACAGAAATGGATTCAAACAGTTGTGGGGATTAGGGGCATCCTGTATCCCGGTCCAGTGCCTCAGTGTACCTGTCCGCTGCATATCATGTAGTGCCCCATGGAGAAAATTTCTGAAGCAACATTGGATTGAACTCACTTAAACGGGACTGAGTCTAATCGCTCCCTCATGGTTACTATAGAATAGAGTCCGTGCCTGCTGGGACATGTATAGCCCCGGCTGGCTGCCTCCAGTGCCTCCCCCCCCCATTTGTATCTCACTAACAGTCTCTTTCTTATTCTTTGTAATTCCTTACAACTTCATGACAAAATGGGCGGGGGGCACTTGCCACAGTAGCCCAGAAGGTTGTGAGAAAAGGGAAGCAACGTGGAGCGGGGTGTTGACAACGGTCAGGATAGCGTTACTGATCTCAGGGTCCATGATTGCTGTGCTATGGCGTTTGCTCAATTCACCCCAGGAAAAAGGCGCGAAACGGTTGTCTGCTGCTTTCACAAAGGGAGGGGTGAGGCTGTACCCAGAACCACCAGCGACAGTGAATTCTGCCCCATCATGCACTGGGCTTTCAACCCGGAATTCCAAGGGGCGGGGGAGACTGGGAACTATGGGATAGCTACAGAAAGGCTACCCACAGTGCACCGCTCCAGAAATTGATGCTAGCCATGGAGCATGGACGCAGACTATCGAATTAACATGCTTAGTGTGGACACTCACAGTCGACTTAATAATATCAGTTTTATTAGACCGATTATAGCTAATTCGATATTATCCCGCAGTGTAGACGTAGCCTTAGGCACCAAGTGAGTTTGGGTGCCTACAGCGTTCAGTGACAGTTTTGTGGATTGCAGTGGAGCCTATAACTAGGATTTAAATGCCTAAATCTGGAGTTTAGGCACTTAAGTATCTTTGTGGATCCTGGCCTTAATCTCCTAACTATTCCTAACACACAGAAGGACCAAATTCAGCCTTCACATAAACAGGTGCAGCTCCCACTAATTTTAATTGTACTGACTTAAATGAGAGTTTAATTCAATTGATTAAAATTTGGTCTGTACAAAATACTAAATTGGTATAAGTTGCACTGACCAATTTACCCTTGACGTAAATGAACCCCCTCATTTAAACTGCTGCTAAAGGTGGCCCTTTAACATTACATAACACTTTTTCAAAATGAAATATTTGTAACTGTAGAAATATTTTATAGAATGTTTAAATCCTGACATATTTAACAGCTGAAATTCAACTAAACAAGAGTAGATTATTAAAAACACAAAATTACATTACATTATTTTAATGAGGACCAGAATCTTTAATTGCAATTATTTTTAAATATGTAAAGTTCTCTTTCCAACTAAAAAAAATTGATCTGTACTGAGCATTTCTAATACACCCATTGTTCTAGTATTACATGCCATGTTCTTTTAACACTGGAAAACTCAAAAATATTAAAGAACTCCTGCAATGGACCTTATGAAATGTGCAAAATATTGGTTTTGTCTGTGAAATGAAATGAAGTTCTGAGGAATTCAGTGTGAGGTATGTACTGCTGATTAAATGAACCTCTTGTAATACAACCTACTTTACCTTTTAAACACTGTTCCAGGCATCAGTTTAAGAAGGTAATATGAAGCTGATCCTCAAAAATAAAAACCTATTACATTTGCTCTGCCAGTGAAGGTCAGATTTCACACCAATCATTGTACCAATGATCTTGTAGAAAATGTATTCAGAACACAGTTTTATAAATGGATGAAAATCAGAAAATGCCACCAACCAAAATACCCAGCTACCATAGCCAGAAAACAAAATCTACTTATTGTAAACATTTTAGTAGAGCTTTTAAATTATATTTGTGAGCCCATACAATAAAGCAGTCAATCAGCTTTTACATCTTGTTTTTATAGACATCTCCTACAGCTTTGATTCCCAGCTATCTAATCTATCTAAAGGTTTTATCTGCCACTCAATATCTTAATATCTAAGCACCTTCCATATACAATAAACAACAATAACGAAGTCTGGACTTCATGGAGTCTCTAATATTTCTCTTCTCTCAAGGTCAAACTCTGCTTAGAGTAGGGAAGTTTTGTTTGCTTTTGGGGGTGAGAACCACCTTGGGAATGGAATGGGATGTTTATACTGTGAGTGTCACTTACAGTGGAAAGGCAAGGCCATAAGCAGACTGGAGATTTGTTAGAGAGGTAACCCTGAAGGGGTAGCTTAGGAAAGCCCTCTTCTACAATGCACTTGTGACCTAAAGATTTCTCTTCCACCCATGATGAGCTAGCATGGTCCTGTGACTGCTCATGTGCTCAAAAAAATTTAGATGAGGACCATTCTTATTGTGGCTATACATGTAATAATAAAAATATGAGGAATATTTCTTTAACAACAGGTTCTCTTTCATGTCTGAGTAATAGTGCATACTGAAATGAATTTTTGGTTCACTTCCCCCAATCCCCTCTTTCCTATATACAGAATTACAACTTTCAGATTCGCATCCTCTGCATCAGGTAAGCTTTGCAGGAGCATCTGTTTAAGCACTGAGGTGGCAAGAAGGGTCCACTCTGATGATCTAGTCCAACCTCCTGTATAATGCAGGCCACGGAACTTCCATGAATTAATTCCTGTTGGAACTACCATATAACTTTTAGGAAAAAACACCCAATCTTGATTTATGAATTGTCATTGATGGAAAAGCCACAACCACCCTTGGTAAATTGTTCCAATGGTTAATTATTCTCACTGTTAACAGTTTGGACCTCATTTCTAATCTGAATTTGTCTAGCTTCAGTTTTTAAACCTTCTCGTGTGCCATGTTTATTTTGTATCATTATTATTTCTTAATCAAAATATGTGGTACCAACTCAACTGTCTTACAGAAGTACATTACATAAACACTGATACCTTTATCAACCTCAGCAAATATACTTTGATGTAAAACCACAAAAGTTAGTTTGATAGGATCTATTTCTATAAATCTGTGTTGAGTGCCATAAAACATATTACCTTCTTTTAAATCTTTCAATCAAATCCCATATCATTTGTTACATTATTTTGCCCAGGATCAATGTCAAGCTGTCAGGCCTGAGTTGTTCTGTTTACCCTTTTTCAATATTGGCATAACATTAGCTTTCTTTCAGTCTTCTGGAACTTCTCTAGAGTTCCAAGAGCTCCTGAAAATAAACACTGAAGATCTAGTGAGCCTTTCAGTCAGTTCTTTTAAATGTCTTGGATGCAAGTTATATAGATTTGCTGATTTAAAAATATCTGACTTTGATAACTGCTGTTTAATATCCTCTTGAGTTACTACTTGAATTGAAAGCATTTCATCATCATCATCGCCACTACCACCATATGATAAGACTATATAAAATGGTTACTCACCTTCTCATAACTGTTGTTCTTCAGGATGTGTTGTTCATGTCCACTCTAATCAGTTGCGTGCATGCACATGTGCACAGTAGCCAGAGAATTTTCCCCTTAGCAGCATCTGTGGGTCGGCCTACTGGCCCTGCTTAGTGACTGCATAGTGCATGGTGAAAGTGTGGATGGAGAACCACATTGCTGCTCTGCAAGTTTCCTGAGTGGAAACCTATGCCAGGAATGCTGTTGATGAAACCTGCGGCCTGCTAGAGTGCACAGTGATTGAGGGTGCGGGAACCCCTGCCAGCTTGTAGCACTCACGGATGCAGAACATAATCCATGATGAAATGCATTGTGATGACACAGGCAAAACTTTTATTCTGTCCACCAATAACTGGATCAATTTTCTGAATGGCTTCATTCCCTCGATGTAAAAGGCTAGCACCCTGTGGACATCCAATGACTGAAGTATCTGCTCCCTGCTGCTGGAGTGTGGCTTAGGGTAGAATACCAGGAGAAAGATGTCCTGGTTGATGTGAAACTGCAGCACCACCTTCAGGAGGAAAGCATGGTGAGACTGAACTGAACTTGTCCTTATAGAACACGATGTAAGGGGACTCTCAAGTTAGGGTCTTCAGTTCAGACACCCTCCTTGCCGAGGTTATTGCTACCAGGAATGCCACCTTGTAAGAGAGGTAGAGCAGGGAGCATGTCACCAAGGGCTCAAAGGGCGGTCCCATGAGTCGGGACAGGACCAGGTTGACGTCCCAGGCTGAGGGACAGGCTGAGGGACGTGAGGGTATAGGCCTTTAAAAACTGGCTAACCATGGGGTTAGCAAACACTGAGAGGCCCTCCTGGCTCTGATGGAAGGTCAAGATGGCGACGAAGTCTACCCTTATTGATGACATAGAAAATCCCTGCTGCTTCAAATGAAAGAGAGAGTCTAGAATGAGCGGTACTGAGGCAAGCGTTGGGGACGAATGGTGCTGTGTCGACCAGATTGAAAATCTTTTCCACTTGGCAAGGTAGGTAGCTCTTGCAGAGGGTTTTCTGCTGCCAAGGAAGACCTGTCTAACCTGGTCTGAACATCAGAGGGTGAAGCGACCTGAGGCTCGGATGCTGAAGACAACCACGAACTTGTGTCAGAAGGTCTAGGAAGAGCAGCAGGGTGACTGGAGCTTCCATGGACTTATCTAGGAGTGATGTATACCAGTGCTGGCAGGGCCAGGCTGGAGCTATCAATATAACCTGAGCTCATTCCCTTCTGATTTTGAGGAGTACCTTATGAATAAGCAGTATGGGATGAAATGCGTATAGGAGACCTCCTCCCCTGTGGAGGAGGAACGTGTCCAATCTGGAGCCCAGGCTCTGATTTTGGAAGGAGCAGAACTGCTGGCACTTCCTGTTGTGCCAAGTGGCAAATAGGTCTATCTGGGGAAGGCCCCAGTTCCGGAAAATTAAGTTCACAACATCCAGGCGAAGAGACCTCTTGTGGCCATGAAAGGAGCTGCTGAGGTGATCCACCAGCTCGTTCTGTACTCTGGAGAGTTACAATGCTTGTAGGTGTACAGAATGAGGGCTTCTTGGCACAGGGGAGAGGAGCGTGCACCCCCGTTTGTTGATACAGAACATTGCTGTTGTGTTTTCTGTCAGGATTGATACACACTGTCCCATTAAGTATGCCTGGAAAGTCTGGCATGCTAGGCGCACCACTCTCAACATTCTGATGTTGATGTAGAGACCCAGGTCCACCTGAGATCAAAGACCTTGAGTCCTGTGGTCTCCTAGATGTGCTCCCCAGCCCAAGTTTGATGCATCCATCACTAGCAAAAGAGACAGTTGTGGACTGGCAAAGGGACCCCTGAGCATACCTCCTGAGGGTCGAGCCCCTACAGGAGAGAGTCAAGGACTGGGTGAGGCAGGGTCCCTATCTCGTCTAAGGTGTGTCCTGGGCTGGGCTATACACTGATGCGAACCATGACTGAAGAGGTCGAAGCCTGAGTCTGGCATGCTGTACCATGGGGGTTCTCAAAGTGGGGGTCAGGAGGTTATTACATGAGGGGTCATGAGCTGTCAGCCTCCACTCCAAACCCCGCTTCGCCTCCAACATTTACAGTGGTGTTAAATATATTAAAAAGTGTTTTGAATTTACAAAGGGGGTCACACTCAGTGGCTTGGTATGTGAAAGGGGTCACCAATACTAAAGTTTGAGAACCACTGCTGTACCACATAGGTACACACAGTCAGGTGTCCCAGAAACTTCAGGCAGTTTCTTGCTGTGTTGGTGGGAAACTGTCTGAGGCCTGAAATTATGTTGGCCAGGGGCTGAAACCTTGTTCCAGCAGGTATGCCCTGTCCTGAGTCGAGTCCAGTAATGCCCCTATAAACTCTATCTTCTGGACAGGGGAGAATGTCGATTTTGCTTCGTTTAGAACAGGGGTGGGCAAACTTTTTGGGCAACACACGGAGCCCTCTGCCCCCTCGCCTGGGGGCCGCAGGTAAGTGGTGCCGGCTGCCTCTGCAGAGCGGTGCGGGACCCGCGGCACATGGGCGACAATCCCACAGGCTGGATCTGACCTGCAGGCCATATTTTGCCCACCCCTAGTTTAGAAGGAGAACCAGGCTGTCAAAGGTAGCTCTGAAGAATTTAACATGAGTTTCCACTTGGGTCCTGGGGCAGCCCTTGATCATCCAGTTGTCATGGTACATAAATACCTGTACCTGGTGCCTGCGCAAGAACACGGCGACAACTGCTATGCACTTGGTGAAGACTTGAGATGCTACTGACAGGCCAAATGGAAGGACTGTTAATTGGTAGTGAGTATTGTTCACCACAAACCTGAGGTACTTTCTGTGGGGCTGAGTGATTGTGATATGAAAATATGTGTCCTTCAAGTCGAGGGTAGCATAGCAGTCTGCTGGATCCAATAAGGGGATGATGGATGCCAAAGAGACCATGCAGAACTTGAGTTTCTTCACGAACTTGTTGAGTTCTTGTAGGTCCAAGATGGGCCTGAGGCCGCCCGTGGGTTTCAGTATTAGGAAATACCAGGAATAGAACCCCTTGCCCTTCTGCTCCTGAGGAACATCGTCCACTGCCCCTAGCGATCGGAGGGAGTTCACCTCCTGTATAAGAAGTTGCTCGTGAGAACGGTCCCTGAAGAGGGACGGGGAAGAGGGGTGGAAGGGCAAGAGAGCACAGAATTGGATGGAGTATCCCATCTTTACCGTGTGGAACACCAAGCAGTCCAAAGTAATACGGGACCATACATGGTAGAAAGGGGATGGTCAGAGGAAAAGGTAGGATGGATCCAAATCACGCTCTGGTGCACTGTTCTCAACCACCCTTCAAAAGGCTGGTTTGGCCCCTGAAGACGGCTTGGATTGTCCCGAGTCCTGGCCAGAGGGTTGATGAAGCCTTCTCCTGCCACTCTGATTCCTCCTTCTGGAGCCATCTTGGTGGTTCTGATGACCGAACTGCTGAGGAGGCTGTGGACAGAAGTGTCTCCGCTGCATTGCACGGGTATAGGCTATTTAGCCTTTTCTCAGTTTTCTCTGAGAAGAGTCTCACCCTCAAAAGGCATGACCTGAATGGTTTGCAGTACCTCATAGGGGAGGCCAGAAACTTGTAGCCATGAGCCCCTTCTCATAGCCACTTCTGGGCCATAATCCTCATGGCTGCATCTGCCCCATCAAGTGCCGCCCAAAAGGATGCCCTTGAGATCAATTTCCCTTCCTCAACCAACACCGAAAATTCAGCATGGAAGTTCGAGGGAAGCAACTCCATGAATTTAGCCCACGCCAAGCAGATGTTGTAGGAGTACCTGCTGACAATGGCCTGCTAGTTGGATATTCAGAGTTGTAATCCCCACGTGGAGTAAACCTTTTGTCTGAACAGGTCTAACTTTTTTGCGTCCCTATTCTTGGGGGAAGGGCCCTGGAAGCCTTGTTTCCCCTGCTGATTAGCAGCATCCACCACCAGAGAGTCAGGCTGGGGATGAGAATAGAGAGGCTCGTAGCCCTTAGAGGAAACAATGTTTCGGCACTCATTATAGTTTGTGGTAGGTGGCAGCGAGGCTGGGGTCTCTCACAGGGTCTTATTCATGTCTGTAATTGTTTTAAGTAACTGCAAGGCGATATGGGAAGGACCAGAGAGGGCCATGATGTTGACCATAGGGTCTGCATCGTCTGCAAATTTCTCCACCTTAATGCCCAACCCCTGGGCGACCCACCGCACCAGCTGCTGCAACACACTGGATTCTTCCAGAGCTGGGGCCACTGAAACGCCTGCCAGGAGGAGGAGGCCACCAGGGGAGGTGGTTGCTCCCTACCATCCCCACCCAAGAGATCTCATGAACCCAGAGTGACTGCAATAGGCTAGCCTGGTCCCGGTGCTGCGAGAGGCACAGGGGCTAGTACCGGCACTGGGCCCCACGTCAAAGCCGGTGTTGATGCCTGGTGCAGCATGTACACCAGGGTTGTTGTAGGCACCATTGCAGCCAGCGCCAATAACAGAGGGGGTGCCCACAGAGTCCAAAAAGGCCACTGAGCCAGATTTTGCCAATGAGAGGGCCATTGCATCAGGCGGGACCGCCTATGGTGCTGAGAGGTGGATCTTCTGCTCCTACTATAATCAGAGCAGTATGAGTCTGACTCCAGCTCGGAATAGGAGGACCAAGGTGCAGAAGCTTCTCTCGACATAGAGCATTGAGAACCAGGAGACTGACTGCTCTCCTGTGATGGAGGCACTGGCATGGTGGGGTGACGAGATGATGGGGATCAGCATGCCATCAATCGCCAGCTTCCCTTTAGACTGTCCAGGGTACCAGTATGGACCCTGCAGTGCCAGCGTGCCCTCCTGTCTTGGCGGCGAGAATGGTGCCGTGACGCTG
This sequence comes from Chelonoidis abingdonii, assembly GCF_003597395.2. NCBI lineage: Eukaryota > Metazoa > Chordata > Testudines > Testudinidae > Chelonoidis > Chelonoidis abingdonii. The sequence goes on from NC_133769.1 coordinate 322,256,713, forward strand.
AGCAGGTCCTGCGCCGCCACAATAGCCTCTGGTATGGACGGGAGCGGCAGGTGCTCTGATGGGTTCGGTGAGTGAGACAGGCCCAGACTCAACTGCCTAGCCTGGGCAGGAGTCAACGTGGCCCCACTCTGAGCCTTGGAGCCATGGCCTGACTGAGCTGCCACTGATGGCTGGTCCCTGGGTCTTGCTGAAGGAGATCTGCTTCTCCCTGACCTCTTTTTCTTCTGTGCCAGCAATTGGGACCAGTGCTGAAGGCTGGAGTGGTCCCGAGGGGCTCCATGATGGTGCCAAGCTTCCTTGCCAATGTCTGTCTTTGACGTCTGACCTTTCAAGGACAGCACCGGCGCTCTTCTCGGCAAAGATGATGTGCTGGGGAGCGAGATCCCAGGCACCTAGGTTCGACTGAGGTTAGAGAGCTGCCTCCATGAGGAGATCTTTTAGAGGCTGCTCCCTCTCTATAAGGGTTCTCCGTTGGAATTCCCGACAAATCTTGCAGTGGTCTTTTTGGTGACCCTCATCCAGGTACCATAAACAAGAGGTTTGGGGGGGGTCATTTTTGGGCATGTGATTTGCACAGATCTGGCAAGTCTTAAAGCCCGGGGATCATGGCATGCCCTGGTAACAAAAGGGGGCAAAAGAAGGGGAAACCCACTGTAACTGAAACTTATAGAACTAATATACCATGCTAACTAACTAAACTGGAAACTAACTATGTACAGCGTAAGTAATTAAGGAAACTGCTAAGCTGTTTGCCAAAGCAAGAGCAAGGCGAAGTTCAAGCTACCATTACTGCTGGTAAGAAGGAACTGAGGGGGGTAGCAGGTCATCAGGGTTCTATATTGAGTGCCATGAAGGTGTTACTCCAGGGAGCACCCAGGACAACCCACAGATGCTGCTAAGGGAAAAATTTTCCAGCTACTGTGCACTTGCGCATGCACACATCTGATTGGAATTGACATGAACAAGCACTTGAAGAACATCTGTTTTCTCCTGAAATATATAACAGAAACTTTTAACGACACTTCTGTTTTTCCTGCATTACTGACAATTCTACCATTTCAATCTCGTAAAACACCAAAACGATTGTTTTTGTTCCTAATATTCTTAAAAAGGTATTGTCCTTAACTCTGCTGGCCATAGATTGCTTTCGTGCTTTCCTTATCAATGTTGAGAATTCCCAGCTTCTGATTTATATTCATTACTATCAACTTTCTTTTTCTTCCATTTGTTGTTATTTTTTATAACTGCCTCACTTCCCCTGTAAGCCAGGTAGGTTCTTTAACTAGTGCAGTCTTCTCTCTCGACTGTAGCTTTTTGGGTATCCAATACAAAGTTCTTAAACATTTCCCAATAATCATTCACATTTTTTGTTAAAAGTCTTTCTCCCAACTGATCTGGCTCATAATTATCTTCAGCTTTGTGCAACTGGTCCTTTTAAAACTGCAAGTATATATACATTATTGGTTCAGACGTTATTCTATTTTCGCTTTGTCATTGGGCTAGGCTTTGCCCCAACTTCAAAGCACACGCTGCCACACCCAGTCTTTTGCAAGAAGGCTTATTTTCTTAACGGAGGAAAACGAACAAATAGAATGACTTGCGACTCCTTCCTTAGGCTCATGCTTCAAGGCCACCCTTTCCAGGGGTCTCTTGCACTCCTGCTCCTGGCACCTTCCCAGTTTCAGTCAGCTCTGCTCCCTTCCTGGAATGACAGCCCCACAACTGCTTCTCTGAGCCCTGGTCCTTGCTCTAGGGACCCACCACAGGAGCTAGCTCCATTCCAGTGTGGCTTTCCATCCCTAGGGCGCAGCCTATGTCTGTCCATCTTCTCCAGCTGCCTACTAGCAGCCCTTTATAGACCTAGGTGTAGCCTCTCCCTCTTTAATTGTCTGGATAAGACTCACCTGCTCTAGTTCAGGGGAACTGGGCTTATTCTATCCACAGGGACCGGTTACCCTATGATATCCCCTGCCCCACTTTCCAAAAGAAAAAAAAACATTTATTTTCCTTCCTGTGAGATGGACTCCTGGGGCTACTCTCAACTCATTTAGTGCAAAAAACACCTTTCCATCCTGACATTCTGCAACATCATTCATTACAACATTTTAGGGCCCAATTTCTTTTCTTGAACTAACCAAAATATTCCCTTTTGTGGTTTAACATAATACCAATATTTCAACCACCATTTCTCACAAGTCCCGCCCAGTCATGGAGTGTTCTCTGAGTCCTAGAGGACATAGCCAGGTCCCTCTCCCCAAACACAAACTTTCAGTCCCAGTCACCCTGAGTTTTATGCAGTAGGGGCCAGGCTCACCGTGCACAGTTCCTGTATCATCTTATCTTTGTCTCCTGGACTTTGGGTTTGCTGCATGCCTAGACTTTTCCATCTCTGCAAACAGAGCCCCTATTTCAGTCTCAAGTTCATGAACCATCACGAGTCAATGGTCTCCTTCCTCCTCAGTGAACTAGAGATGTGTGGCTAGTTGTTCTCTCTTGAACCTGAGCTTCTGTAACTCACTCTCCACTGACCTGAGGTGGTCTGTAAGCTTGCTGGCCATTAGGAGGGGAGCCATAAAAGAAGTCCATGTTTTCTCTTTTCTTGCACTGGACTCCTGTTTCCCACCTCTGTCCCCTGTCTGGGCCTCCACTTATTGGAGTGGTCCTGTTTAAGTCCCAAGGCTCACTTGTTTAACAGATAGTTCTGCCTGGGTTCCCACAGTACTCAGTTAAATTTGGGGTTTTGTTTAGGTGCCCAGAGTATCCTGTGGGGTTTGAGATTTCGTTGGTTCCCCATGAAGATCTGACAAGCCAGGGACACTGTAAAAACTGGGACTCTGTCTGGGTCTCCATCGTACCTGGTTCATTTTCCTTATCTGGGCCTGGACCAATTATTCCTGCATGGCCAAACACTGTTGCTTCTTCCCCTCAACTCCCACCCAAACCTGTGCTAACTCTTGAGCTAACATGACCAGTTAGTTGATGATTTTCCCTCATGAGGTGTTTAGGTCACCAAACTGATGTTGGTACTTTCTAAACTGATCCTTCAGTCCTTGGAGAAGGTCATGATTTCCCTCTGAGTTTCTCTTTGACATCCTTACTCCAGTCACTAGGCTTTCTTACTTCCTTTTTTAGTCGATTCTGGACCTTCTCAGTCTTGGGTGTTGTTCTAGCCCGTTTCATGAGAGCCAAGAAACCAACCCAGACTCTTCCCAGAACTCTGGGCCCGGCAGACCCTTCATAACCTCAACCCTTGAATCTCTAACTCAACATATGTGGTGGGGTAGATGTAGGTCTCACCCTGGATACAGGAGACATACTGGGAGGTGTCAGTCGAGACTATTTACCCTCACCTGATCTGCCTGAAACAGACTGTAGCCATAACCTGAGCCTACAAGTTCCTTAAACTACTGTTCCCTCCACTGCAACTGCTACTACCACTAGCGGGGGGCCCTGATTTTTGGAGGGGTCCCCTACCTTTTGGTTCCACTACAGTAATAGTTTAGATAATCACATTCCATAAATCAGTAAGTCCTTTTAATATGCCTGAACTGTTACACCTGAAGTAAATCATGGGCCCGCCGATCCCTCCTCACCACTAAACTGCAGGGCTATTCAGGTTCTTGTAGGTTGTGTGTGTCCCTCAAGTTTTGTCCACTCAAGGTCTTTTCCCCTGGAGAGTTCCCCTCAGTTTACCATACTGCTCTGGCTGCTCATCTCCTTTGGCCTCAAAGAAGGCATCAGCTTGTCCCACAGCTTCCCCAACTGAGGTCGCTGAAAGTGGCGTACCCAGCTCTGTGCCCCTGCAGGCAGAATCTTCAGGCACTGCTCTAAAATGATCCGATTTCAGGACTTTCTTCACTGAACTGGTCTCAGGACAGAGCTGCCACGTCGAGACGTCCCGTAATTTCTGGGCCACTACCCATGGTCATGCTCTTTGTGGGAACATTTCTACCTGAAACCTGCATCTATATGCCTCTGGAATCAGCCCTGATTGGTACAGGATGGCTGCCTCCTAGCTGCACTACATAGGAGTTCATCTGTTCATTACTTACTGACCGGTTTGCTGCCTGTGCCTAACCCATCAGGAATGGGGCTATGATGGCCGCCCATGTCAATTCTTCCCAGTCTGCTGCCTTTGTGACCAACTTGAATGTCAGACGAAGGCCTCAGGGTCATCATCTGCTCCGAGCTTCGCTAGTCCCAGAGCCAACGAGCCCACAGTCCCATCACCAAATGTGTACTGCTGTGGCTTAGTATCCACTCCTGTAATTTGGAGTTGACGTCTTCCCACCTTGGTTGTGCAGCAAATTGGGATTGTATCAGAAGGGCCTAGGGCTGCTGTTGCTCCTGCTGCTGTCCTACCACTAAGAGGCAGATTACCAACTTCATCTTTCCCCTTATTACAGGGCATATTGGAATCTAGCTTCTGGTACCAAGCGTCATTAGCACCACAGGAGCTAGCTCCATTCTAAAGTGGCTTTCCCTCTCCAGGACACAACCTGCATCAGTCCATCATCTCCAACGGCCCACTAGCTGTCTTTCATAGGCCCATGTGTAGCCTTGCCCTCTTTAACTGGATGGATAGGGCTCACCTGCTCTGGTCCAGAGGAGCTGGGTTTAGTCTCTTCACAGGAACCAGCTATGCTGTGACACACTAACAAATGTGGTCAACTTATGATCACTGGTACCTAAGCAACCTCTAAAGAACCTTTAGTTCTGTGATTAATTCCTATTTATCCATTGAGGTGAGGTTTAATATAAAATTTGCCTGTGTTGCATGAAACTCTTTTTGAGTTAGGAAATTGTCATCTATAATATTTAGAGATTCTGAGGAAGCTCTAATACTGACAGCATATGTCATTCATATTGAAGTCCCCCACGATCATGCAGCTTTTTTCCTACATTTTATAGATAGGTGTTTCAGGAGCCAGTCACCCTACCTCCTAGTTTGGTCCCTAGGAAATATCAACTAGTACCTCATCATATGCTTTACCTGTAAGGAGGTGGATCTATAAACAGTCAGATAATTTTCTTCTGAGTTGTCAGTGACTGAGAAACAGTAATGTAATTTTTGACAGAGGGTCACTCCTTCTCCCTTTTTGCCCCTCCATCCTTCCTAAATAGGTTATAACCATTGACTTTAACATTCCAAATGTGCAAATCATGGCAGCTGGTTTCAGTAATACCAACTAGATCAATTATTTTGTTAACAATGAGCAATTCCAATTCCCCTTGTTTGTTACCCAGACTCCTAGTATTGGTGAATAAGCAATTAAAGAGCATGTCCTTTGTTTTCTTGATTAACTTTCTTCTCAGTATCTCAAATTTATGCTAAATGAATTCTCATTTGACCACTTTTTTCTCCCTCACCTTCTGTTATTAGTTTAATATCCTTCTAACTAGTCTAGCCAGCCCGTCCCTGAAGAGATTGGTTCTCGTTCCCCATCCAAATTGTATATTCCTTGCTCTCCACAGAAGGTGGACTTTTGTTCCAGAAAAGTCAAAGCCTTACACTACTCACCTAGCCAGTGATTCACTTCCAGAATCTTCTACCTTCTGTCTTCATTCATGGGGCAGGAAGTATTTTGGAGATCACTTGGACATTCTTCTCCTTCAGTACCTTTCCAAGTTCCCTGAAGTTGTCTATAATCTGTGAGATGTTCCGCAACACAGTTCCATTAGTACTAATATGCACCATCACCAGCGGACTCTTGTCTGTCGACTTCAGAAGCCTATCCCAGCCTTAAGAGTGACATCCTGTGCCTTGGCTCTGGGAAGATATCGGCCTGCTGTCTGCCTGTTCCCTGAAGAATGTTCTTTCCATTCTTCTGAGTATTGACTCACCAACAAGTATCATCCGTCTTCTTTGGCTAGTTGGAGGTCTCTGTGGGCAATCTTTATTTTCTTACAGGTTGGGATGAGCAGCCATCCACAGGTGCATCCCAGGAAAGGATCACCTTTCTGTTCCTTTCAAACATCTGGATCTTCACATACATTCTGCAGTTTCCACACAGAGGACCTGGTATTGATTGAATACTCATAGCTCTATGAAATTCCTCCCGGTCCTCTCCTCTCTCGTACTTACAACCTTTACCTCCTTGTCTGCCTCCAGCCATGTAAAATGTCCTCTCTTCCTCTTTCTGGTGGTTACAAACTGCCAAGCCTCCTCTCCGATTTCCTCTCGCTTTGATTCTTTGGTGGCCAGTTCCTGTCTTTCTTGAATCTGGGGCAGAAGCACTTCCCAAATCTGATTGTCCTGGAATTCTTCAGCTTCTCTGATGCTTTTCTGTGTCTGTACTTGCTCTTTTAACCCAAGAATCTTTTCTACCAGAACTACCATACACAGGAAGTCCCTTCTGGCTTCAGGGAGGAAAGAAAATATTGCACTTGGGTTGCAGGTCATAACCACTGTTCCAACACTGGGCATCACAGCATTGAGCATAGAACTGTAAGTAATAGGAAAGCTTCTCGCTCTCCAAACTCTCTCTGAAACTCTCCAGTTTACTACCCCTGTTCAGAGCCCCTGAATAAGCACCTGAGACAGGCTTGTTTGTTGGTTTCTTGGTAAGAACCATGTGGCTCAGACCCCCAGATTTTTTGATCAGTTCTATTGTTTGATGTCTAAGTGGTTAATCTCTCCCTCATCATGGAGGGGTGGAGCTGAGCAGGGAGGCTTAGAATAAAAAGTCAGTTGCTTGGTGAACCTGTGAGCTGTAAACAGGAACAGGAATCAGGAGTTCTGGAGGGAGTATAGAACTTCCAAATCTGAGTACAGAGTTTGGAGGTGAAGAAAGGGGAAGCAAGCATTTAAGTTCAATGACTGAGTACCAATGTTAGTGTCTCAGCAGGAGTGACTAATCTGTTAGGGCAATAAATGGTGGTTCAGGCAAACTATGTGACCGGCCCTGGGGCTACTGTACCTTCCAGTCTGATGACTGTGGAGGCACCTTGAGGTCTTTGACAAGAGGCTTAGAACCATTCCTGAAAACTTATATACAGCTTACAGGAGTAGCCCCAATGATGTCAGTGGAACTACTTGCATAAGAGACTGATGAATGAAGATCTTAATTAGGATGGGTGTGGAATCAGATCAGTTTGACACAGGATAGAACCCAGGCTTCAATAAATGGTTGGTTGTTTGTGTGTAAAATTGCAGGGTATTTTTCTTCCAACCAATGGGTCTATCCTCACTGAACATACAATCAGGTATCAGAACTTAGCATGCCCAATAGAAGTACCATTCACTAAGAGAGCTATAAAAAGGAAACTAAACCAAATTGCTGGAATTCAGAGCAACCTTGAGGTACTGAACCAGTAAAGCCCACTGGACCACTGCAAAGCCCATGACAGCATGCAAGAACCACATTAAGGAAAAAAATACCCTATTAAATTACAGAGTTAATTTGTAATTGAGATTTCATTTATTTTACTTTCTTTTGACAATTCAATACAAACAGAAAACGTAGAAATTTCTCCCTTCCTACTTATAAGTTTTACATAAGAATTTCTTCAGTGATTTAAAGATGAATGATACACATCTATTTCTTCCCTAAAAGTTTACCAATATAAAATTCAATTATTTACATACAACTTCTTTATAAATGGGGCTGTCATGAATTCCTGCCAACTGTATTACACAACTCTGGAGAATCAATGCTGTAAAGAGACATTCTGCTCCATTTTGGGAAATGGCAACACATTTTACTTTGCTGTAATTTTCTTTTTTTACAGGCATGCCTACTCAGCCTCTTCAGCCTCATAATTAGTTTATAAGGCACTGAAAATCAAGTTGATTCAATCTGTCTAAGAAAATTGAAATAACATCAGATACCCCCACACTTGTCCAAAATGGTATGCATCATATAACCGTTTTATAGAAATCTCAAGAATCAGACAGGAGTAGAATAAATCATGTTGTGAACAAGCTGTGTTCCAGGCTTCATTAGTTATAATTACCCCCAAAATATGCTCAGCAGAATGCACACGTGTCATCTGGGAGTGACACACAATAGAGCGGGCAACTTATAAACTCCTCCAAGCACAGAAACAGTCCATAAAACAACTGGCTTGTGCATTTGGATTCATGTGATAACACCTCCTATTGCATAAACCACCAGATGACACAGATGGGGCAAATTCAAACATGCAAACGTTTCTTTTGTATAGATACTGGACTTCATTTTAATCCATTCAAGCACAAACTGCATAAAGCTCTGTATGAAACACTACATCTTTGTCCTTTTGATTCCCCAGATTGTTCCACAGTTGCATAAAATATATGAAACATGTATAGTTACTAAATATTTAAAACATAATGCTTATAAGAAAAATTAAGAATTGCTAAATATCCTTATGTGGCAACAAAAACATCCTAAAAAGGAAAACATTTCCAGTATCTTTTAAGCAGCATGCACATTTAATTAAAAAAATTACCAAAACAGTTAAGTACTAATTGACAATATTCATAAGCAGAGTTCTCTCCTCCTACCCAAAAAAGAAAAAGAAATATAGTACTGGTATATGGGTTTACAATTACTTGAAGTACAATTACGGGGACAAACTTACAAAAACACTATAACATTAATTTCATTTTCAAATCATAACATAATCCAGTTCAAATTTCCTTGCCTGTTCATATATTTATCCACTGCCTTGTGCCCCAGTCTACCTCAGATACCTCCCATTCCTTCTCATCATCTGGCACATGACTTTTCTTTCTTCTTATATTTTGGCCACTGTTTGTATGAAACCCTTCTCTACAGCGCTTACAATTTCTAGCAGGGGTGGGCAAACTACGACCTGTGAGCCATTTTAAGCCAGCCCGCAAGCCGCACCAGCGGCTTGGCCCCGCTCTGGCGATCTGTCCGGGGTGCTGGGTTGAGGCTGCACCACGCCACTTGACCCCACTCCGGTCGGGGAGCTGGGTCCGGGGCCGCACCACGCGGCTCCCAGAAGCCGCGGTATGGCCCCGCTCTGGCTCCTATGCGCTCCAATGGGAGCTGCAGGAGAGGTGCCTGCGGAGGGGGCAACATGCAGACCAGCCTGGCCATGCTTCCATGTAAGAGTCCGAGAAGGGACATGCCACTTCTTCCAGGGGCCGATTGAGGTAAGCGTTGCTCGGAGCTTGCGCCCCCTGAGCCTCTCCCTACGCCCCAACTCCCTGCCCCAGCCCTTATCCGCCTCCTGCTCTCCAAACCCCTCAATCCCAGCCCAGAGCACCCTCCTACACCCCAAATTCTTCATCCCCAGCCTCACCACAGAGCCTGCACCCCAACCCCAATTTTGTGAGCATTCATGGCCCACCATACAATTTCTATTCCCCGATGTGGCCCTCGGACAAAAAGGTTTGCCCACCCGATTTATAGTATCCTTTCTCAGTATCCCCAACTCATTTACTTTCCAGGTGTTTTCCAACCTCACACTGAACACATATTTTCTCTCTCTCTTGCTTATGTCTGTTTCTCTAACCTGTCCCCTTTTCCTGTTATTAGTCTTAGTACTAAATGCTTCAGCATAACTGTTTACTGTAATTTTCTATATACTGTCCACTGTCTCATAATTTTAATAATGTAAAGATTTTCTAAAAAAATGCTTAAATATTTTTACTACAGTAGGTTAATACATTTTCAGAGTATTCATGACAATTCAGAGGTAATTTAATATTCTCATGCAAATATAGGTCACAACACAAATTGATTTTACTGCAAAAGAAATGTGCACATTAAAGAGTTTTCCAATATATTTTAATTGTTTTAATAGAAAGTAAACTAGAAAAATATAAATGTTTATACATATGTGTGCACGCACACATTCACTCCTATATACAAATCCATGCACCCCAGCATGCAAATATATGGATATACATATGCACACACTCATAAAAAGATGTGTGAATGTGTGCATGTGTGTGTACATACACACAGATATATAAAGATATATAGATATCTATATTATTTTTGCCTCGTGTGTTATTCATTCATTCTATAGCACTGTGAACCCATTTCCCCAGTAACATAAATTACAAAATTTCAAGACATTTTAGAGATACTTGATATTAATTCTTTCATATTCATTTCCATTAAGAACATTCAAGTTGACACTGGAAAATTAAGCTCTAAGACTTCAGTTCAACAATGTACATATACATATGCTTAACTTTAAGTATATGAGTAATCTCACTGAACTCAACAACACTACTTAGGTCCTTAAAGTCAGGCACTTGCTTAAGTACCTTCCTGATGTGGATCTTAAATCAGAATCATATGTTTAGAAATGGTCACATAAAATACTACTTAGATGAATAAGTATTCCCATGCCTTTTCATAATATTTAAGCACAATCAAGGTTTATTTAAAATATCTGGGGCTAAATTCTGCCCTCAATCACATTTGTGCATCTAAGGGATTGCACAGGTATAAACAATGGCAGAATACTGGCTCTCTATATCTATTTAACAGTACAACTGAAGGGTGGGTTTAAGAACTCATGCACTCATTCTGGCAAACTGCATATAATGCTCATAGGCAGAATGGTGTCAATTTCCTATTTTTAAAGCAGTAGAAAAGCATAAACAATTTATGACTGTGAGCTTCCATGGCACTATTTGAAATTTTAGCTCTCCTCCCCCCTTTTTTTTAATAAAAGAAACAGATATTGAAACTCTCCTGGCTAATAATTTCATTCTGACACTTGAGTTTAAAAGGTTAAGTTACTATCTGAAGAAAGGTAATCTGGCTGCCTTCATAGCAGCCTACAAGATCTGCAATCTGCATAGAGAGGGGCATTTGTCATCATTAGCTGAGCAGTGACAGCTGGCACCCAGGGTGTCCCAGATTCAAGAAGTGGCAAAGAAAAGCACTCTCTTAGTTTAAGTTTCCAGTAAGTACAGCATTCTTCATAAGGAGCAAGACTTTCTTTTTGTAATACACCATGATGTAACAACAGTGATGTATCTGCATTTTCTTTAACAATGGGAACAAACTGATATCATACAATCACCAGATGCCTTTAAACAAGATACAAAGTTTTAATATGAACAAACATGAAAATGGCTAAATCTTTTTCAAAATTAGTACACTATGTTTTTCTTCAAAGATATTTTAGACTGCTTCATAAATTCCATATACAGGAATAATAAATTGTGGATAAAACCAAGTTTTCAGAGAGATGTCTATAAGTGTGTCTTGAAACCACTCATGGCCAGTCACTTAAGTCAGACAGGTTAGAATGTCTGAAAAAAATTGGTCTCACACTTGGAATACAAGCAAATATAATAGCTGAAAGCTTTTATGAATACTTGATCAAGCACGATTTTAATAGTATTATTAGAAACTAAAAACATGTTCTTAGTGTCTATTTTAACAACTTGCAACAAGATTTTTATCAAAACGGTTACATGAGATTTTGGAAATGTACTTGTGTTTAAGACTATTTTACTAACAAATGTATGGACGTAAGCTTTAAAAGAGAAGTCCAGTTCATACCAGCATCAATAATTAAAGTTATGAAAGCCTAGAGAAAAGGATACATAAACATTAAATGTTCCTCAACTGATGATTTTTTAAAAGCAAAGCTATATAAACTAAAAGCTACACACTAAAATGCCTTAACCTTAAAAAATATTTTTGCAAGAAAAAGAAAATTACGATGCTCTACAGTTTTCTACGTTTGGCAACATAATCTATAATGCTAGGTTTTGCATTATTATGTAAACCAGTTTTTCACAAATAAAACTAATTTTTGTGTTAATGTAAAATCTATGCAAATACACGCAGTCATTTATCAGGAAAGCTGACAAGCATTCCATATTGGAGAGGGAAAATGAAACTGCCTCAAGAATAGAGGCAATTAATTATTTCTGTATTTTCTCTTCCTCTGTCTTGAGGCACAAAAGTTATCCATCCAGTTAAAACAGCAAATGAAATAAAGAGTTTTTTTTTTTATTTGAAACACATATGGCTTTTTCCTGCAATACTGATCACCACAAGGTCTACAGATGCCCGTGGCTAAATTGTACACTGGCAGATGCACACAGGGGAGAACCGTGCTAATGCAGCGTGGTGAACAAAACAAATGAAGTACTGAATTTTCTGGAAAAAAAATCTTTTTTTTCCATTGAGATATGCAGTTTGCCTACCAAGTATAGATTAAGTTAGCAACAAATTTAACCTGAAAAATACTCCCTTAGTCTAGTACATCAAAACAGCTAAAAGAAACCTAGCAAAAAAGTGTGTGTGAAATGAAATAAAATACACATACACACTAGTTGTAAGGAAGGTACAGTCTCTACGTAATGCGTTTGCCAAGATAAACAGTTATACAGTTTTATTCTCACAATTAAAGACTAATAACACATAATGAACACACTCAATGAATACAATGAGACAACTCTTGTCGTACATATTTGCCGTTATTTTTACTTATTTGAGGAGCAATCTCTTGAGGTGCTGTTGAAAATTGCAAGCATTAAGGCTCAATCTAGCTGATGTGATATTACTTACATACACTTCCTAGTGCCAATAAGAATTCTGTATTTATTAGCTGTTTCCTTTTACAAGTTTATTAAAAAAAAACATGCACAGGTCAAAGTTAGTCTTTCTATACCTGAGAAATTACTTGCACAAGAGAACAAAAAATCACGGATGGTAAAACATTTACTGGAAATTACTCAGAATCATTTAGACTGCTATAACTTTTCTCCTAATAGGCCTGTAAACATGCATAACATTAAAATCACTGTTCCAATTACCAAGCAAAAACTTCAGTAAAGAATGTTATTTACATTCTATTTTTCTGTATGAGTACCCATGCCACATTACATAAGAGAAGTAAATTTAACCCAAAAATCAGTTTTAAGAAATTAGATTCAATTAATAAGTGTTTCTCTTTTAATTTGTATAAATTAATTATTTCAAATCAACTGAAAATATTGTTTCTGAAGAAGAGGGAAATAACATTAACATTCACATCAACAAAAGGAAAAAGTTACTTCACAATGTGTAAGTATAAACAAAAGATAAAAACGTAAAACAATAAAAGTTATATTAGCACCATTTAAACCTTAGTGAGATGGTTATTTTTGTTTGTTTGTTTAGTTTATGAAGAAAACTTTGTCAGTACTATCTCTGTCTTATCAATTATGCCACAAATGTTTTTCTTACTTTGGAATGTACTAATATTTTATATTATTATACATTCGTACTGATTGTTGCAATTGAAAAAAAAATAGGCTAAGTGTAGAAATTTCTGTAGCTTGGTAATATCACACACTTTAAGAGCTGTATGCTTGATTTCTGAATTAATAGCATACATTTTAATTCCACATAAAGTCTCATCTTTATTATTTTTGGTGATTTTTACATTTATCATTGAGCATGACGAAATATCATGGATTGTGCCTTGTCACAAAAGGCCTGATTCGGTAGATCCCACCTCAATACTGTGCTGACAATGGACATGGGGATTTCTAGTACTCCAGTTAAAATTCCACTCTCAATTTTAAAGGAGGGTTGGAGTACTTTCACTGCTCCTGATAGAATTCACCTCCTCTCCAGCTACTAAATCATACCTTCTAGAGAGACTTTTACTCCACTAGTTCAGAAGTGGTGGCGGGTTTGTTTTGGTTTGGGTTTGCTTGCCTTCAGAAAGCAACAGATTACAAGTGTCAGGTATTTTCTAATGAGACCTTTAACCTCATCGCTATTCAAATTACATAAACTGGACTGTTATACAACCAATATAGTCAGCATATTTTTCAGGAACAGAGTATAAATGTTTCCAACAATCACATCAAGTTGTTCATATCTATGTTAAGAGGCGCTGCACCTTTTTAATTTATGTTTATGAGACCACATCCCCCGAGCCTCTTTGTGACAGTGCATGCATGCGTGCAGCGCACACATGTCCTTTAGTACATGGGGCTTATAAGAGGCTAAGGAAGAAATTTTGTGGGAGCATCTTGCTAAAACTTGGGCAACATGTCACTGCCGTTTTCAGGCAAAACTCCTCAATGACATCATTAGAGACTAATTACATCAACGGGAGTTTTTCCTGAGAAAGGAGAAGACTGGGCACAACATACTTTTTCCACAACAATGATCACATATGAATGTAAAAGTTTTTCAAGACAAATATAAGTCACATAGGTAATTTTTTGGATATAGCGCATTTCATATTTTATGTGGAATTAACTCTCAAAAATTATCCCACTTAAGCACAGAATTCTGTGTGGGATCAAGGCCTAACTGTAAACCTTGAGAAGACCCATTGGCTTTCAATGAGAATAATCACTTATTTACTGTTAAGGAAGTATGTGTGAACAATCAGGGTCTTCCCAAGGTTCAATTAAATGTATTTATCGTTCATGACCAATTCACTCAGCCATCTGCATCCACATTATTCTGGGGACAAAAATGTGGAATCTATACACTAAAATATTATAATGAATTACCAGTTTCTCAAGGTTACACTAAAATATGTAAAGCACGCATTCTTACGCCTAAATCTAGATTAAGTGAGATGCACAGAGGATTACCATACTTGACCTATATATTGCAAGGTGAGGGAGAACAGGTTGATTCTCCAGGTAGAATGACTTGGTATGCACATATTATTGACAGCATTAAAAATATCAATGAACACAGGCTATGATAAAATGTAGGTGAAGAGATACAGCACTAATAGCCATTTTGTATGTTTTTTAGGAATGCTGAGCACCTGCAGTTTCCATTGGCCTCTACATGGGAGTTGCAGATTCTTAGCACCTATGAAAAATACGTGATTTATGTTTGCCAGCCAGTGTAAAAACAGTTTTACAAAATACCTGTGACAAGGGTATTCATGTTCCTGTAACACTGTTCTCTTATTTGGGTTAGACTAATAGATGTTGAGCAAACCACAGAAGGTGAATATACAAGCAGAGTAATGTCATAATATACACAATTATACATTTTTAAATGTTACTGCACTTTGGTTTTGATTTACTTACATTCTCTACTTCTTTGGTCTTTCCATCACACAGTAAATTTCAGAAATATAAATGATCAAGAGGAAAGGTTATTTTAGACATGTAGTCATTGGAAGCTGCTCATCCAACACATACAGCTTTATTCTCAAGGTCAGCGCTGAATTCTTTCAGTTGCTTAAGCATATACAGCATGAAACAGTAATGAGAATTCTGCAGTGTTGGATGACCCACTACAGATGTAGTAGATTAAAAGGCGCTAATCCCTACTGATTCCATATTCCTCCCTGGGTTCAGCAGAAAAGAGCATTCTTAAAGTAGGAAACCTTTAAAAAAAAACAGTGTTGGATTGCTTAAATAAAATCCTGTGTATTGAGAAATGTCTGGTTTTGATGAAGCTGATATAGAAGTGAACCAAATGAATAATACAATGCATTTCTCCTATAGGAAAGTTTCTGCAGTTTCCAGTGAAAAGTGCAACTTGCAGTTGTGCAAAATGTGTGTTTGCTCTTGAAATATAAAATGAGAGAGAAAACAAATACATACTTGTTTTTACATAAGAGCATACAAAACAGGGAAATTTTAAAATTTTACCATTTTTTTCCCTGTAATTTCCAGGATAACAAAGTCCAATACTGACAAGATCATTTATATTACATTTTGAAAATTTATTTGTAGTGAGGGGAATAATACATCAAATTGTGCTATTAAGATTCTTTAGCAGCCACAATTGTAATGAATAACTTGTACTGTAAATATTCGATTCTAATTGATTATTTTTCATTTCAAAAGATAATTATTATAAGGCTCTGCACAAAACTGCATACCATTTAATATAATCAAAGGGAAAATATTTGTATACATACATTCATATATAAAACCTATTTGCGATATAATAATGAGTATTAATGTCATTAACATGAAACTTTTGGGGAAACTATGGGAACTTTTTCCTTTTTAAATTTACTCTCTTGTTTTATTCGTTCCTGTGTTTGAAAAAGAAGTCAACAGTAAATAAATAAATAAATAAAAGTACCTTCAAGTTACATTACAAGAAAAGATTCTTCCTATCTGATTTTATATAAAGTGGCAAAAAGCAAACCCTCTAAAAATGTGTGTCCACTTTAGTTGTGTAAAAACATAAATGTATTGTGGCTGGCAGGATGATACAGATAAAATAGCCAGGGTGCATTAAAAAAAAAAATTAAGAGCCAAGAAATCAGATACGTTCAATCAGCCTTCAAACCTACTCCAGCAGCAGGGATAAATAATTTAATAACCTCAACTTTATATTCTTTTTCTTTCTCTAATGCAATAAACAGATATTAAAAAATAAAATTTTACATTCATGAATAGTTGTGTGTAGAATCACAACTATTATAGAAGAAGAGATACAAAGAAATATCAATATAAGCACTTAACATATGTGCTTGTACATTCTAGCTAACATACTTTTTTTCTCACATGAAAGAACAGTATTGCTGAAATTTATGATCTGGCAACTGAAATTTTCAAATTAGGTTTACTGAAACACAGAATCCCTGTATTCACACATTTTTCAACACAATTGGGCTTTTTGGCTAATAAGAGGACTGCCTAAGCAATACATTTTGAAATGTCTAAATGTAAAATGCGTTTCCAGCAGATGTGGTAGTAGTGGGTAGACCCAAGTAATTAGAAAAAAATACCTAGAAAACAGTAATTTGGGAAAACTTACCTCTCTTTATTTCATAGGCCTCCAACTCCCAACATCACAAATGATCAATCATCATTTTAATGAGATGATTTTAATCTCACTCTTCCAGTATAAATAATCTCTAAAAATAAAACTGAGTGACAGAAAAACCCACTCTATAGTTTTATAATTTACTAAAACCACGGCATTTTAAATAACAGGATTGCAAAGTGAACAAACTTAGATAAATGCTCAGAAAACGTTCCTAAAATGAACATTTTTGCCAACAATTAAAGAGTTCCTTCATTCATGGATAAAACTTTAAACTGGTGCAATGAAATTAATGGCAGGCTTTAATAATAAATGCAACCTATGTGACAATAAATTTTATGTTTTTGCATATTTGCAATAATCACCAAAATTTGACTAATAAACATAATTATGTAAATTGCTCACTTGCTTTTAGGTAAACCTTTACATTTTATTTTAAAACTTTTGATTCAGGAAAGATACAACTTTAATTTTTAACAGATTGTACTAAATAATTAGCAAATTAGCACACTGGCTGAAAGTTCAAGAAATTATTTTGTTTTTAGACATAGTTAAAATCTCTCTCTCTAAAATATAGCTTAAATTTAACTGAATTAGTTGGCAGATGAACTAAATTAAATGGAAGGACTTTGGAGTACATGTCATCTCCCCAGAAAGGGGCAGTTACCAGGACAAGGATGGAGGAAAACACATGCCTTCGCCTGAAGTGTTTAATTTTCCGTTTTAAACAATGATGAAGTCTAAACTCCACCAGAAGGATTTATTTTTTAATTGTGTGGAAGCAGAGTCAAACTAAAACGAAGTCAATTATTTTTACATTTTCCATGTCTAAAAGAAGTCACTGTGTCCCACACCAGCCAGGACTAATATTTTGAGGCAGCTACTAGTAACAGTGATAACATATCTGCCTGTGTTATTTTGTGCTGGTTATTGTCAGATCTAGATGCCCAATGGGAGAACGAGATGGAGTAAGAAACAATTCAGCAAGTTCATTTTTCTTACTAAGGAAATCGCCCGGAGCTGACTTCACTTTGTCGGAATAGGTCGACTTGGCCTACAAATTTCCCTGCAGCTTCGCACCGGGCTTTCTTCTCAAGTACCAGACACAGTTAAAGAGCACTCAAATGCACCAAAGAAAGCCTGCCTACGGTTTCACTTCGGACTCGCTCCCCCTCCGATTCAAGTCAGATTGGCCACTGTCCTCAACGGAGCTGGATCGGGCCTTTGGAAGCAGTTAGGCAAAATGGAGCGTCTGGGAATCTCCCCCACCCCCAAGCATGTCTGTGCCTGTTCCCGCTGCAGCCTCTGTTCACAAGAAGCTCTCCTGGGATCCGAGGGGAGTTGACTTGAGCAAGGTGGGTAGGATGGGGGTCTTCCATCCGTGCAGCCGGGTCCACCTGGCCACGTGTGCATTGTATAGCCAATACACATGGGGGTGGGGATTGCGGCACATGCAGCGCTTGCATTACCCTTACTGTGCATAAAGACCTCAGGCTTCTTCGTAATAGCGGGGTGTTTTCTCTCCCACGCAGACAGCCATGCGTTACATCGGCCCATTAAAGCTGAAACTCTAGCGGAGGTGGTAGCGCGAACACAACCACCGGGATGCGAACAGGGGGGAACTAAACATAATCGCAGCAGGAGAAGGCACAGCGGTGATCAGAAAGCATCGTCTGCTCCCTGAATTAGACCAGGGCATATATCAGGGTGTGGGGAGGGCAGAGGGGCGATCCGCGTGTGTGGAGAGCAGGAGCGATACATTGGTTAGTGATGTGAGGGGTGAACGGGGGGAGATGAACTACCCATTCCCTGGGCTGCAGCAGGCGGCAGCTCCGCTCCCGCATCCTCCACTTGCAGAATGAGCCGCGCGCCCCTCTCCCAGGCCAAAGAGCCGCAGCAGCGTGAGGCTCTCGGACCGGGGAGAGTGGCCTCGTGGGGATTATTTATTTTCCATGCGCAGTTGTTGAGAGAGCACCAGGGCAAAACATTTTGCTTCCAAGCGATATGGCTAAAACTGGAAATAATACCCAGCCCGCTCAGCAGAGTTCAGAGCCTGCTTGCTCACCAGCCGGGTTTTCGTCCCCTGGAAATAACACTTTGGATGAAGTGAAGGAAGCTGAAGAATATAGAAAGTAGCTATTGCATATAAAAATAGCAAGAACGTGCTGCGGACACATTAGGATGCAACTAAGAAGAGAAAAGCCACTTAAGGGTGAGCTGACGTCTGCAGTTACTGGGTTAGGAGTCTAAAGACAACCCCGGTTTCATTTTATTCGTGCGTAGAAAGTTACAGACACCCATCAAATTCTTCATCTGGATTAATAGTCCCCGAAATACAGGAGCGTCTGCACTAACGCTACATCCAGCAAGCAAAGCACAAAATAAACTCTTCTACACCTTTGATACAAACTTTGCCGCATTAATAGGTTAGTGACAGGAAAACATTAATGGCACGTAAGACACCTCTCTACGACGATAGATGTTTCTTAGAAAATAATTTCAAGGGCTAGTAAATTTAAAAATTAAGAATCTGAGTCATGAATTACAATTTCTTAAAGACACTAGAGGAAAGAGCGTGAGCGTGTATTATAAATATAAACTGTGTTTCTTTTGAAAGGAAAGCATGGAAGATGCTGCGAAATATGTTTGCAAAGATTGGAACGACAAACAGGAGGACCGATTACTGAAACTTAAGATACTAAAGAAGAAGTTTGTTTAATTATATATTACACACACGAAAACCCAGACTGTCAGATTACTTGTCTACCAGCATGTCTGCACTCGCTAATATCCCTCCCTTGTGCTCATTTATTAAAACACAGCTTGCAAATAGAGTTCACATTAAAATTGACTGTCCAGATAAGGGGATTAATAGGTATTTATTTTGCAACAGTGTCCAGAAAGGCATCTGAACATATATGACGTTGCAATATATTGGAGACATATCCAATATAAAAATGAAGCTAAGCGTTAGCAAATAAGATTTACACTAAGTATCTGCTACTTCCGAGACTGAATATGAAAATAAACTGTTAAATGCGTTTAGCAAGATTTCCTTCATAGGTTACAAATATATATAAAAAAACAGGCAGAGAGAATGCAATATCTGCATAACCTTAAAATCGATTATACCCCGTCAGAAGATACTTTAAAACAATTTAATTAGCGAGTGCTGTGTAATGTTTTATTCTTGCAAACACTACATTGCCGAGAATCTATGGCCTTGTACACTGGCCAGTTCGTGAGAGGAAATCTTCTGACCTGCAATTACAGACAACTATTAGGAGAAAAGGACATCATGATTTGACGCCAAGAGCGAGTTAATGAATTTACGTATCTATTGTTTACAGAGTAAACCCCCGTATATAGCTCACTAGTTGATGGATGTCCATTAATACACCTGCATTCACATTTCAGCCTTAAGGAGACAAAAAGGGATTTAGTGCAGAACACCACACTTTTGCGAAGTCCTTTCAAAACATCAATACACTTCAAGTTACACCAAAAGGCCAGAGATTCTTCTTGATTTCCAAATGTATAGGTGACTTGGCTGGTTTTCTGCCAGCAGCCGCCTACCTTTAGTTGGTGTGTACATATATACATGCATATATAGCCAAGAGACGGATTAATTAGCCGGGTTTGAGCTGAAGGAGGCTGCAGTGACGAGACCAGTGGCGATTGGCCGCCCGCCTGCCTGGCCCTGCCTTTATAATTTCCACACGAGAGCATCTGGGCTCTTATACTAACCAACAGCCAGCTTCTCCTGACACATACACACACACACCGACACCCTGCACTTTTCCCACCATCTGATTAACAACCCTGCACACACACAGTGATTTCTACAGGAAAAACATAAATACATACGAAGAGGGTTTATTATTTTGACTACTGGAAGCCTTGCTGTGTCTCAGTTCAACTTTTGTTTTTACTGCTGCCGGGGAAGTGCCGATCTCAATGCTTTGCTCTCCCTCAGTGGTCCTTTAAAAAAAAAAAGAAAGGAAAGGAAAATATCGCTCCCCCCCTTCGAGGCGGCTGATCTAAAAAGGCAGGAAGAGAGCATCTGAGCAGCAGTTGCCACAGCGTATTTTGAAAGACATTTGTTACGTTTCAGAGCGCTGCAGCCTGTTTCCCCTCTGAAGTTGGCTCCAGCCTTAGCAGCCGCATTGGATCCCACAGCTTATTGCGAGACTCCGGTATACAATCCGGATCTCTGCCCCAATATGATCGCGGCCCAGGCCAAGCTGGTGTATCATCTGAATAAATACTACAACGAGAAATGCCAAGCCAGGAAAGCCGCCATCGCCAAAACTATCCGAGAAGTCTGCAAAGTGGTTTCGGACGTACTAAAGGAAGTGGAGGTGCAGGAGCCCCGTTTCATCAGCTCTTTGAACGAGATGGACAACCGCTATGAGGGCTTGGAGGTCATTTCTCCCACAGAGTTTGAAGTGGTCCTTTATCTGAACCAAATGGGAGTTTTCAACTTTGTGGACGACGGCTCTTTGCCAGGCTGCGCCGTGTTAAAGTTAAGCGATGGGCGCAAGAGGAGCATGTCCCTTTGGGTGGAGTTCATCACGGCATCTGGTTACCTTTCTGCTCGCAAAATCCGGTCCAGATTTCAGACTCTGGTGGCCCAAGCCGTGGATAAATGCAGTTACAGAGATGTGGTAAAGATGGTGGCTGACACGAGTGAAGTGAAACTGAGAATCAGAGATAGGTATGTCGTGCAGATCACTCCGGCTTTTAAATGCACAGGGATCTGGCCGAGGAGTGCTGCCCACTGGCCACTTCCCCACATCCCCTGGCCGGGACCCAACAGGGTAGCAGAGGTCAAAGCTGAAGGATTCAACCTTTTATCCAAGGAGTGTCACTCTCTAGCAGGCAAGCAGAGTTCAGCCGAGAGCGATGCCTGGGTCTTGCAGTTCGCAGAAGCGGAGAACAGACTGCAGATGGGCGGCTGCAGAAAGAAATGCCTCTCTATCCTCAAAACCTTACGGGATCGTCATCTGGAACTGCCGGGACAACCCCTGAATAATTATCACATGAAAACTCTGGTTTCATACGAGTGTGAAAAGCATCCCCGTGAATCGGACTGGGACGAGTCTTGCCTGGGCGACCGGCTCAACGGGATTTTACTGCAACTCATTTCCTGCCTTCAGTGCAGGAGGTGCCCACATTACTTCTTGCCCAACTTAGACCTGTTTCAGGGAAAACCTCATTCAGCCCTGGAAAATGCAGCCAAACAAACTTGGCGACTGGCTAGGGAAATACTCACCAACCCGAAAAGTTTGGAAAAACTTTAGAGGACAATTAAAATATGGGCCTAACAGATTAGTCTTCTGATTTTCAGATAAAGTTTAAACTTCCTGTTCAAAAAGTCAAATATTTCCACTTGACAATGCTAATAATATTCTCTTTAAAAGGAATATTGCTTAGGCTCTTCACACACAGACACACACACTCACAACAGAAAACACTATGACATGTCTTCGTCACAGTTTTGAAATTCCCCCTGAAAAATGTATCTTAACACCCGGAAACAAATTCGGCTGTAATTTAACATGATTGTGACCATTCTGCCTAGAAACGGCACCAATGGATTATAACAAAACCCGGTATTCTTATGTAAATCCCTCTGTGAGTAAAAGCTATTTGGATATGCCATCTGAACAAAACCCTAATGTACATTTTAATTTGTATCAAATATTGTGATCTCACATTGTCTTTGAAATTGTGGATGTTGGTGTTTTGTGATTTGGTGAACAGAAGTTAAATTGCCATTTCGGATACTTCAGGACATTTTCTGCTAAAGAAGATACCATATAAAAAGGTAGATTTTATCATGGTACTTTTGTTAATTGTCTTTTGAAGTGTCTGAACTTAAAAGTTTACATTTTTCGTTTCATATATATTGCTTGTTCTATTTCTAACATTCCATAAATATACTTGAAATGTTATTTAAATATATTCAGAAGAAATTTGGATTCTGCTTATATAATAACGCTTGAATATTGGAATTATATATTTGAAAAATGCACTTGAAATACACTGGATAATGACTTTTTGTGATTTAGATTTTAATTTCTGTTGCTGATTTTATTTAATTACAAGCTAATAAATGAAGTAAAATAAATATTGTTAAGCGTTTCAAAACTGCATCAAGTTTTCTATTTGAAAATCAGGCCAATGTAATGTTTTGCAAATCATACAGAAACAGCCCTTTTCCTACTGAATAGTTTTGTAGAAGAAGAAAATGTTGGTGTATCACATGCACCACAATTTCGTGTGGTAATTAACAGAGCAACACTTTCTACAGGCATCAGAAAATAAATTTACTTTTGAAAGTTTCACTGTACCTTACTAGGTTAATGTTTCTGGGTAGTTTTGAACAGTACTGAGGAAACAAAATATAGCACTGAAGGAAAGGCTACTGAATGAGCAATGAGTCTGATTCCTGACAAAAATCAATATTTTGGAGCAAGTAGTAATAAAGAAGGAAGCAAAATTTACAGTTGAAGGGGTCAAGCCAGTAGCAATAAAATGAAGAACAATATAACTTCCGACCTACAAATCCACTATGGATGTAACAAGATTGCAAGTTGCATCTGTAGAAATCAGCTCCCTGTGTGCAGAGGGTATTCAGAGAGAATAGCATGTGCACAGCCATAAAACTGTAAGTGATTACAAATTGTCTGTTCATACTCCAGCATATGATTATTCAGAACGTATATGTCCTTAAAGTATTTTAAGACTAAAATACAAAATAATATACACCAAAAACTAGCAACGTATATCACTTACTTAGTATTTTAATAGTCAACAAGTGCTGAACTAGGCAAATTGCCGATATAATGTTCAGTTGTAAGAACTCATAGTGGGTAGTATTAGTGAAACCGTTACAATGGCTATTGTGCAAGAATCTTTTTTTTTATTTAGTCCTACGATCACCTTCCTCAGTGTCAGAAATTATTCCTCAATAGAAAACCCACTTTATTAAAACACGTTTTCAAAAGTGATAACTGCATTTTTTTAAAAAGTTATCATTGGAAATAAATTACAGTGAAGGTCTTTTTGCAAGAAACAATATTGGAGTGACTTTTAAAAGTATCTCCTGTTTCCCCCTCCCCCCACTTAAGAAACTTGTAAAATTGTTTTGTGAATAAAGAAATAATAATAAGTATAAACGACATGTCAGAAAGGTGACCTATAGCTCTAATAATTCCCCACCACATCCCCCACTATATGTATGCTCGACTTAAAAAAAAATTGGATTCAAATTTTTATTCTCAACGCTAATACAGGTCAAATATATGTAAATCGTTCTTAAATTGATTGGATCTACTTCTCTTGCAGATGTCAAGGTGTTTCGAAATATTAAACAATGCAAAAAATTAGATATTTCCTAAGAATCAGCTCCTGCGTTCAGGCCCACGATAGCCATTTTCTTTTTCAGAAAGAGACTATTAATTTCAGTATTTGAACAGATAACATTTATTAAGACATTTTCCTATCTGGAAACTAACGTTCTTGAAATAAAGGGATTCTATAAAATCCATTGCAAGAGAAAAGCCCATCACTGTGTCTTAGGGGACCGCAATCTGGGACCGCAGTTACCTCAAGGGATTTCAGAGCAATTGGCTTAACTGCTAAATCTGCCCATGTTCATACAAAGGCATTCAGAGAAAGATTGTTAAAAATGCGCACGCTGTAAGTAATAGAGGATTTGCCATCATTAATACATTTCGCTTTTTAATAAAACACAGTAAAAGCCCACAGGAGTAAGAGGCGTTTGGGTGGAGGAGGGGACCTTCCGTACCCTAGGATGTGCGTTCCGATTGTGTTCTCCGGGCAGTGTTTAACATACACATCGCGTTCAGACAATGCAGACTGTAAACACACCCAGCCCACGAGGAAACGCAGTCTACTCACTTTGGGGTCAATCTTCTTGAAGGCCGGATCATCTTCATCCACCTCGAAGTAGATTTCCGTGGTGGTGATGGAGAGGGTACCTTTGGCCACCACCACAGGGGCGATGAGCTGTGCCGGCGTGCTGAGAACCACCGGGCCTGCAAGACAAGGGCAGGGGCGTCAGGCCGTAGCAACTCCAGCCGGCCCTCCCCCATTCCTTACTGAATGCAGGCACCCAACAATCCGCCTAATAAAGTCCATTTGTAAGTTGCTTTATGTCTTTCTTGCCAGTGCTTAGCACTCTGCTCTCTCGTGAATAGTCTGACAAGAGTTTGTGAGCGGTAGGGTGAGACTCCGAGATGAATCAATGACCAAAATTCGGGGCGGGGGGAGCCTAGAATGAAAAATTACTGCCCACAGAAGCGGGTTCCTTCTCCTTTCATGACCTCCTTATTCCTGATTAACACTAACACTGTTTAGATACAGGAGGTTGCAAGTAGCAGTGGCACGTTACATATAGTTCTCAATAAACGTGGTCAGCCGGTTCAGGGGAAGGGAGTCCCAAAAGCTCATAGTTTCCACAAAGTCTGGGGATTCATCTCTAGATATCTGCGCTTTCCTGGGAAAAGCAAATACCGCCGTCTGCACTTTTTATAGAAGCCGAAAACATTCCCTTTCATTAGTGTTAACTCCGAGTCTACAGTTTAAACCAAAAGAAATCACAAAAGAAAAACAAATAGCCCCAAGTGATGTCTCACAAAGCAGTACCCGACGTTTTATACCTTTCCAGCAAGATTATTATTTCCATCTCATCGCTAAGAACTTTAAAAATAATTATACCAGAACATTTTACACGAAATATCATTCTTTGCGAGCCGGGTGTATATTGAGGAATGGGGGTGGGGTAATTTGTATTCTAACTGCCAGCCTTTACAGCGCACTGTGGGAGGTTTTAATTTTAGGAAATCATTTCTGCTTTAATACAAAGAGAAACTGATCTTTAATCCGAATTCAATAAATCTGCCGTTAAACTGCTAATGTGAGTTAGGAAGCTCACTTATTTTAAACAAAAATAGATTAAATATAAATTCTTTTACAGTCCACGACTAACTTGCAGGGGAAATCTATAGCTAGACACATGAGGGATAAGTAATAAAGGCTTACTCGACATTTTGGAAACTCAGTGAAACCAAGATATTTTATAGATATCTCCTATAAAAGCTATTCATCTCAATGTAAAAAAAATGATCCTAGTCATATTTATGCAGTTAAAAATGTTCTGTACAAAAATCGGGATAGCGTGCAAGTGACCACCACCCTGCAGTATTTCCAGTTGCAATCCCCAGGCACTGAGTAGATCCGCTGGGGTGAGGGGTGTTTCGGCACACTGGCACGGACAGGACAAGCTTTGGGCTTGCTCTGCACAATAGCACCAAGGCTAACAGGCACCGGTACAATCGTCTCCTCCTCACACAATATTTTACATACACACACTTTACAATCAGCTGGTGTAGGCAACACTTCACATTACTCACTTAGCCCAACTTAGTCGTGTATCAACCCAATTTCAGACTGTATTCACAATGTATTGTCATTTCCTTTGCAAAATAAATGAAGGAGAAGGCACGGATTAGTGTGTGTACAAGAGGGAATCTAAAACTCTCTGTTTCACTGACAGCTTTCAGCAGCCCAGTGTGGCAGGCTACATAATATTGATACAAACTCTAGTCTCCCTTTAGTTTATTGTTTTCTATCTCCTAATAAACCAGCGTGGCCGCTTGACTCCAGTCAGCTGATCTGAATCACATGCCGCGGGTTTGCTCTGCTCCTGTCCGCTTTTAGCCTCCATCTTCTCTCCGTTATTCTGCTGTGGGAGCCGAGCCCAGCCGCGCCGCGCCGCTAGAAAACCTGGCCTCTCTGCATAGGGCAGGGTGATCGATCTGCAACGGCGCTTTAAAGGCTCATCAATCTTAATCTAGGTTGCTCAAGTAATTATGCCCGATTCTGTTGTACGATTACAAGTGGATTTGGGTTTCTATTCCCTAGGCGCCTCTTCTTTGTGTTTATAGGAGGATCTATACGGACAGCAGCCCTCTGCCCTGCAGAACCACTTGCCCTCTTAAACAGACCATTCTCAACCCTCTTTTAACCCTTACCCAACAGTACCACCAGAGCAGCCGTGTTGCCCTCCCTACTCATTATGCTGTACACACAGCAATGGGTTTACGGGCCTTTGTGCTAAAAGAAAACTGCGTTAAGATGATGCATATTGGAAACAACTTGATATTCTATCATTTTAAGGAGACGTTAGTGGGCCTTACTGAATCCCAGAAGGAAGATCATCTGTTTAATCCAATTACCTCTCTTTCCCTTGTGTTTATGTGAATAAAATAAAAACAAAGTTACTAGTATTTAATGGTCAAAAGGTCAAAGCCTATAACCAGAAATCTACAAGGACAATAGGGGAACATCGTGAGTAGATTCCTACGGGTACACACACAGTCACCCACGTACCCGTACACACACGCACACACACAGACTCTCTTTTACACACACACACACACACTCTGGTGCTATAAGGCAGGAGGGTTTCACTTCCAAGATTCTGATTTAACTCAGGGATCAGTGAATTTCAGATTTTTTTTCCCCAGAGAAAAACTCCGAGCTCTTTAAACGGTTAAGTGATTTTGACCAAAAAATAGTGCAGCTGTATTCAGACGACATTCTACATCTGTAGAAACGTAATACAAGTGAGCTATGCAAATACTGTTACGAATAACCGTTATTGTATTTTCTAAGGAAAACGGACAATTTTTATAAAAATATTTTTCCTTCCAAAAAGAAGATGAGCGCTTCCTCTGAATAAAGCGTAAGGGATTTCTTATTTTGTTACAGGGAACATAGATTTTAAAATTTCTGCAGTCGTCTCTCCCTCCCCCCAAAGACGACACAATGAAATATTCAGTCTTATTAGTGTGTCATTTTTACACTAGTCCTTTGGAAATCTCCAATTACAACTTCCAATTCCATAGCACGTTTAAGGAGCACTGAGTCTTTTTGTTGTAGCCTTCAGGGAGCAAACCAGTCACTGAGCGAATACGAAATTAATCCACTACAGCTATAGAGAGAGAGGATTATGTTTTAATCCCCTTTGGGACAGTCTCTGGATTTTAAGGATCCGATATTAAAATGTTTACATAAGGCATAATCAAAATACTGCAGATTTTCCATATGGTATCCAGCTATCTGGAAGCTCTGGGTTCTTTTCCAAAACACAGCCGACCATCTAGTGAAACAATAGCGCGACACACCTGACGCCAGAAAGAGTCTGATGGGCTCATTCGGTTTTGGAGAGATAACGAGTTACAGCTACCAGTCGAACCCAATAACCTTTGGGATTGGAGAACTGCGCTTTTGGTTTGTAAGCAAATATTCATCTCAAGCACAGACATAGTAAGAACGCACAGAGTAATGAACCCTCCCAGGGTATACCTGTATGATATGTGGGGTATTAGGAAGCAGTTACAAAAGTGAATATTGCTAAATCTGCTCCTAATGCATGTTAAACTGCAACTAAAAACACTATGTTCCCACCTGAGCTCTGGAAAGACGGGAACTGTTTTCCTGCACTATTTTACTATACAATTTGGGGATTGTTTATGGGATGACAGGCCACCACGCCCTGTTATCGCTAGAAAAGCAGAAAAAAATAACAGTGGAAACGCTTGTCAGGAATTTGGATGCTTAAAAAGAGAATATCTTTTCAAGTATAATTTAGTTGAACATTTTCAACCATTTTGAAGTAGACCGGGGGGGCAACAGTGTAACGGAGGAAAAGCAACGAACACTTACAGTTGAGGATTCACTTTAGATCCGCAGGTTTTTTAATCGGCTCATGTGTGGGACTTTCAGCCTTGTGTGTCCCCTGTGGTAGGCACGTGTGATTTACATTTCCAAAACAAACGATGTAGCGAATATACACTTTTTAAAAGTAATATTTGTTTTTCAAAAGTAAATACTTGTGGGATTGGGCGGTTCCACTGCAAACGCAGAAATCAGTATCTGTTTTTTCCCTTCGTTAACATTTTGATATACAGGGAGTTGGTTTCTTGTATTATAAGGCTAGCAAAGAAGGTCAGTGCAAATGAAAAGTTTTACGAGCTGAGGGATAGCTTACAATTTTAAAAAAACGACATCGATACAATTACTTCTCTGGAATCTGGCCTTTTATGAAAGTCCAACAAGAGTAACATTCTGAAATATTATCTTAAAAATTTCAGCTCTCTCAGAAGTGCTTTGAGGTGGTTGTTTTTAATGGTAAGAGCTAAAGGGAAGTTTGTGATTACATTGCAGGTGTATTTGCTAAAACGAGAGTGCCCAATACTTCCTAAGTGAAAATATGTTTTCAGTGCACCTGTTGGATTATAAAAAAATATTTTCATAGCTGGCACAGTTTTTTACTATTAACCTCAGCAGGAACATTTGAGAGTTGAAAATAGTAGATAAAGGAAATTTAATTTGTATGTGGGTAGTTTAAATGGAAAATCTGGTTTTGAATAACTTCAAAAAGCACACCTTTTTGTATGCCATTTTAATTTGATGACCTGGTATTACATATATAGTATACAACTAAAAAAAAGTTCTGGTATCAACAACAGAGACATATTTTATACATATGAAATAGATTTTGCTATTTTAAAATAAAAATCCAACCTGTTTTTTTAAATGTCGTGTTCAGCTGAAAGATGGCAGAAACGGTCATTTATTTGAACTGTAAATCTACTATGCTTTTCATCATTTAAATTTCTTTAAATCTAAATGTGCACATGATCTAAACCTCTCAGAAATTAACTAAATTTTCTAAATACAAATAATAATAATAATTCATGTTTTAATTCTAAAGAGCAAGTAGAGCAAATTGACAATGTCACAATTAAAAATAGTTCTAAAACTAGATATCTGAAATGGGTTCACACTTTAAAATAACTGGTTTAAAATGTGCACTGAAACTTTTTTTTAAAATTTAAAAAGTAAAAAAGAATCTAAACCCAACTATATAATCACAGAATAAAGATAGAAGCAGAAATAGCTTAAGGCACCAAATAAAAATGAAGGGAAAGAGATTTGGAGTCAAGGGAACCAAAACTAATGAAAAAGATATAGATATAGCTAGCTAACTAAACTGTGCAAATAAAAGGACATTTATATTACTGATGTGCAGAATTCAAATATTTAGCCATCTTTGTTCCTATGACTTTTATAAATCTGACCCCAAAAAGCATTATCAGAAAAATTCTTCAGTCAATATCCTGAAATTTCTCACATCAGGAAATCAGACCTCATTTATTATAAGGTTAGGAAGAAGTGGTAGTTAATTTCCACTCAATGATACTTCTTAAAAAGCTAAGGCCATCTTATAGGACACAGTAAATTCAGCACCCATTAAAAAGTGTTACTAATAGATTTCAACACACACTAGTATTGACCAACTTGTTGATTGTAAAAATAACCAAATTTTGAATTTGACTACTGTGCTTTCTTCTTATCGCTCAATCACCAGTAAACATTAGTTTAATCTCTCCTCCCCACTACAACCCATTATGTCTAGTGTTTGTCCTTGCCTTCAAACTGACATTTTTTATATTAAGGGTGAGGAACGTTATATGGCGCTTCTTTTTAATGGACATTATCAAGCTAAACAGATAGACTTCGAAGTCTAAAATTTGACCCAAGTTTTTTTTCTTTCTATTTTTGCACTATTAAGGTACTTTAAAAAAAACAAACCTGCTTTTATGATTTTTCCAAAGGCAACAATGGAACAATTTTAGCAGCTCAGCTCTCATGAGTAGTGTCATAACAACAAACAAATGTATTTGCACGAAGGATAAAAAAAAATTGTAAAAAAAGGTTTAAATATTTCAATAGTGAAAGAAGTAAACAGCAAGTAAATAATCTTATTTCAATTATAAAAAATACTTGGCATCTCTTTGAAACATGATGGGACAAATTCTGCCATACGATGTATATGTATGTAGCTCCCATTTCAGTGAGAACCACATGCGTACATCTAAAGGAAGATTTTTGTCTGAATTATGTATCTTCTTGGTATTGTTTAGAGAGAAATGTAAAAATGCTATTTTTTTCAGAAAATGATGTGCTTTACGATATTCACAGAAGTATAGTCCTGTTTATATTGTTCAAATTATGGTGTAAGGCATCCATGATATAAGGCTTCATCCAGCTCCCATTTAAGTTGATGGAAAATCTCCATGATTGGATGCTGCAGGATCAAGCCACTGATGAATGAGGTCCTGGACACATGGAAAATACATTATGAAAAGATGCCAAACTATGCACCGGCTGATAACTGTCCAGGGTTACATCACCTGGCAAAACTCATGGCTGCAGAGCCAGGGATGAACACTGATCCGCCATTACACAAGGAAGTATGAAGGCCATCCAAAAGTTATGCAATGCACATTCTGCTAGGCTTGATGGTATTCCACCCAAGCTGCTCGAAGGTGCCTTGGGGTGGGCCAGCAGACCTTTCAATGCACATAGGGATGAGTATCATGGAGAGCACTATTGAGTTCATCTACCTACGCTGCAAGCAGAGTTCAAATGGTCACAGCAAATTTAATGTTTTTTGACGAACAGGTCTCACCACCTCCTTCATGAAGTCCATATCTTGCTTATGGATGCAAAATTTTTTTTTTACTGAGACCATGGGCAGTGGGTGAACCAGCCACTGGGGCAGGCTAGCTCCCAGCCCCTTCCCTTCTGCCCAAGGCTCCTCCTCCGCTGGAGCCCAGAGCACCCCCACGGCGGTTGCCGGCCCTTCTGCCCCAGCCCTGGGACACCTGAGCACCCTCAGAGCCCACAGCCCTGGAGTGCCGGGCAGGCAGCACATGGGCAGGGTCACACTGGGCTTTTTCGGGAGGCTCAGTCTCCCCCAATCTATAATATCTGCCATCTATGGCAGAGACAAAGTTCAGGATCTATCAAATCTTTCTATTATCTGCATTGCTATATGGGTAAGAACCTGGATCTTCTTAAAGGCAGACATGGACTGACTAGAGATTCCATATGTGCTGCCAGCACCAAATCCTGAGCATAAAGTGGTGACTTTGTCAAAAATTTCAGAATCTCACAGAAATCTGACCTTCCTTTAATCATTCATATTCAAAGCAGCATTGCATGCTTGTCAGCCATGTCACTAGAATGGACAAAAACACCCCAGCCACACCAGGCTCTAGAAAACTCTACTGATTCGTGAAGGGTTGTGTGCCCTGATCCCAACTGATTCTGCCCATGCAGCTGTCTCAGAGATTCATGGATTTGCAGGATTGTGCCAGATCTGAGAACTTTACTACATGATGCCTGGTGTGGCACCATCACTGTGGCTAGCACAATGGTTCTCAGTAGACTGTGCGTGTTTGATGATGATCATCATGCTTATAGTGTGCTGAGCTCACTTCAGTCTGGCATTCTTTCTTCATCACAGTGGAAACAACCAGTGGCCTGTCTAAAGGATCACCACTACAACAATTTATGGGGCCTAGCTGAAGTATGTTTTGTCCCACTGATGCAGTTAAAGCCTGGTTCCAATTTGTGTATAGATGAGGTCTTAATGTCCTTGAACTGAGCTAAAGCCGTGAACAGTTCACATGGACTTAGCACAGTTCAAGGTCATGGTTAAGATTCTCTCTCAACTGCTGCCAGATGATCCTGTATCAGCGATTGCCAAGACTGTACTTAATCATTTGCATCTGGCGAGGAGCTTGTAACTATTCAAGATTTGGAGCTCACTTTCATGATTCATACATTTATCACCTCGACATTAGACTAATACAACGTGCCCTGCATGAAACTTCACCTTAAAACCATACGGTAACTGAGGCTGGGACAAAAAAAGAGCAGCTCACTTGTTGAGTAGTATTACACCAATGTTCCATGATCTACACTGGCTGCTTGCTGGCCTCCAGGGAGTGTTTAGGATATTGTTTTTGAACTTGAAAGCCCTAAATGATCTGGGACCTACCTATCTTTGAAACCACTCTCTTCTTTTGTGATACTATTGCAGTTCTCTATGAGGAATAATAAAATATGCTCATCAAAAAGTGAAAAGAAAAAACTTCATCTGATTCTGGGAAAAGGGAGCATGGCAGTCAAGGTGGCATCATGCTACACAGCAACCTGTCTTCAATAAGAAACTGAGTCTAATAACAAATGGACACAGGATCAGACACCTAACATACCATGTAGCAATAACTTTGATGGGTGGTACCTGCTTCTGAAGAGCTATCTGTGGGGTCTGTCTTTCTTTGGCAACAGTAGTATAGCTTGTCATGCCAATACGTTTACTGAATTGAATCAAATTGTGAGGACTTCGACTTTGAAATAGTGAAATAGACCATTCCACTACCTTCAGGCCATGTGCAAGGTTTGTATTTCCTCAAGTTGTGGAGAAAGAAAGGGTAAGATGGCAGAGGGATAGTATGCTCAGGGAGTGTGGGGTAATTTGACTGGTTACTTGCTGTGCGCATGTTGGATTTTGGGGGAAGAAATGAGCTGTTGAATTTGTGTATGTTATATATTATGTACATGTTTGTAAAAGGTGTCAAGGGTATAGTTGAGTCATCATTTCAAATTTATTTTAAACTGAAAAAGTTGTAAAAGTGCACATAATTTCCCAGACTAACTTTAGGAGACTGTCCATACAGCAGCTGAAATTTTACTGACAGTTGTTTTTGAATACAGTTGACACTTGCATGATTTCCTTGACCAGTGAGGACAGGGATTTTGTTGGAGACCAGTGGCAGGCTGCTACCTCTTTGTCCTTGACTACTTTTTATAAAACAATGTTCAGGAAAAAAAATCCCTGTCCGTACTGGTCAGTAAAACTCTGACTATAGTAACTTAACTCTGTTTAAACACAATTGTTGCTAACATAATTTCAGATTTAGGTCACAGCCCTGCAATCTAATCCATGTAGGCAGATTCTTACACCTCCATGGAGCCCAGTGAAGTTGTTGGGGCTTTGCCTGTGCAGATCAGAGTGCATGAGGCAAGGCTATAGTTTGGATAGGGCCTAGACAATACAATGACATAATGAGTACCCTGAGACAGTGATTCTTGGGGATCTGAGGGGCTTTGCAAATGACAAAGCAAGCAGAGACAGTATTAAAACAATCCTGCACCCATCATAGGTAGGCGACTGGTGTCCCCTAGAATCCTGGCTATCTGATAAGTAGGGGAGAGCCCTAAGGACATGAAAAGCTGTCTCAGTACCCCAACCTTGATAATAAGTCCAGAGTAACCAACTAGTCAGTTGAGAGGCAGGGACATCAAGAAATCCAGATGCCATTTTAGGAGTTAGGGAACCCAGCTGGGTAGGCATCAGTCCACTAAGGAGCTCAGTATCCAAAATGGATGGATAACAATATACATTTTTAGGGACCGGGTGGAGGAGAAAGGCATGGTAAGAGGGGCTCTTCAAAGTTGTGTTTGGGAGTCATAAAATTTGATAGAATATTTTGGATAATGTGAAACCAAATTGATTAAAATACTGAAAGGCCTAAAAATAGGATGTTTCTGAAATTATTGCTTTTGATATTTTCAAGTAGGAAATGGCTACAGAGCAGTTCTCTCTCTCTCTCTTTGTGTGTAGTTTATGACTGAATTTAAATTAAACTCATGTACAAAAATTATTTCCTTCTTTACATGTTGATTTAAGGATCAAAATTTGAATATATAGCAGTCACAGACTGAAAATCTGGCTCAGTAAACTTTCCATATTTGGAACCACAAGACTAATAGGGCTACAATAAAGTAAAGGGCCAATGAAAACTCTGGCAGACTAGATTGTAAGGAATGGATGAAGAAATGCAGCCTGCACTGGTCAGAGAGAGAAGTTGATGAAACTGAGGAAAGGGGAAATCAAAAGATGTCCTATACTATTTGTTAAAATTGGTAAAGAGAAAGCTATATAGAGTGGCACAACTTACCAGAAGATCTGTATAGTTGAGTTCTAGTAAAGAAAATTCCGTTGCAGATTTGGGGCACAAGAGATGCTACTAACATTGAATACATTTTAAAATGCATTTCTCTCTCCAAATTCAGTTTACAATTATATAAAAAACAGGTTCAGTAAAAATCGTACTCAGGTTCTCCACCACCAAGGATATTTATTTTTTTAACGAGGTTTTTTAATCTTGTAATTGTACCCCTAGTGTGGAAGCAAGACAGTTTTTAAAACAGAATCTGGCCCTACGTAAGGCTCCTAAAATCTTGTCAGAAATGTAAATAAATGATTGAAAATACCCGTTACAGGCTTACTGATTTACTTATTTATTTTAGATAACGTTACATAGTTTTAACATACTAGAACTTTTGGAACTGTTTCAATTTTCTCTCAACACAAACAATTTTAATTGGAAATTACTCAAAATTATAATGATGTAATAATGATTGTGACTGAAACGAGACAAACTAGTAATTTTGCATAGGCCACCAAATAGATGTCGGTAACTTTTGCTTGCTAT
Organism: Chelonoidis abingdonii; assembly: GCF_003597395.2. Taxonomy (NCBI): domain Eukaryota; kingdom Metazoa; phylum Chordata; order Testudines; family Testudinidae; genus Chelonoidis; species Chelonoidis abingdonii. The sequence goes on from NC_133769.1 coordinate 322,291,853, forward strand.
CAATCTCGTCTAGATTTGAACAGATCTGGAAATGAAAGGCCCTGTATCTCATTAATACTCCTACAAGCCGTCCAATTCCCATGATCCAACTTATTTTTCATAGCCCAGGGCAGGAAGTAAATGCATCCACTATGGGTATGTCTACATAGCGAATAAAAACCTGTGGCAGGACCATCCCAGCTGACTTTTCCCTCTGCAAATATTCTTGGAGCCTCATCTACTCCCATCTTTATTTCCTTTCTCTCATTCATGTGCAGATATTACTCACTATTTAGAGACTGGTCAAAAATATTGCCTGAACTACTTTGTCTGTCTGGTCCTAACTGTTAGTTCTGAAAGCTTACAAATGCCACATTACGGTGCAGCTGAAACGTATGCACATCATGGGACAACTCCCATGACTAGAGTACCAGCATTGAGGGGTATAGCTTGTTCTGAAAGGATAGGTATGGGAAAAAAAAGAGAGAAGTGTTGCACCGTATGTTATGAATGTAGACACTTGCTCTGACATCCAAGAGAATGTGAGGGACAGATCTATTGAGAATCTGTGGGTGAGGATGACAAGGGAAAAGAACAGTAGTGATGTTATGGTGGGGGTCTATTACAGACCATCAAATCAGGAAGAGGAAGTGTTACAAGCAGGTAATAAAATTAGCTAACACACATGAGCTAGTATTAATGGGGGATTTTAACTGCCATTATATCTGTTGGAAGATTAGCACAGCACAACATAATATGTTCTGCAAATTCTTAGCATGTGTGTAGGGGACAACTTTCTGATTCAGAAAGTTGAAGAAACAACTAAGATGTCATCCATTTTGGATTTTGGATTCATCCCCTGACCAACAGGGATGAATTAGTTGCGAATGTGAAGGTGGTTGGGAACTTGGGAGGAAGTGATCATGATCTGAAACAATTCAAGATCCTTTGGAAAGGAGGACATGAGAACAGCAAAACAAGGATGCTGGACTTCTGAAAGGCAGATTTTAACTGACTTGTAGAAATAATAGGCAAGGTCCAATGGAAAGACCAATTAGCAAGAAAAGGAGTTGACAGGGGCTGGCAGTTCTTAAAAGATGTAATACTAAAGCTCAACATCAAGCTAGTCTGATGTAGAGGAAAGATAGCTCAGTGGTTTGAGCATTGGGCCTGCTAAGCCCAGGTTTGTGAGTTCAGTCCTTGAGGGGGCCATTTGGGGATTTAGTTGGGGATTGGTCCTGCTTTGTGCAGAAGGTTGGACTAAATGAGGTCCCTTCCAACCCTGATATTCTATGATGAAAGAATGCAGATTGGGATAAGTAAAAAACAAATCAGAGATCTTCTGACCAATTTGACTAAATTCAAAGCAGCTGGACAATTTTGGTCACAAAGCTGGAGGAGCGGGATATTTGCCAACACTTTAGAGGATAGAGCTAGAATTCAGAGGTATCTTGATAAATTTGAGAACTGCGCTATAGACAACACAATGCAATTCAGCAAAGATAAAAGTAAGGTGCTACACTTATGAAAGAAAAATGAAATGCACAAATACATAAAGGGGCAAAACTAGCTTGGCAGCAGCACTGCTGAGAAAGATCTTCGAGTTGTGGTGGATCACAACTTCAACATGAGTCAGCAATGTGATGCTGTTGCAAAAAAATAAAAGGGGGATGAGGGCAACCTAAAATTGTATTAGTTTAACAGAGGCATAGCATGCAAGTCATGGGAGGTGATAGTATCTCTCTACTCGGTGCTAGTTAGGCCTCAGCTGGAGTACTGTGTACAATTTTGGTCACCAATGTAGTAGAAAGGATGTACGGAAACTAGAAAGGATCTAGAGACGAGAGACCAAGATGATTAAAAGGATGGCATGCAAGATATATGAGCAAAGGCTGAAGGAAGTGGGTATGTTTAGTTCGGGAAAGAAGAGAGTGAGGGGGGATATGATAGTAATCTTGAAAGACTGCCATTGTCATAAACAGATAGTAGGAGTTAATAGAACAGAAGTACTTTATATCTCTTTTGACTGTAAAGGGTTAACAAGTTCAGTAAGCCTGGCTGTCACCTGACCAGAGGACCAATCAGGGACTCAGCAGAATCGCAATTCAGGGACAGGATAACTTGACAGTATACTTCAAATTTGAGGGAGCGGAAGTCTCTCTGATGTGTGCTATTGAATTTGTTGTTGTTTCTTCTGGTTCTGAATGTGACACCAGCTGCAACCAGTGTTTTCCTCCAATCTTCGATACAGAGCTCTTATAATTCAGAATAGTGAGGTACTAGGTAAGATAATGGAGTATAGAGCACTTATGTTTGTTTTCTTTTATTTTGCAATGTGATTTGGTGAGAGGAGCTTAATTGTGTATTTGCTGGAAGGAGTCAATTTTGTATTTTTGCTGAAAGGATTTTAATTGTGTACTTGTATACTTAGGGGGGGAGGTATTCCCAGATTCATAGCTGAAAAAACCGAATCTGGGGGGGAACATGGTGCGGACGGAGCAGCAAAGTGGAGGTGGGGGAGAGAAGGGGGGTGGCCAGCGCTTCAGTGGGGCACTCACCCCGCAGCCCCGACCACCACGCTGCCTGCCAGGAGGGCTCCGCTCCGCTCCAGTTGGCGGGGAGGGAAGGACGCGGGCTGCCCTGCTGAGTTTGCTCCAGGGCAGCCGGAGCAACAAACCAAACCAAAAAAAAAAAAGCGGCCATGCCGCCCTAGGTGTGGGCGGAATGCCGCCCCGTAGAATCTGCCGCCTCAAGCATGAGCTTGCTCGGCTGGTGCCTGGAGCCGGTCCTGCCCATAGTCTGTTTTAACTTTCCTTAGCATTTTCAAAGTTAAAACAAAACTGAAAAATCAAGGTATTACAATATTTATATTTTCTGAGTGAATAGTTTTCTAATAACTGATGTGTCTCTATATTTAGAGTTGCACTGTTTTAATATAATGTGTTTTTTTTTAACTGATTGAGTTAAATGTGTCCAAAAGCCTGTGTGGGCACTCTTAATTCTATATTTACTTGGTTTATATTGATTTAGTTTAACTTAATTCTTTAGTGAGTCAAACTAAATCAATATAACCCAGTTTTAAATTGAATTCAGTGTCCATGTAGGGTTATGGACCCATTTAAGTAACTCTCTTTTTCAAACTGACCAAGTTAAACCAGTACATCTTTGAATAAAGACAGGCCTAAGTGTGGGTCTTCTCTGAAAAGCAGAAGTAAATGGCATTGTGGAATCCTATATTTACTGTGTTTCAACAACTTCCAGATCAAATGTGTTCAGTTTACAGATAAACATGTTATTTTCAGTGCTAAACCCTGAAACCTGAACCTGAGATCTGAAAGTCAAGCTGCGTTCTTTTTTCTCACTCCACCACCAATTCTAAAGGACCAACAGTCCCAATACTGTTCTTAATGAGACTTTGTGCAAATCCATGGCCTTCAATGCCTGTGTCACAGAGTTAAACTCTTCAGGGAAGGGTCTGTCAGTATTTGTACAGTGCCAAGCACAATGGGGTCCTAGGGTTGTCAACAGTCCCTTATTGCAAGGGACATCCCTTATTTTTTCATCTCTGTACAAGATTGGGAGTGGTTGAGTTCTGCAAAAAGCAACAAGAAATACCCCAGGTGAATTTAGGAAAGTACTACTTATTATTATTATTAATACTGCTACTACTGATGATGATATAGAGAGGAGGAGTGAGCCACAGGTTCTAAGAAATCAGCCCCTTATTTTTAAAATACAATGTTGGCAACCCTAGTCCTCATCATGATAAGTCTCAAATATTACTGTAATATAAATAATAATCATAATAAAGGATTGTTCCTGGAACTTTGTACAACTCTGTGCATAGTTAAGAGCTGAGTGAAATTCAGAATTCCTATCCACTGGGAAATTCCTATATTTCAGTATTTGTTTTCATCCCAAATTGGGAGAGAAAAAAATTCAAAATTATTCATGGAATGGAATTCCAACAAATTCCAATTCGGAAAGTTAAAACATTTCATTTTGACATTTTTGATTGAAACAAAACATTTTGACATTCCCTAAGTCAGAATGTTTTGGGTTGTTGAACTGATTTTAAATGACTCAGTTAAGTATTAAACTACACTTTCCCACAGTGGTGCATTACCTCATGGCAGTTGTGGCTTGGAAGTCTGATGTCCCAATTTTCCCTTATGGACCAGGAGCCCTAGCTGGACTACATATCTCATAATGCATCCAGAGTCATGGGTCCCACAATGCACCATGTAGCTTGATCAGAGGGCAATCTGAATTGCATTATGGGAGATTTAGTTCTCTGGGGAGCATACCCCTTAGGAGAGAATGGGAGCCCAAACTACAACTCCCTAAAGCAATGCACTGACAGGGAAATGTAGTTTAATATTTGATTGCACTGATTTTAAACAAAACATTTCAGGTTACTTCAAAAAATGAAATATTCTGATGTGTGTCAAACCAGAACATTTAGATTTGGAAGAAACTGCATTTCCCCATAAGAAAATCATTTGCATGGATAATTCCCAATCAGCTCTATTCATAACATATGAAGAGAAAAATAATTTATTCCATTCTTAATTGTGTTTGCTCTGCTAACAGGAATAAAAGGTAGTAAACTTACTTTAGGGTATGTCTACCCTCTAATAAAACACTTGTGCCAACTTTCTATTTGCAGAAAATCAAACACCCTTGGCTCTGCCCCTGCCCCGCCCCCGGCTCACTCTATCCCCTTCCCTCCGCAGCTTATTTTCACTGGACTGGGACAGGCTGAGGGAGAGGGTGAGGGCTCTGGCTGGAGGTTCGGACTCAGGGGTGGGGCTGGGGATGAGAGGTTTGGAGTGTGGGAGGGGGCTCTGGGCTGTGGCAGGGGGTTGTGGTGCAGGAGGGGAAGGGGGTGCAGGCTCCAGAAGGGAGTTTTGGTGCAGGAAGGGGTTCCGAGCAGGGGTAGGGAGTTGAGGTGCAGGACGGAACTCAGGTCTGGGGCTGGAGGTTGGGGCATGGGGCGGGGGAAATCAGGCTCCAGGTGGCACTTACCTCAGGCAGCTCCCAGGAAGCTGCAACAAGTCTCTCTGGCTCTTAGGTGGAGGATGGCCAAGGGGCTCTGCGCACTGCCACCACCTGCAGGTGCTGCCCCTGCAACTCCCATTGGCCATGGTTCCTGGTCAATGGAAGCTGCAGAGCTGGTGCTCATGGTGGAGGCAACACACAGAGCTCCCGTGGTTGTCACTGAGCTGGGGGGACATGCTGGCCACTTCCTGGGAGCCATGCAGAACCAGGCAGGGAGCCTGACAGCCCTGCTGTGGCCAACCGGACTTTAATGGCCTGGTCAGCAGTGCTGACCAGATACGCCAGGGTCCCTTTTTGACTGGGTGTTCTGGTTGAAAACTAGACATCTGGCAACCCTAGGACTCTCCCCCTTGTGCGGTCTCAGATCCCAGAGTCTAGCCCAAGCCCAAACATCTACACTGTAATTTTATAGCCCCACAGCCCGACCCCTGGGAGCCCAAGTTACCTCACCTGGGCCAGCCATAGGTGGTTTCTTGCACTGTAGATATACCCTAAATCACTAAAGCAAGCAGATGTGTCTCTTGGTATATTTTGGTGACAGGTGTAGAAAAGGTATAGACAAGATGTAGAATTTTTACAGAAGAGAACTACACTTCTGTTTTTTCCAAGAAAGAAAGAATGGATGGTCTTGCTTCTGTGGGGTATGCTCTTGGCAGGGCTGTGAGTTCTAATATTTCTCATGGAAAAAAATAGCTAACAGTTGTCTTTTTTTATTTAGGTTGCTAGGTGTTTTGGAATCACCCTGTGAGTGTGACGACCTTTGGAAAACAGTTTTCTTATCTAGTGTAAAATCATGCAGTAAATAATTCTAGTGATTGGTGGAGCTGACACAGCATCAGAAGGATGTTTTCTGAAAATTAACTCCTGCATTTATTTTCTCTCCACTGTCCTCCCCCTTCCGCATCTACCCTTGACTTAGTTTCAAGGATTTGGATTAGTTTGAAGGTAAAAATGAAATGATGGGTTTTTTGGGTTTTTTTTGGTTGGTGTGTGCACATGTGTGTACTGCTGCCGCATTTCTTGCCACTACTTTCACATGGTCAGAAAGTCTCCCCTATATTATATGGTACAGCACCATTTGTCCTACTAGAAGTGACAATTGCAGAAAGGAGACTAACCAGGAGGTAGTAATACTTCTAAAGTCCCTTGATGGTGCAGCTGAGACACTACCTGATATTATACAAGAGGCCAAAGATGATGGGATCCACGTTTTAGAAGATGGCACTGACTTTTGTTTATGACATTTATTTATGGAAGTGCCTTGCAAGCATTCAGGCAAATTGCTGACATTCCTAAGGCAGATTTCCTGGCAATGTTTAAGATGTTAATTTTTATCAATATCCATAATCCAGTTTTGAATTATATAGGGCAGGGGTTCTCAAACTTCATTGTACTACGATCCCATTCTGACAACAAAAAGTACTACACAAATCCAGAAGGGGAGATGGAAGCCTCAGCCTTCCTGAACCCCGCCTCCCTGGGAATGGGAGGGGCAAAGCCAAAGCCCCAGGGCTTCAGCCCCAGGCAGGGGGCCTGTAACCTGAATCGTTCCACCCAGGGCTGAAGACCTCAGGCTTTGGTCCCGGGCAGTGTGGCATGGGCTTTGGCCCCAGCAAGTATAAGCCAGCCCTGTCAACCCCATTAAAATGGAGTCATGACTCACTCTGGGGTCCCAACCCACAGTTTGAGAACCATTGATACAGGGAAAGAGCGAAATTCTTAGGGCAGAGGGTCATATTCATCTGCATCTCTGAGATCAGAAACATATGACCCTTTCCCCTAAGTATGAGTTTCTAAAAGAAGGATAGGACCATGAGGCATGCCTTGCATCTCAGTGTTTTAACTAGCAGGACAGTGTCAAGTATGTACAAGAGCCTACAGTTTGCAGAGGAATTATAGGGACTTTCAAGATGCAAAACAGCTTTATCAGATTACCATGCGGGTTAAATCAACATTTTAATATAGCTGCATACTGTAGCCTTTAAACCATAGCAATTGTATATAAGTATTTATCTGGGGTGTATGTCAAAGGTGGAGCTTGATAGAGATGCCTCCAACCTCTCTCTTCTATTAAATGAAACCTACCAAAGAAATCTAGATTAAGCGATCACATGAGCTGTCTAAACTTACTATTTTACCAAGGTGAGACAGCAAGGTGTTCAGTGATGGGTACAAAAATGGACATTTCTAAACAGGTAAATACTGAGTTGCCATACTGTTGATGATAATATTGTTTATTAGTTGGTCTCAACATGAGTTTTTTTATAATTTAATTTCAAACTGCTAGACTAACTTCATTCATTATTTTTTGTCATTCATGCATGATCTAATTTCTGACTTCCAATTTCCACTGCCTGTGACATCAGAAAGAAGTACTGGAGTAAGGAGAATTTAATCTTAAACTCAGTGATGTTTCAAGTTTCTCCTTCAATATATCACAAAATCCCCATTTCCCCAGTCACAGTGCAAATTAACAAAATATATCTTCCACAGTAAAATTAATCTTTTAATACCGATACCTCATTCCAGGCACATTTCTCATATTTTCACTCCACATGAGATAACACACTGGAGAATGTATTAATTCCAAAAGTGTCATTATTTCATACATCTTCCACAACAAGTAACATGGTGCTTCAACGCAGAACATGTAAGAACTCACCGGAACACAATTCCAGGAGCGAATCTAAGACCTGACCACACCACCACCACTCCAGTGGAATGTGTTGATATGAAGAGTTCTATTCACTCCCAACTTGCATTCAGATCAACAATGTTCACTCTTTAGTTGCAGCTTCACCCCTTTTCAATCTCTACTTGCAGCAGGAAGCCTCCCCTTTTCCATCCTACTACTGTGACAGAGTATATGCTGCTCTACAGTCCCTCTGGTTTCACTGAGAGGTGGCTGCGGGGGAGAGTGCAGAAGCAGATAGCCCTCAACAAACTCCCTTGATCTAGTGCAGCGGTTCTCAGACTTTTGTACTGGTGACCCCTTTCACGAAGCAAGCCTTTGAGTGTGACCCCCTTTTATACATTAAAAACACTTTTTTATATATTTAACACCATTATAAATGCTAGAGGTAAAGTGGGATTTGGGGTGGAGGCTGACAGCTTGCGACCCCCCATGTAATAACCTCGCGACCCCCTGAGGGGTCCCGACCCCCACTTTGAGAACCCCTGATCTAGTGAGAGAAGTGGCTGTGAAAACTAGGGAAATGGAAATACAGTCAATCTCCTGACTTAAAAAAAATGAAAAAAAACAAAAAAAAACAAGTTCTGAGAGTATTTTTCCTCCTCATTTCAACTGTTCTGGTCTTCTACTCTGGTCTTTTAGCAGTTCAACGAGGTGCAGTAGTACCCAGGGTTTTGCTTAATCCCCACTGGGCTGGCAGAAGACCATTGTAGAAGGACTTATAACTGAATCAGTTACCTCAACTCACAGTAATAGAACATCTGTTGGACCCAGAATATCAGTCATCTGGTCCCATTGTAACCGTGGGCACTATCAGAAGTCCATTAAATAACTGTCAACACAGGGCACTGGTTACAGAGGTTAAAAGTTAAGATTTTTACATCATCTATTTATTGATACCATGTTAGTGATAAAAAAAAAATTACCTGCAAGGTTGTCAATCTCTTTCTCTTGGAGCAGACTGACAGCATCATCATCCCCTTCCAGCATGAGCTCGGTTTCTGCATTCTGATTTACCACAGCCTGACTTCGGAAAGTTTTCTTTGACTTTACTACATCTTCTTCAGTGCCTAAATATAAGTTTAAAATATTGTTAACTTAGTTAAATGTTTATTTTTTGTATAAAACACCAATACACCAACCATAGTACTACCACAAGTCTTGTACATTAAAAAGAAAATAATATAGTTTTTTAAAAGTACTTATTTAAAAAGGTAGAACATTTGAAAGAGATAAATTGTATGAAACTTTTAGCAAGGATTATGGAATGTGCATCCTCAGTCTGTCTTTTGAATAACCTGTGACTTTGAAACAGGTTTTGCTTTTAAAATATTCTTTCCTTCTTTTCAATAATTTATATTTTGTTTGTCTTCTATATTTCTCCTTCAGCTTCCCCGAGTGGGGGTGCATGTAGCAGGAGCTATTCTTGCACTTCTGGAGTCCTGCCTTCCAGTAACCTCCCAGATACAGTCCCTACCAGTTCCCCTCTGAGTAAAGAGATGCTGTTAGGCATTTGGAACTTTAAGGGTTTCTCCTGATTTGTCTGTAATTATTTCACTAAGTCATAAGCAAAGGAGGGACAGGATGGAGGAGTGAGAGACAAAGAGGATAAATTCAGCATGGGGTAATAATGAGCTGTGACCATTTCAGGTGTTCAGGAGAGAGACAAGAAAGGAAAGGTGAAAGGGAATGATTTTCTTAAATTAAAAAACAAAACAAAAAAGCCCTGCAAAAATCTTGGTACCAAGACGGCACATGCCAATTACACATTGTGTGTTTCATCTCTTCTCCCCTGTCTACATCCATTTTTATCTACTTAAATTGGCAGCTTTTCAGAGCATCTTACACTTTATAAAATTACTATGTGCCTCTCTATAGTGCTCAAAAGTGTGCCAACTGGGTTTAAATGATAAAATTATAAAGGTGATTAACACTTCTCAAAACAAGTATAGAGATATTAATAAAATTTACTTGAAAGAGCTGGAGAGGGCTAGTCCAGACAAAGCATGCTGTACTCTGAAACCCTTTACATAACATTGTGAGGTCAGCAAAACAATTCTTTCACAATTTGAGACAAATCATAAGTCTTTCCCCCCGCCCCAGAGATAACAGACTCATAGCAGTTCTCAATGCCAGTATGCTTTCTGTTACTATCCTCACTTTTTCACAGGAAAATTAATAAAAAGATTATATATCATATAAATCCTCACTTATCTTTATACGTCTCCACCTTGGACTCCTAGATATTAATCTTAGTAATGAACTGACTGTTATTTAAGCATACACAGTAGTTACTAGCTTCTTTTTAGTGTTTAGCTCTGAAAATGGAACCTCTTCTTTGGGGTTTTCTATCTAAGGATTACGGCACCCAAAACAGAGTGATTAATATTAATGTACTGTATATCAATCTACAATTTATAATTTTCTAATCTGGTTGTGAGAACTAAGAATCAAGTCTAATCTTCCCTAGGTGTAGTATAATTTAGACATTTGTTTCCTATTTGGCTGGATCTTTACACCCATAGCAGAATTCTCATTGACGTTAGTGGGATCAAGATTTCACTCTATAATTATTTAAAGTAGATGTAAGGTGATGGGATGAAAACCTTGAAGACTGAAGTCCACTGTTCACCCACAGAACAGATACAGCCCAGGCACCAGAAGCATATCGTCTCACCCTAGATTAGAGAGCAGTATCTCTAGTTTCCATGTTCTTTCAATTGCGGCCATTTCGGTTGAGATTGTATAAAAGGGTTTCAATTAGCATCAACTGCAGTGATAGTTTTTATGATGTTGCCTGAGCAACCAGAGCAAGACCATCAACTCATTTTGCATATGCCACTTAACACCCACCAAATGGCAACACCTTGCTGTTACTGCAGACCTGGTTTAAATTTGAACCAATGATCAAAAGGTGAAAGTCTTCAAATATCTAACCAAGTACTACAATTTTAAAAATAAAAGACCACAAAAAATGACTTGAGACAGAGTTTGGAAAGAGGGAGTAATGTAATACAGTAGCCTATCTAGTTTAGGTCACAAGTGCTGAGTGTTAACAGCTAAATTAGAACTTTGTGTATGTTTCACCCTATCATAAGACACATAATTTAGAATCACTTGCCACAAGAAGTCTCTGCTTCGAAACATCTTAGTATTGGAGTAGTGACAGTGCTGTAGACCCTGCCTGAGATGAACTGACAGCATGGCAGGAGGAAGTGTGCAGAGATTGTTCCCCCGCACTCTTCCTTATAAAAGCTTCTTATTTTCATAAGAACTGAAATTCTCCAAATGTTACAGTTGGGTATAACTGCAGATTAACTCCAGTTCACCAAAATTATTTATTTGTGTGTGAAATTATCCTCTCATAAACCAACAAAAGTGTGCTGCTGGTACCATGAGAACTTGAAGGCAAACCTCAGAAGCGGAAGCTGAAATCTAGCCTATTTTAACTTGCCTGTCACACTGCCGGTAGTTATCCTGTTACAGAAATACTACAATATATCAACATAAGAAATGTAATGTAGTAGAAGGCACTAAGTTAGTTTGGCAAATTTGGATCTCAGCAATTTAGATAAATCTTTCTAAAATCAATTTTGTTTTACAATATTAAACATACATTTATCTACAAGAAATACAGCAAACTGTGCTGTTTTGGTTTGATAGAAGCTGCTTTGGGTTGTCTGTTCTTTAAATTTATCACTTTGTTGAGTGTACCTTAGTTTTGCTGTACTGTACCAAACGTTTATCAAAATGAAAGTGTATAAGACCCAAAGTTGCCCTTCAATCACTATATCCTTTATGAATTAGAGTTCCATTTATCAAAATTACAGCAAGAAGAGGTAAGGTCTCAGAGGGCTGTCTCATTACAAGGCTTGTAAACACTGTCCTTACAAAGAAATGGTTTAACACCTAACAAATCAAAAACTGATTGGGAATAGAATTTATTTGAGATCATCTATCTTCAGAAGACTTGCTGTCTTGAGAGCACTTCTTGGCCTTTCTACTCATTCATCAAGAAATTAACAAGCGAATACCACAGACCACCAGATCTCCTTGGATCCTGAAATGTGAAATATGTTTAAAATAGATCTGTCACAGATGTTCTATTTTTATATTCCTGGGATGACTTCAAAAGGCCTTAAAAATAAGAGAACCTCTCAAAATAGGAGTAAGAAGGAAAACAGCTTGTCTTCAAAAACAGGTAACAAACTGAATAAAAAATTACTTGGCATGAAACTATGTTTCACACTGTTTGCAATAATATAAAAAAGAGTGAGGAATAAATTAATATCCTTACATATTATATATCAGCATTTTAGTAAGAATTCTAAATATTTTTATCATAACTTTTTTCAAGTCTCAACAAAATTCCTCCGTAAAGAAACTAATTATAGTATTCTCTCATTATAAGACAGTTCTCAGGAGACAAGGAATGTGTGTTCTAAAGATATTCTGAATAATTAGGTAGCTAGCATCCAGAGGCTTTATATTAAAGTTACTTTTTAATGAGGTTCCATTGGAAAAAGATAGTAAAAAAATTAATGAAACAAATTGTTTAAAGTATGGCAAAATTTTTAAAATGCGGATGCCCAGAATTGAAGTCAACCAAAGCTATGGGTGCTCAAAACCTTGGGTAATCAGAGGGCTAATTAAGGGGATAAATATCAGTTTACACTGCCATTCTCAGTGACGCCAAAGGAAATGAGGTACTCAGCTCTCACTGAGGTTTAGTGAGAGTTGGATCATGTACTCTCTTAGGCCAGGTCTACATTTTATTGCATGACAAACAGAGTTGAATGTGCAGCGCACCAGCGCAGACACTGTTATAGAGCAGTAAAAGTTTTGGGCGTGCAACAAAGGATATTATTGCACAGCAAGTTGTTGTGCTGTGGTTTCATATGCTGGCTGGCTGTGCAATAACTTACCATGTAGACAAGCCCTTAAGCTCCTTTTAAAATTCCAGCCACATGATTCTGGATTCAGCAGAGCATTTAAACTTATGTTTAACTTGAAGCACTTGAGTAATCCCATCCCTGTTCTGTTGAATAAAGATGGAAATACTTAAGTACTTCAAGTTAAGCATGCACTTAAGTGCTTTACTGAATTGAAGCCTGGGTACCTATCTCTAGGCACCCAAGCTTTAAAATTTTGGCCTAAATTCTTATATTTAAATCCTTACATAAGGTTACTGCAGTTTCATGTTTGCGTAAAGTGGATGTCGTAAGAATCATGTCCCTCAAAAAAAAAAATGAAAATTCATTTACAAAATTAGTTTTTTAGATAGTTATTTAACCCAAAATCCATTTCTGTCATTCCAATTACTGTCTTGGGCATTGTTCATAAGTGCATAAAATTCACATTGTTAAAACAACAAAAGGTGGCTTCCTATAGTAGTTACACTATATGTAAAAAGTAGCAGAGAGCTCATTTAAAAAAAAAAAATCAAGAGTATGTACTCACTCCCACGAAAATATACATACTTTAATATTTCTGAAAAGCTGCAAAACTATAAACGTCATCTGTAAAAGGTTGAGTTTTGTTTTTTTTAAATAAAAAATAGGGAACAACTTGGGAATCCCCTCAAAATAAACATCTAAAAATTCTAGGAAGACATGAATGTCTCAAAATAGATACAGCCTCTATAAACATTCCATGTAAACAATGAAATGTAAAAATTCTATCTTTCTTCTTTTAGTAAAAAATCTATTTTGTTTGATTGCAGAGATTTTTATTGTTGTAACGTCTGTATTTTTCTTCTCTATTTTCAATAAAACTAGTAAATTCCAAGTTGGATTCTTCTGGTCACAGCAGATATTACATATGAAGTTAACTTGCTGAGTTCCAACCCTACAAATAATGTCTTTCTGGAATAGGGTTGCCAATCCTCTAGGATTGCCCTGGAGTCTCCAGGAATTAAAGATTAATCTTTAATTAAAGATTATGTCATGTGAATACATCCAACCACAATTGGCAACCCTATTCTTGATTAAGATTTAAACATGTACCATGAACATAATTTGTGGTTCATTACAAGGAGTACTGTAATGTTCAGGATAAATGTAAAAGAAAAAATTCGGAACCATATACATCACCCAATGTTTAATATCTATTAAAACACAGTATTTTTAAACATACCTCATTTTATTTTAAATATAAAGGGAAAATATTAATTTTAAAAGAAGTTTGTTTGGTAGGTATGGTACTAGCAAAAGGAAACTACTGCTTCTTCTAAAGTTGATTCCACAGTTTACTTCAGTGAATTACAGATAAGACAATTTATGCAGAGAACTCGCTTTCATCTTTGAAAAGGGTTGGCAGAATGGAAAGTTAACCCCATTTTAATGTTACCTAAATGTACTGACAGGAAATTCTAATGTTTCCAAACATCTGGAAATCAGCTTCATGGGATGGTGCTCTTCTTTTATTTAAGAAAGTTTTTTCATATATTGTCTTTTACAGCTTTATGTGGCTTCTAAAGAGCATTTTGACAGAAGTAGTCTGTCCATTTTACAGCAAAATGCTGCATTTAATTAAAAATTCTCTTTTATAGAAGGTAAAGAAAAGTTTTTGCGAACTTCAGCTCCCCTGGGAAACTTTCTAAAAAAGGGTGGTTTTCCTCCTCAAAGTGCACTGACATGTACTGCTTTGTAAAACACTGCTTTTTGTTGTTGCATTTTTAGTCTTTAAGATGGTTTTTAATTTCCAATTAAACAAGGGACTTAAGGAATTAGTTCCTCTGACGAGATTGAGTCATATGTGATGACATGAACCATGAAACGATATCATGAGTAACATATAACAAATCTCATAAGTTTGAAAGACTTGGGTAGATAAAAGGTAAGATTGTTTCAAAAACAGACAATTAAAATGTTATCTACCATTTTTACATTAAGCCATGCTCTGCAAGATACATGAACATACTACAGGAAAAGCTTCAGAGTGTCAGTGCAGAAGTGATTTTTTTCCCTGATTTATATATCACATAGTTGAGAAACTCAGGGCTGGCTCTAGCCATTTTGCCGCCCCAAGCACGGGGGCACGCTGCGAGGGGCGCTCTGCCGCTTGCTGGTCCCGTGGCTCCGGTGGACCTCCCGCAAACGTCCCTGCGGAGGGTCTGCTGGTTCCGCCGCTCTGGGAGGTCCACCAGAGCCACCTGCCGCCCTCCCGGCAACCGGCAAAGTGCCCCCCGTAGCATGCCGCCCCAAGCACTGGGGATCATTGGGAAACAGAGCCACAGATGTTAAACAACTTGCCCAAGGTCAAAATCAGTGACTTGTACACTCAAATGTAGCAGATTATTATTTATTGTAAAAATTATCATAAGGAAAGTCATAACATTTGTATGCAGTGTTGTTATAGCTGTAATGTTCCCAAGATATTAGAGAGAGAAGGTGGTTGAGGCAATATATTTTATTGGTTCAACTTCTGTTGGTGAGAAGACAAGCTTTCCAGCTCCACAAATATAAGAAAGCAGAGCTGAGCCCCTTATTCTACTTCCTGGATTTCTTTCAAGATCATCCAATATTTGGACTGGGTATAGAATGCAATTTGTCAGTGGAACTTCCTCACATTGTCTGGCTGAAGAATAAGCCCATCTTGTATGTAACTCATGTCAGTTACAAACTAATATAATGTCTTACATGACATAAGAACGGCCATACTAGGTCAGACCATAGGTCCATCTAGCCCAGTATCCTATCTTCAGATAGTGGCCAATGCCAGGGGCTCCAAAAGGGATGAACAGAACAGGTAATCATCAAGTGACCCATCCCCTGTTGCTCATTCCCAGCTTTCTAGCAAACAGAGGCTGGGGACATCATCCTTGCCCATCCTGGCTAATAGTCATTGATGGACCTCCAGGGAGTTATCCAGTTCTTTTTTGAACCCTGTTATAGTCCTGGTCTTCACAACATCCTCTGGCAATGAGTTCCACAGGTTGACAGTGTGTTGTGTGAAAAAATACTTCATTTTGTTTGTTTTAAACCTCTGCTGCCTATTCATTTCATTTGGTGACCCCTAGCTTGTGTGTTATGAGGAGGAGTAAATAACACTTCCTTATTTACTTTCTCCACACCAGTGATGATTTTATAGATCTCCATCATATCCCACCTTAGTTGTCTCTTTTCTAAGCTGAAAAGTCCCAGTCTTATTAATCTCTCCTTATACTGGAGCTGTACCATACCCCTAATAAGTTTTGTTTTTGTCTTAAAATTAAACCACTTTGTGTACACTGTAGTCTAATAAATTACAGATACCATTAAATGTTTCTGCTATTTTAGGGATCACTTAGAATTCTGTGTCTTAAATTATTAAATATTATACATAAGAAAATTAATTTCAAGCAATAGAAACAATATCCCTAATTGTGCTTGCAACCGTTTTACAAAAACTACAGTAATAACTAAGAGGAAAATAATTATATAACACCAACAGTTATTGCTCAGTGGAAAGGACATCAAGGACACTTGCAAGTAAGAGAATTGGATCAATATTAACACGATTTTCATTTCATGCTTCCCCAACTCCAGTAAGCTGACAATATACTCTGATTATGTGAACTGCCTGCAAGTAACATAGAAAAGGTTATTTGAGCAAGAGGTGGATATGAAACGCACTTTTTATATTGACAGGTCTGCTAATAGAGTATACTGATTTTCAAAGCCATGCATTGCATTTTCACAATTTGGTTTTGACAGCAAAAAAGGAATTTCATTTATTCCTAATTCAAAATATTCATACGTAAGCAAAGATTTCTTCAGAAAGACCACCGAAGAGGCTATTCATAAATAGCAAAATATTTCAAATGAAATACAATTACAAAGTTAAGAGAAAATGTGACTGAATTTAAACATAAGTATGAGGGGTAAATATAATAATTCTCTTAAAGTGAGTATTGAAAAATGCATTCCATGCTTTTGAAAGAGAATTGGATAAAACAGTTTTTTTAAGATTAAAGATAAACGGTAGATGTGAAATCCTTCTACAATTAAGCTTGGATTTTGCCTTGATAGGCTTTAGTTTTGAGTTTGGAATATTTAAAACAAACACACCAGCACATGTTCTACAGAAAATGTGTGCATTCTGTATTTTTATCTGTCTTCAGAATATAGGGACACCAGGTCAAAGTCACCAGAGTTGTAAGGGGTCACTGAAAGTCCGGTTACCTGCAGTAACCGGCCTCCTCCACTGAGAGGGGAGAGTAGGCACAGTAGCTACTGCTGGAGCCTAGAAGAGCACCCAGGAATGGCTCTGGAGGAGAGAGGTAGTGGTAACACCCATGCCTGCCCCACTCACCTCTCCATCCCCAGTGTGCATGCTCTCCCTCTCCGGTCCTGCCCCACCCAACCCTCCATCCCCTGAGCACAGCTCTCCCTGTCCCATCCTGCCCATCACCCCCACCCCTGAAGTGTGGCTCTCCCTCCTCTGCAGTGCCCAAATCACCCCCATGAGGGCAGCAAATGACAGTGTGTTTGTGGGGTGGTAAGAGGAATGGGTGGAAGGGCCTCGGGTGAAGAGATGGAATGGGTTTGGGGAAGTTCTGGAGCTCAGTCTTCAATTTTCACAAATTAGAAAGTTGGCCATCCTAGCTATGCAGAGCCATGTGAGAAACATGTTTTGGTTTCAGTCCTGGAATCTCCCACTTTTCCAGTACTGCCGATCCCCAAAGTTCAAGAATCTTGAGTGCTCCCCACCCCAAAAATGAAATTGCCCCAAAATAATGATAAAAAAAGAGTCAACTATTTTTCCACGCTCTTCCACAGTTTTTCCATGTCCCCAGTGCATGTGTGACAATCACAGTGTTGACAGCTCTCACAAATGTATAGTACGGCATTTTCACCATTACTACAAGAGATGTCTGTATGAGATCCCTTCAAGCTCAGGGCCTCATTGTGCAGCACAGAGTATAGTCTCTGACCCAAAGAATTTATAAGGCACTGCAAAAAATGGAAGTGACTTTATGATGTGATAGTAGGAACTAGAACTCACCAAACTCATCTCATATAGATACTAACAAATATCCATGAGATGGGAAGAATTTTTAATGTCTACTGTGGGTAGGATTCAAATTTGTGATCTACAAGTGAAAGGTGCTCTAGTTTACCAGCAATGCCTAGTGGCATCCAATAACTGCAAATGTTGCACCTTCAAAAATGAGGTTTGCTTTCTGGAAAGATAAGTTTATCCAAGTGAGTTCTGACCTTTTGGGAACATACACAAGCAGGGTCTCTGCTCTCTAGGCATACGCAAAAGCTCTTTTAGTCAGCTACACTTATTCTTAAAGGGACAGCGTCCATTAATCAAAGGCAAATAATAAAATTAGAATAGTAAAGCCAACAGCTCAACATCCAGATTCACTTTTAAATACAATGTTTTGCAATATAAAATCATTCCAACAATAATTTCAGGGTCCTTGCACTAACTTTTATACATAGATGCAAATTTTATTTTCACTCTCACATAGGTCATCGAGGTTTGACTCTACAACCTTCTGAATCCACAGTACAGATCATTTCCACTTCCGCTACAGCAGAAGCTTCTGGGAGAAAGCCTGTTCTTAGCCTCTGCATGGGCCAGCACGCACAGGGATGTGCACACAGATCCAGTGCTTTTGTGAGATGGCAGAAGAATGCTGGACATCAGGATTCTTGGTTTCTATTCCTTGCTCTGAATGCAGTTTTCTAGTAGTTACAGAGAGGATGGACAAATATAACAGTGTCCCTGTCTGGGACTGAACCCAGGATCTCTGTAAAGGCATGAGCTTCTAGCACTTGAACTAAAGAACCAGGGCTGAAATCTTACTTCACTGCACTCAATAGGTATTTTGCTAATGACTTCACTGGGACCAGGATTTCTTAGCACAGAAACAGCACCAGAGCCATAAACCTCTGTATGTGGTCTAGCTGCTAATGGGTCACACAGTGTTAGTGTGAATTATAAAATCACCTAATTTGACATGTTCTTTGAAATGATGTGTGGCAAGCTATACGATCAGCTCAGTTGTACTATAGCCCTAGGTTCTATTCCCAGCTCTGCCTGAAGTGACCTTTTGCAGTGTCTTAGTTTCACAGTCACCTGTGAAATTGGTGAATGGTAGTTACCTTACAAGGTTTGACTTCTGGGCTCACAAAGATTGTTAACCACAAAAATGTAAATAGCACAGAAATATTAGTAGCAGTCAGAATTGGGATTAGGAGTTTGATTTATGGTGCCATCTCCTAAACTATAGAGCATTGTTTGTGTCTCTCTCTCCCTGGTTTTCTAGTTTTGCTTTCCAGAAATCACAAGAAAGATTAAAACTTTTCATGTTATTGTGAAACAGCCTGAAAAATCTCATTATTCCCCTTATATTTATCAGGGCCGGCTCTAGGTTGTTTTGCTGCCCCAAGAAAATAAATTTTTGCCCACCCTCCCCTTTTTTTTCATCTTTTACACGTTTGCACTTTGCAATTTTTTATTTTATTTTATTTGTTTTGTTTTGGCTCCCCCGGTGTGGGGTCTGGAGTGATTCCACTCACCCCCAACCCAAGCAAACAGGAGCACCCCTTGTTCCCTTTCTGTCTGTCTTAAAGCTTCGCTCTGAGCTGGGAGGCAGGGGGTGGGGGTACTCTGGAAGGGCGGGGAGAAGTGATGTGCCTGCATCAGGGGCTGGGATTCTAGACCGAGGTGTGCCTGGGGCGGAGGGGCAGGACCCTGGCCCTAGATTGCCAGCCCAGCCCACGGGGGCCAGGCTGAGCACCATGGGGGGTGGTGGCAGGAGCCCCCTTTATAGATGGCAGGTGGTGGCAGTGGGGCGCAATGCAGGGCCATGGAGGATGCGGTTATGGATCCACTGGGCGGCAAGCCCTACTATTACTACATGGAGGTGAACGAGAGTGGGCAGGGAGTGCAGTGAGAGTGTCCAGCAGACTGGAAGGTGTCCTTCTCGCTACTGCCCATGCTGTACATGCTGGTCTTCGCGCTGGGGCTGTCGGGCAATGGGCTGGTGATCTTTACCACGGGCCAAGCGCTGCTCTGCTGATACCTACATCGGCAACCTGGCACTGGCTGAGGTGGCCTTCGTGGTGACACTGCTGCTGTGCGACACCTACACAGCACTGCGCTTCCACTGGCCCTTCAGCTCAGTGCTGTGCAAGCTCAGCAGCTACCTGGTGCTGCTCAACATGTTCGTCTCCATCTTCTGCCTGGGCTGCCTCAGCTTCGAGCGCTACCTGGCCTGCGGCCCGTGCGCCCCCGCACTGCTCTCGCTGGCCGCGCTCTGGCTGCTGGCTGGTTTGCTGGCCCTGCCTGCTCTGCTGCTGTGCGACATGCAGCCCAGCCCAACCGACAACCAGAATGCTGCGCCTGGAAATGTGCCGCCCCAAGCACGTGCTTGCTTTGCTTGTGCCTAGAGCCAGTCCTGATATGCACAGGAGTTGGCAAGACCACTTTCCAGGCTGGTTGGAAGTAAGATGCTGTTGAGACAGCATGCTCAGCTGTTTGAAGAGAGAGATTGAGTGCTTTCTTGGGTGGCAAAAGGAAAATCAATGAAAAAACTCTTCAACACAGTTCTCTAGAGCTCAGTGTTTCCCAAAGTATGGTAGACATACCCCTGGTGGTACATGAAAGGGTTTCAAGGGATACGCGGCAGAATTTTTTATTTTACTTTATCATAGTTTTTTTTTTTTTTAGCAGCCGAAAACAATTCACTAAAATTTAATATATAAGAATGGCGTACACTTGTACAGTAGAAACACACACAGGTTTACATTGCAACTAATATGATAACGTGTCCAATAACATCTAATAGCACAGCAGAGCCTACGTAAACCATGTGTGCGCATTACTGTGGCTCGGGCAATACACTTGCCTTTGTGGCATGTGCAGAAGTCAAAATGACGGATAAAAGATAAAAGTGAATCACTACTCGTAGTAATTAAAGATCGTAGCAAGTACATACTTGGTGTGTATTAATATACAAAATTTCTCTCTTTTTGCTTTTGTTAAACCCATTTACAATGGATCGCTGGCTAAAAACGGGAAGTTTGAAACGTACAAAAGAAAATTATGAAGGAAATACGAATGTTAGTGATAATTATACTGAAAAATGCAGTGATATGACTACATTAGACAAGCGTGATGACAAAATTAGTGAACCGTGTGAACCATCTGTAAGTTTATTGAACATATCAGTTGCAAAGAATATGAAAAAAGCCTGCAAATATGTTGAAGAATATCTTAAACTGGAATTTTCGTGGACTGGCGATGAGGTGGAGCCTGTTCCACTATGTGTGATTTGTTATAGACTCTCACAAATGAAAGTATGAAACCATCCGACCCAAAACGCCATTTTGATAGCAAACAAAGAATATGAGGGAAAACCTGTAGAATTCTTCAAAAATAGGCGCAAAGATCTCCAAAAGTCCCAGAAAACAATTTGTAATGTGACGGGAGGTGAAAATATGAAAGCTTTGGAGGCTTCATATAGTGGCGTACTTAATTGAAAAGTCCGGAGCTGCTGAAGTGATTGGCGAGACATTAGTAAAACCTGCAGCCAAAATAATGGTGCAAGTGATGATTGACGACAAGGCTAGCAAAGCTATAGATTGTGTCCCCCTCTCAAGTAACACTGTTCATCGTAGAATCACAGATGTGGCCAAAAACATAAAGCAGCAATTATTGTCAAGAGTGCAAAGGAGTCGCTACTATACACTGGAAGCAGATGAATCCACTGATATCGTGAATTTAGCTAATCTTTTGTTGTCTGTCAGATACAAGCTGAATAACGAAGACCACAATATTTTTTTCTGCCAACCTATGCCAACACATACAACTGAAGAAACTATTTTTAAAGTTATTGATGACTTTATCAAAAACAATGACTTGGATTGGAGTCACTGTGTTGGAATAAGCATGGATGGCACCAGAGCCATGATTGGTTTGAAGAAAAGTTTTGTTGCACGTTTTCAAGCTGTTGTGGCAGAAGCAAAATTGACTCGTTGCATTCACAGGGAAGCACTCGCCACCCAGAACATGCAGGCAGATCTAAAGCAAGTACTGGATGAAGCTTTGAAAATAATCAACTTTGTGAAAGGCCACCCTCTGAATGCCCAGCTGTTTTCTCAGCTTTGTGATGAGATGGGCACTGATTACACACCAAAATGTGTTGGGTGTCGTGTGGAAAAGTTCTGAACCGCCTGTTTGAGCTGCGAGAAGAACTGCAAGTTTTTTTTAGATGAAACCTTTAACCTGCGAGACCGTATACACGACTGGAAATGGCTATGCAAACTAGCATATACTGCAGATATCTCTGCTTATTTAAACAACCTCAATCTATCCTTGCAAGGGAAATTCATATCCATATTCCATGTTCAAGACAAAGCGAGTACCATGGTCGCAAAATTGAAACTTTGGCATAAACATCTTAGTCGTTGTGAACTGGATTCTTTTCCATCACTTCATGACTTAGCAATAAACTCGACTAACAAACTTGATAGTGATGTGTTGCAAATCATGAAGCAGCATTTGGAAAACTTGCAGAAAGAACTTCGTAAGTATTTCCTTGAACCGGACAGCACCTCTGAATGGATAAAGAACCCTTTTATCATCTCTGCTTCAGAAGAACAGCTCTTGGAGCTTGCTTCAGATAGCTTTCTGAAAACAAAATTTGAGCAAAATACACTGATGTCATTTTGATTGGGGGTTAACTCTGAAATCCAGCTCTATGGGACAAAGCTGTCAAGTATCTTCTGCCTTTTCATGCCTCATATTTGTGTGAGATTGAATTCTCTGCGCTGGTTGGCATCAAAACAAAAAAACGAAATTGTCTTATTGACGTGGAGCCCCATTTTCATGTTAAGATAACAAACACTGAGCCAGATATCCCCGTGATAATGTCTGGTGAAAAGCAGTTCCATCCCTCACACTCAATTAGTTTGGTTTGTACTAAAAAATTTTCAATACCAAAATAGTAAGTATTAAAACTAGTGCTTTCTTCACTAACCTAACCAAACCAGCGTATTTTAATTTCAGAATGATATTAATTCACCATATATTACATGTATATATATATATACACACACACACACGCTGTTCTGCCAGGCTGTTGATTTGCTTCTATTTTAATTATTTCTAGTACGATTTCTATATGTAATTATTATTTCTATTAAAAGTTTTTGTTTCAACTTTATGTAATATAATTTTGTATTTATTTCTAACAAACATTTAATCCAGAATGAAACAAATTAAGAGTGTGTTACAAAAATGTGGCTACACCCCCTGCCCCAAATTATCTTCACTGGAGAAGGGGTACGCCAGTAAGAAAAATGTCTCAAAAGGAGTACGCAGCTGTTTTAAGTTTGGGACACACTGCTCTAGCTAGGAAAAATTGACTATTACAAATGAAGTCCAGGGCTCTGTATAAATAATGGGTAAGGGGATCCCTCGGTATATAAGGATAGAGAAGACCTGCTGTAGAAAACATCAAATCTTAATATAATGTGAATCATATTAAAAATAAATATTATATTATGTGTTTTGAAATATGCATGACATGTTGGTTGCTAGAGCTCTGTAATAAAGTGTCTTTCCAAACACACTGGCTAGTGGCGTTTTTCAGAATGTTTCCTTAGAAATAGATATTCCTTTTAGTAAGTATAGAACATTGATAACCCCTAGGTGCTTCTCAATACCATAAGTGTATAATCTCATCTGAAGTAAAGCACTTTGCTGAAACACATAAGAATCTGATTTGTCCCACAACACTGCTGGCTTTTTGTGAGCCAAATGTAATACCATAATACAAGTGGTATATGAAGTAAGGTGTAGATCCTGAAACTCATGCACTTGTGTAGTTATGCAATGCCCAATGGGCATATATGTGAGCACGTGTTCCAAACAGCAAGATGGTATTTCCTATGTATTTTTGTCCAACCAGATTCTGTTCAAATCCTACTAGTTTTAGTATCCCATAAATATAATTTTAACTGGTATTAGTTTTGAAGTAACAGAGTGGAAATATTGAGGGGTGGGGGGTGGAGCAACAACAACAAAAAGCCTCTTCTTACTGTGTTGAAAATAAAGATATTAGCCCTGATTCGCAGATCCTCCATTTCTTCATTCTGTGCAGAGTTGTTCTGTTAGCTTTTTGTCAGCTGAGAAATCTCATTATGCAGGAGATATTTCCCAGAGACTGTTGCAGTCCACTAAAGGGTTTTTTTTTATGCTATTGGAGCAATGTAAATGGGCATTAGGATTTGTAAACCGAGACCACTGTGTATGCATCCATGCTGTGCCTCTTAGAAGCAAACTGTAAAACTCACAGCCCAAGAGGAGAGGGGAACTAAGGAATTTTTAAGCCATTCTTATGTGCCCTCCTGATCCTAGATAGCTGTGAGAGCTGCAGCCCCACCAATGACATACTCCTCTCTCCCCTGCTCATCTTCTCTAAACCAAAGCTTGTGAGGCTGTTCTCTGAGGACAGCCTGCTGCGGTCTTCCTCAGTTCCTGTGCAAGGGGAATTCTCTCTCACTCAGATCCAGGGCTTTCAGGGTCCCTTTTTATACTCTGGCACCTTTAACTGACATAAAAGGGCTAATTTTTTCTGAAATACTGTATGCATCAAGAGCATGGTATAGGGAACAGGGAATGGAGCTAGAAACCTTACATTTTTTGTCTATATCAGCAGGCTAAAAATACATTGATGAGATCCCACAAGCTCCATCTGATGCTAACTGTATCTCCAACTGAGGCTTTGTTCTCTGTTATTAAAATCAAAATCTTTGGGAATACTTTGGGCCCAAATAGTGCTTTCTTCTTCTTCTCCCACCTAATCCAGCTAAGGCACAGCCCCTGTGTCCTGTTAACACACCCATTCATATAAAGCACTTTTCTACAGGAAAACCTCTCTGGGTGGAGAATTTTCATTCTCCATCTGAAGCAACAGCAAAGGTAAAACCACAAAGAAACAAACAAGCCCCGCCTAAAGAGCAATTGAAACACTGCAACCAACTCATTACTAGAGTGAATGAGACTTCCGCAACCAAGTGGAGGAGGATATGAAGAAGAAATGGGAGGTGGAAAAGGAATTTTAAGAAAACACAGTTACTCACCTTTGTAACTGTTGTTCTTTGAGATATGTTGCTCATATCCATTCCAACTAGGTATGCGCACGCCACGTGCATGTTCGCCGGAAGATTTTTACCTTAGCAACACTTAGTGGGTCAGCTGGGTCACTCCCTAGAGTGGCGCCACTATGGTGGTGAATATATACCCCTGCCAACCCAACGGCCCTTCAGTTCCTTCTTGCTGGTTACTCCTACAGAGTGGAAGGAGGGCGGGTTTGGAATGGATATGAGCAACACATCTTAAAGAACAACAGTTACAAAGGTGAATAACTGTCTTTTCTTCTTCGAGTGCTTGCTCATATTGATTCCAATTAGGTGAATCCCAAGCTTTACCTAGGCGGTGGGGTTGGAGTGAGATGTCGCAGAACGTAGAACTGCTGAGCCAAATGCCGCGCCATCTCTGGACTGTTGTACCAATGCATAATGTGACGCAAACGTGTGGACCGAGGACCAGGTAGCTGCATGACATATCTCCTGGATGGATACATGAGCCAGGAAGGCGGTAGATGAAGCGTGAGCCCTAGTAGAATGTGCAGTGAGGTGGCTCTTCGGAACATGAGCCAAGTCATAGCAGGTGTGGATGCACAACAACACCCAAGATGAAATCTTCCGGGAGGAGACAGGTAGGCCCTTCATTCAATCTGCCTCCGCGACGAAGAGTTGGGGTGTTTTACAAAAGGGCTTTGTTCGCTCGATATAAAATGCGAGAGCCCTACAGACGTCTAGGGAGTGCATTTGCTGCTCTCGGCGTGATGAGTGTGGCTTTGGGAAGAAGACCGGAAGGAAGATATCTTGATTGATATGGAAGGCTGATACCACTTGACGGAGGAAGGCCGGATGTGGTCGCAGCTGTATGTTGTCCTTGTGAAACACTGTATACGGGGGAGTCGACCGTGAGAGCCCAAAGTTCGGAGACTCGTCTTGCCGATGTAATGGCTATGAGGAATGCTGTTTTCCAGGACAGGTACAGCAGCGAGCAGGTTGCCAGCGGCTCATAGGGAGCAGCCATAAGTTTGGCTAGAACTAGACTGAGGTCCCAGGTTGGGTCGGGACGGAGGATCTGTGAGTATAAACTTTCCGAGCCCTTGAGGAACCTCGAAACCATGGGTTGAGAGAAGACCAAGCAGCTGTTCTCCCCCAGGTGGAAGGCAGAGACGGCCGCCAAGTGCACCTTTATTGATGAAACCCTAGGCCGTGTTGTTTTAGGGACCAGAGGTAGTCCAAGATGGTAGGAACCAGTGCCTCGGTAGGAACAGCGTTATGCTGCTCGCACCAGCAGGAGAAACGCCTGCACTTGACCAGATACGTTAACCTAGTGGAAGATTTCCTACTACCCAGGAGTACTTGTTGTACTGAGGCAGAGCAGCATAACTCGGACTGGCTGAACCATGCAGCAACCATGCTGTAAGGTGAAGAGACTGCAGGTCTGGGTGGTGAAGTCTGCCGTGGTCCTGAGTTATGAGATCTGGCCAAAGAGGTAGGGGGACTGGGTTGGCCAGTGAGAGGTCGAGCAACATGGTGTACCAGTGTTGCCTCAGCCACATTGGAGCGATCAAGATCAGGTGGGCTCTGTCTCTGCAGATCTTGAGCAGGACCCTGGAGACCAGCGGGAATGGTAGAAAGGCATAAAGGAGATGGCTCGTCCAAGGTATCAGGAATGCATCTGATAGGGAGCCTGGGGAGTGACCCTGGAAGGAGCAGAACATATGGCATTTCCTGTTCTCACGGGAGGCAAAGAGGTCTTTGCGGGGAGAACCCCACTTCCGGAAATCAGAATGGATAACGTCTGGATGAATCGACCACTCGTGAGACAGGAAGGATCTGCTGAGGTGATCCGCCAGAGTATTCTGAACCCCTGGGAGAAAAGATGCTACCAGGTCGATCGAGTGGGGTATGCAAAAAAGTCCCAGAGCTGGATGGCTTCCTGACAAAGGGGGGGGGGAAGAATGTGCGCCACCCTGTTTGTTTATGTAAAACATGGCCGTTGTGCTGTCTGTGAACACTGAGACACAACGGCCTTGTATATGTTCTTGAAACGGCCGGCACGCGAGGCGGACTGCCCTCAGCTCCCGTACACTGATGTGCAAGGTCAGTTCTTGAGCTGACCAAAGGCCTTGAGTGTGAAGATCCTCGAGGTGGGCTCCCCAACCCAGAGATGACGCGTCCATGGTCAGGGCCACTGAAGGTTGAGGTGAGTGGAAAGATATCCCTGTGCAGACCAGGGCGGGTGACAGCCACCAGTTCAGGGAGTTTATGGTGCTCGGGGGGATTGTGAGGATCATGTCTATGCTGTCTCTGCCCGGGTGGTATACCGAGTTGAGCCAAGTTTGAAGGGGATGGAGGCGTAGTCTGGCGTGTTTGGTCACGAACGTGCAGACCACCATGTGACCTAGGAGACTGAGACAAGTGCAAGCCGAAGTTGTCGGGAAGTTTTGTAGGCCTTGGATAATTGATACCATCACCTGAAACCAGGGTTGTGGTAAGCAGGCTCTGGCTAGGGTGAGTCCAGGATCGCCCCAATGAAGCCTATTCTCTGAGTGGGAATCAGAGTGGATTTTTCTATATTGATCATCAGGCCTAGTTGCCTGAATAGGTCCTTGATGATGCCCACATGAAGGGTGACTCGTGTCTTGGAGGTCCCTCAAATGAGCCAATCGTCGATATACGGGAAGACGTGTACTCGACGATGACGGAGGGAGGCAGCGACTACAGCCATGCATTTTGTGAATACTCGTGGGGTCGCAGAAAGGCCAGACAGAAGGACCGTAAATTGAAAATGTTGACGGTTGACCACAAAACGGAAGTATCATCTGTGTGGTGGGTAAATAGCGATGTGAAAATACACGTCCTTCATATCGAGGGCAGCATACCAGTCTCCAGGATCCAAGGACAGGATGATGGTCCCCAGGGATACCATGCGGAACTTCAACTTTATCATGAATTTGTTGAGTCCTTGCAGGTCTAGGATAGGTCTCAGACCTCCCTTTGCTTTGGGGATTAGGAAATAGCGGGAATAAAACCTCTTGCCCCTCGAGTCTTTCAGTACCTCCTCTATAGCTCCCATGGTTAGGAGCGTCCCTACCTCTTGCAAGAGGAATTGCTCGTGAGAGGGATTCCTGAAGAGGAATGAGGATGGGGGGTGGGAGGGGCAGCGAAATAAATTGGAGGTGATATCCCAATTCTACTGTGCGTAGGACCCAAGGATCCGATGTGAGTTGGGCCCACGCAGGGAGGAAATGGGAAAGGTGGTTGTAAAAGGCGGAAAAGGATCCTGGGAAAGAACTGGTACACCGTTCTCGGGTGTCCCTTCAAAAGTTCGGTTTAGGTCTCACGGATGGTTTGGGGGGGCCCTGATTTTGACCCCCCTGGGGCCCAGACTGCCTTCTGCGATTCCCCCAGCCGCGTCTTCTGCCGAAGTCCTGTCGCGGCCTAGGCGGGTGGTAAGCGCACTGAGGCTGAGGACGGAAGGACCTGCGCTGAGTCACTGGGGTGTTGTCCTTTAGGCTCTGCAGCCTAGGGTCAGTCTTTTCAGAAAATAGGCCTTGGCCCTCAAAGGGCAAGTCTTGTATAGCTTGTTGTAACTCAGGTGGGAGGCCTGACACCTGAAGCCATGATATTGTCCTCATGGCCACTCTTGAGGCTAGAGTTCTGGCTGCATCCAGTGAGGCTTGGAGAGAGGTTCTTGCCACTTTCTTTCCTTCCTCCAAAAGGGCTGCAAACTCCTGGCGGGAGTCTTGGGGAACTAGCTCTGTGAATTTGCCCACCGCCGCCCAGGTGTTGTAGTTGTATCAGCTAAGTAGGGGTTGCTGGTTTGCCACCCTGAGTTGGAGACCTCCAGCAGAGTATACCTTGTGGCCCAATAAGTCCATGCGCCTAGCCTCCTTGGATTTTGGAGCAGGAGCTTGCTGGCCATGGTGCTCCCTCTCGTTAACCGATTGCACGACCAGGGAGGAGAGTGCAAGTACAGATATTCGTACCCCTTTCAAGGGTACCATGTATTTCCGCTTAAATCCCCTGGCCGTGGGTGGAATAGAGGCTGGCGATTGCCAGATGGTATCGGTGTTTGCCTGAATCGTACGAATATAAGGGCAAGGCTACTCTTGTGGGGGTGCCAGCTGATAAAATATCCACCACATGGTCTTCTATCTCTGGGACCTCCTCCACCTGAAGATTCATATTCTGGGCCACCCACCTCAGAAGATCCTGATGGGCCTTCAGGTCAATTGGAGGAGGGCCGGAGGAGGATGTCCCCGCCACCGCCTCATCTGGAGAGGAGGAAGAGGAGAGGCCAGGTACAAGAGGGTCCTGCGTGGGCTCTTGTTCTTCGGCGGTGTCAGGTTCAGGTGGGACCTGCGAGTCTGTCGGCGGAATGGACGCTTCATCTGTACCCGCAGGAGGGGGGTGGCTTACAGTCGCCTCTGGCACCCAGTGTTCAGATGGCACGGGGCGTGGTGATATGCCCAAGGTGTCCAGCACAACCACTGATGAGGCCCTTGTTCTTGACGTTGGGTCTCCTGGAAGACTCGGCTGGGCACATCTGAGTCACGGTCCTGTGCATAGGAAGCACTGTCCACGTGAGATGACACTGAGGTGTGTCTAGACTGCCAAGGAGGAGCTGAGAAACCCTGAGAAGGGGCCACGTCTCTAGATGATCTCTCTTAGTGCGGCACCGGGGAGCAGTACCAGGCACCATAACGGTACCGTGAACGAGACAGGGACCTGCGACTGTAATGATGCTGGGAGGTCAACTGGGATCTCGAGGCTCGTCTCCTGGAGCTGCTGCGAGATCCGCGGTGCCAGGAATGGTGCCGGGAGCTGGATTGGTGCCGCAAGTGAGACCAGTACTGTGATGGAGAGTGGTGCCGGGACTCCGAACGGCGTTGGGACCAGGATTGGCGACGGGACTGAGAACGCCAGTGAGACTGAGATCTTGATTGCCTCTCAGCGGTGCCGACAGAGGCTGGCCACAGCAGGGCAGGCTTGCTAATAGACTGAATGACCCGCAACGGTGGTGCCGGGGGTTGAGGCAGTGCAGACTCCGTCAGTGCAATCAAATCCCTCGCCATGGAAAAGGTCTCAGAAGTGGATGGGATAGTGAGCTTGACCACAGCATGCGCAGAGGAGCTTTCAGGCACTGGACTCGATGGTCCTTGCGGGACCGGAATCGACGGTGCCGAAGCAGGTGTCGGTGCCGGGTGTCCGACTTAGGCAGGTGCTCCAACGGTGGTGCAGGTGGCACCGAAGCAGTGGGAGTCTTATGATGCTTCTTGACCCGCGGTGACAGAGAACGGTGCTGAGCCGACATCGGTGCCAGTGACGGTCAGTGCCAAGAGGCCTTAGCAGTACCGGGGCTATCCGGAGCCAAAAGAGCACTTCTCCCTGATACAGATTGTTCAGCGCTCGGTGCCGAGGGTGTTGGATTAAGAGCTGCCTGCATCAGGAGCTGTTTGAGGTGAAAGTCCCTCTCTTTCTTCATCCTCGGCTTAAAGGCCTTACAGATCTGTCACTTATCTGATAGATGGGATTCCTCAACGCACTTAAGGTAGGAGTTGTGGGGATCTCTCGTTGGCATCGGTTTATGGAAGGCCGAGCACAGTTTGAAGCCCGGTGACCCGGGCATGAGCCCCCGGTACCGTGTAGGGGGAAGGGGCTAATCCCCGATCCCCTTGCAACTATATACACTAAATATATTATAGAAACGACTAAAACTAACTACAACTATAGAGATTATAACTATATACACAACTATTAATAAGGAACTACGAGTAGCTAGGGAAGCGGAGATCAGTTAAGCCGCGCTCCACTGTTCCAATGACCGACACGGGCGGTAAGAAGGAACTGAAGGGCCATTGGGTTGGCAGGGCATATATTCACTGCCATAGCGGCACCACTCCAGGAGGCGACCCAGCTGACTCACCGAGTGTTGCTAGGGTAAAAATCTTCCGACGAACATGCACACGGCGCACACACACCTAATTGGAATCAATATGAGCAAGCACTCGAAGAAGAATATCATTACTTTATGCTTTAAATTATTGTTAAAACTGAGTAAGAGTGCTCTTATTCTACTGTCAAACTATGTTTTTAGGCAGAAAGATGGAAGGTGTGAAGGGAATACTGGAAATCAGACTCTGAAGTGCTACTCAGAGCCTGCTGTGAGTTGCTTGCAGGATGTCAAACTCCCACTTCCAGACCACTCTCCCAAAGCATCTCTGTGGAGTGCTTTGCACACAGAACCTTCTCCCCAGGCTTAATGACTTCTATATTTGCTACTCAACTATACAACTGAATTCAAAGAACAAGAGTACACTCCATACAATTTTAAACATTTTTAAATCACAATGCCTGTTCTTCTTCTTAGCAATCAAGCTATCCACATTGATCAGAATGGAAGGTGTTATGGGTATGTTTGTGCATACATGTATACATAGTGATGGGGAGGGAAAATGAAAAGGAAAAGGAAAAGCAGTCGCTAGAAGAACTATGAAGCTGTTTATTGTTGTTGGTAGTTTTAGCCCTTTCAGAAGTTTCACAGCCCACTGAATTTGCTTTTGGCTAATTTTTTGTTCCTTTTGCACATTTTGGAGGTGACTTGATTCAGCTGAAGGAAGTCAGAAGCAAAGGTGGCCATATCATATGCTGGCAAAAAATATGAACATTCTATGAAGTGGCATCTATTATAGAAGCCAAGTGATAGATCAAGGCAGAAGGTATCAAAAGGTGTCAATTTCAGAAGACATCAGAGGAAATATTTGCAACATAGAAGGCACTTGAAACATAAAATCAAGATATTGCAAAAGTGATTTTCAGTTTTGATGTACATTTTGGATATCTGACATGACTTGAACTTTGGATAACAGAGATTCTGATATGTACAGCTTGGAAAAAATCATTAAAGTAATTTGCATATTTGCTGGACATGTAGTAATGGGCAAATATAACCTCCTGATTCAATGGGTGCAGTATATTAAACTGCTGATGGGGCACTGACCAGCATCCTCTGTCCCGGGACTGCAAACTTAATCCTTGCCTGCTGAGGAGGGAGGAGCCTGAAGAGTGAGCCTGTCCCATACTTACCCTGCATCGGTGGATCTTGTCCCACAGGTCTGTGCTTGGCTCCCCACTCCTGGTCTATGGGGTCACAGCACTATTCAGATTTCACCCCAAAGTCAATACATCCAAAGTGGGGAGCTGAGCCTAGTCAAATGGGACATTAGTCACTACTGCAGGGTGAGTATGGGGCAGGGTTGCTCCCCAACCTGTCCCCAAGTCTCCACTCCACACTCGACCAAGGGAAATGTACGTTTGCCTGTTTTTACAGCCTTGGTTTCATGATTTCTGTGTATACAACTGAACCCATGATCTCATGCTAAAGTTATTCCTGGCAGTTACTGAGAACTAACCATAAAGTGACTATGAAAATTCTTGTGCTTCAAGTGGCTAATATTTTCTCAGGTAAACACAGGAAGTAGATTTTTACACTTTACAGTTATTTTAAAGTAACCTTAGAGTGCTTCTGCAAATCAGGTCCCCTTAGCTAGTCAGAGTACAGGAGCTTCCAAAGAGAAAAAACAATCAGTATAATTTTGAATATTTCTTGTATTATATTATGGTAGGTTATCATTCCAAAGGAGATCATTATCATGGCAGATCTAATTAATGAGAATATAGTTAAGAGTTTTTTGGGAGTTAGAAATCACCAGGAAGAGGTTTGTGGCAATATTCTGTGTATTTTTAATTTAAATTATTGTCACAACTAAGATCGTGCATTGAAAATCTGTTTAATAATCCCTCTTGAAAAACTTTAGACTATGATTGGATCTAGGTTTCTGAAAAATAATTATATACATGAAGCATCCATGTATATATGATCCTTTTTAATGGGTATCAATTACAACATAGTGTCTCTCAATACTATATTGGGAAGAAACGTATTCAAAGATTATTTGGAGAAGCAGTGGATGGCACTGTTGGGCTATAATATAAGGCTGCAGATGCAAATCTCAAATCACAGTATTTCAAAATAATGCACATTTTTATATGCCACTTCAAGACATACAAGGATACAATTTAGGCTTAAAATGGCTGAATTTATGTTGGACATAGCACAATTAGATGGAAAATTTAGTGAACATGTTTAGGAGATGTTGGATAATGATGAATTTTGGGGTGAAAATATGGGAGAATCAGCACAATTCTTGATTCCAATATTTTGGCCACTGTAGCTTTATTTATATTAAATGGGATATTTGACATTGGGGAACTGGCTGCAAACAAAAAAGACCTGGTTGATAATTGGACTAATGGCAGCAAAAAGTCAGACTGAGAAAATGGAAAGACAATGCTGCTCCAACTGAAGCGGAATGGTTTACATGCCTGTCTCACATGGCTTCCTCTGTAACGATCACATTTAGATGGAAGAGCAGAGGGGACTTATTGGATAACATCTGGAAACCTTTAATGCATTAGTACTACCACCACCACATACATAATTTTAAAGTACTCTTCATTGTAATATCTAGATTAGTATCTACATAATATCAACCCATAAAGCAGATGCTACTCCTTAAAACTGCTTGTAATTGTCATCCTGTACTTGTATATAGGTTAAAACTAAGCATGCATTGCACTACAGCTTTTCTTTGTAGTTGTTAGCTTTCTGTTTCTTTCTTTCATACATGTATGTGTGTAATGTTGCTTAAATAATTCAATTGGGATTGGAAGGCTCTTGGGCCATAAATATGGGTTGTGTATTTCTAGTGGCCAACATTTTTTGTATTGTGTGTGTTACTATTTTTTTTTTTTCAGATCAAGCACTAACCTATTTTGAAAAGTGGCTACCTACAACATTTCTGTTGCTTGTACGTTTAGAGGAAAGACAAGTATGAATTATAAGAAAAATCTGGTTATCCACGAACAGAATGACATTGGAGGTGTTTTAGGAGGACCTTGATTATATGAAAACGTATTGTGTACGATATACCTAAAATTGCTCACAATAACACTTTAAAGATATGTGGATGGTGTTCTTTAAGGTATTTTTCTTCTGAAGATTACATTCTTAACCTCAGCCAATTGCTTCTTTTTTTTTTTGTTTTGTTTTCAGTCCATGAAAAGTTCTAACATAAAAGAAAAGACTTGATAATAAAAACAAATGAATTAGCATTAAATATAAAAGCTAAATTACCGTAAGTTGCATCAGCCTCGTATTTCATATTTCTTTAATTCATGTTTACTAAAATATTACATACATTTCAAAGTTTGAAATTTATTATTAATGTGCTGTCTTACCCTGAAAATTGACTCTAAAATGGTGTTTTTGAGATCTGACTCCATAACAAATCTGCTCAGTTTATAAGTAAAAATATTTTTTTCCCTCAATGCCTGCAAACTCGATCAGGGATCTGACAGTTGGGTTGCACAGGTATAATTCTGGAAGAAAATGGATTTTCACAGCTATAACTGAAGTCATAACTTGGTCTATCACATCTTTACTACCAGAAATAGGTCACTCTCATTGTAAGTATATGCTTGGTGACTGTAACTGTAACTAGATTTTACCCATCTTGTAAGGCTGCTACTGTGATCTTTAGCTAGAGATGATTCTATATCACATACCTTTAAATTTGCTTCTGATAATGTCTAATTTATCTAATAAATTTGCTCTAAGACAAGAGGAAGAAACATCTGTTATCTGAAGAGATACTGAAGGCAGGAAGATGTGAGACTGAAGGATGCTCATTGCTAAAAAGTGCTTTCAAGAGACTGATTGCAATCAGAAAAGGGCTTGAAGAAAGTGTAATGATTGTTAGGAGTGACACTAGAGGAAGCCTCAGGTTACAATTGTTCTTGAGTAGCTGAGATAAAAAGTTATAGGGATGGACAATTTACATAGCAGCTTTCCATAGGCAGACTAGGAGTTGCTCTGAATAGTGCTGGTATTTTACCAACGAGAACTATTTTTACAACCTTACAGCAGAGCAAAAACTAGAGGTGAAAATCTTGACACCTCTGGGTAAGGCGGGAGAATTAAAATAACATTTAGTTACTCTGACAAACCAACATGCAAGACTGTGGAACCTCAAACGTGGAGTGCCCAGAAACTAGGGAGGAAAAACAGCTCTCAGATAGTCATGATTAGACATGGACTCAAAAGTTCAGGCATTTGATTTAACAGCGGGGCTCCTGAAGAAATGAAAGCAAACTGATTTTCAAGTGTTGAACACACAGAGTCCTCACTGAAACTTTGAGTATTGGTGACAGGTCCCAGAAAAAGCCAGATGTAGCAGCCTCCTTCAGCTAGAACAACTCTTGAGATCAGGTCACTTTTATTTAGATGCCTAAATATGAATTAGGGGCCTCGCTTTTGTCACACAGGGTTGAAAGCTGTTGCCATATTCCCCACTGAAAATAGAACTGTAGTTGCACTTCAAAGGTTGGACATATAATTGGCAGGTTTTTCATTCTTGGGATTCATGGCCAACCATTGTGACCACTGCAATCAACTTAATTGGCCAAGTTTTCCTGAGCACATGCAGTAACAGTGGTTCAATACATTTTATACAAATGTTCAGCTACTTGGGCACCGATCTATTTATCTTTACTTTCTCTAGTGCAGGCTGCAAGTATGGTCTTTGCTGGACCTGGACCATGAATTTTGTTATGCACGACACCACAACTGTTTGCGGAAGTTAAGCTTTTGGGGAAGCAGCCCCAAGAGCTTGAATAAGTTCCCTATTCTGTTCTATAAATGTCCTTTGGGACAGTACTTTGTTTCACAGTCCTATCTGGGTGCTGTAGTGGCTCATCTATTCACTCACAGTTTGTAAGCTATTAAATTAACCATATCAAAAGGGCAACTTCTTACCACACATATGCTTACCAGGTACATATTCCATCATATTGGCACACTAAATGACAGAACTTAGAGTTTACTGCTTTTTACTCATGTTAGCACTGCAGAGTCCAAAAAAGTACAGGAAAAGGAGATGGATTCTATTCTCTCCTGTGCATTTATTTATTTAAATTTATTTATTTATTACTAAGATTCAGTTAGTTCTACCTGTGCAACTCCATTAGAACTTCAATTTAAACAAACAAACAAACAAAAAAACACCTTTCAAGTGTAAAACCAAAACTTCACTCAATATTGCCAGCTATTGTTAATTCAAACATGCTCTATTATATGGCTTATTCTTCTATGCTTAAGTACACTGGGGTATGAATGTATGACTGCATTCCCTTTGCAATCTTCAGAAAAATGAGATACCTATCATACCTATCATAGTAAGGAAAGCACGAAACAAGCAACTTGGCATAGTGTATAGGATATTGGTATATTTGGAAAAGATACTTGTTAAAATCTTTCTAATTTTACACTCAGATGTGCAAATTATTTTAACAGCCTACAAACACTTTTGGCTTCGTGTATAGTATTCACAGAGTTAGAGATGGAAGAGACCTAACAGACCATCCAGTTCATCACCCTACACTTGTAGGCATGACTGTGAAACAGAGCACTACATAAAGGGTAGTTAAAATACATCCATAGGAATTTGTCTTAAACTTTACATTGCTTCAATTTATTGAAGTGTTTTTACTTTATTTATTGAAGTGTTTTACAAAATATATCGGAAGGACAGAACAGGTTGTGCAGGGGGAGGAGTGGCACTATATGTGAAAGAAAATGTAGATTCAAATGAAGTAAAAAGCTTAAGCGAATCCACATGTTTCATAGAATCACTATGGATAGAAATTTCATGCTCTAATAAAAACATAACATTAGGGATCTATTATCAACCACCTGACCAGGACAGTAATAGTGATGATGAAATGGCTAAGGGAAATTAGAGAGGCTATCAAAATTAAAACCCAATAATAGTGGGGATTTCAATTATCCTATATTGACTGGAACATTTCACTTCAGACGAAATGCAGAGATAAAATTTCTCGATACTTTAAATGACTGCTCATGGAGCAGCTGGACGGAACCACAGGGGAAGCACTCTAGATTTACTGAGTGGAGCGCAGGAGCTGGTCCAAGAGGTAACTATACAGACCGCTTGGAATAGTGACCATAATACAATAGCATTCAACATCCTGTGCGGGAAAACACCTCAACAGCCAACACGGTGGCATTTAATTTCAAAAGAGGAACTATACAAAATGAGGGGGTAGTTAAACAAAAGTTAAAGGTACAGTGACTAAAGTGAAATCCCTGCAAGTGCATGGGCCTTTTTAAAGATACCATAATAGAGCCCAACTTCAATGAATACCAAATTAGAACACAGTAAAAGGACTAAAGAAGATCAACCGTGGCTTAACAACCACATAAAAGAAGCAGCGAGAAGAAAAAGATTTCCTTTAAAAAGTGAAGTCAAATCCTAGTGAGGCAAATAGAAGGAGCACAAACACTGCCAGCTTAAGTGCAAGAGTGTAATAAGAAAAGCAAAAGAGGAGTTTGAAGAATGGCTAGCAAAAACTCCAAAGGTAATAACAAATGTTTTTTAAGTACATCAGAAGCAGGAAGCCTGCAAACAACCAGTGGACCCTTGACAACGAGATACAAATGAGTGCTTAAGACGATAAGTCATTGCGGAGAAACTAATGGATTCTTGCTTCAGTCTTCATGGCTGAGATTCCAACTAAGCCGCTTTGTAGGTGACAAATCTGAGAACTGTCACAGATTGAGTGACTAAGGAGTTTTGGAATTAATTGATAAACTCAACATTAAAAGCCCCGGACCAGATGGCATCACCAAGAGTTCTGAAAGAACTCAAATGTGAAGTTGAGGAACTATTAACTAAGGTTTGTAACCTGTCCTTTAAATCGCTTTGGTACCAATAACTGGAAGTTAGCTAATGTAACGTTATTTAAAAAGGCTCTAGAGGTGATCCGGCATTACAGACAGTACGTCTAATGTCGGTACGGGCAAATTTGTCGAAAAAATAGTTAAGAATAAAGTTGTCAGACACATAGAAAAACAAACTGTTGAGCAATATCAACATGGTTTCTGTAAAGGGAAATCGTGTCTTACTCATCTATAGAGTTCTTTGAAGGGTCCACATGTTTGTTGACAAGGGAATCCAGTGGACATAGTTACTTAGATTTCCAGAAAGCCTCTGACAGGTCCCTCACCAAGGCTCTTACTAATTAAGCTGTCATGGGATAAAAGGGAAGGTCCTTTCTGGACTGAGAACTGGTTAAAAGACAGGGAACAAGGGGTGGAATTAATGGTAAATCTCAGAATGGAGAGGGTAACTAGTGTGTTCCCCAGGTCAGTCCTAGGACCAATTCCATTTAATTTATTCATAAATGATCTGGAGAAGGGTAAACAGTGAGATGGCAAAGTTCCAGATGTACTAAACTACTCAAGATAGTTAAGCCAAGCAGAATTGACGAACTTCAAAAGGATCTCAAAAACTAAGTGATTGGCAACAAAATGGCAAATGAACATTTATGTGGAAAAGTAAAGTAACACATTGAAAAAAAACCCCACTATACATACAATATGATGGGCTAATTTCTACAACGAGTCAGGAAAAAATCTTGCATCATCATGGATGTTCTCTGAAGATGTCCACCGCAGTGCGCAGAGGTGTCAAAAGCAAAACAGATGTAGGATCATTAAAAGGGATAGAGAATAAGACTGAGAATATATTATTGCCCTTATATAAATCCATGGTACGCTCACATTCGAATATTCAGAGGATGGAGATGGATGGCAGGAGAGAGATCACTTGATCATTGCCTGTTAGGTTCACTCCCTCTGGGGCACCTGGCATTGGCCACTGTCGGTAGACAGATACTGGGCTAGATGGACCTTTGGTCTGACCTGGTACGGCCGTTCTTATGCTCTTATTTATTAGCAACCTCAATCATTTACAGTAATTTGTACCAAACATGGAAACCTCAATATGTATAAACTGGTCAGTAATGAGACTATAGTTAAATACTAGGCCAGGGATTGGCAACCTCTGGCACGTGGTGGGCCGGGCCAGTTTGTTTACCTGCCATGTGAGCAGGTTTAGCTGATGACAGGCCAATGGGGGCAGTGGGAAGCAGCGAGGGATGTGCTGGCTGCGGCTTCCTGCTTCTCTCATTGGCCTGGGATGGTGAATGGTGGCCAGTGGGAGCTGCAACGTGGCAGGTAAACAAACTGGCCCAGCCCACCAGCGTGCTTACCCTGGCGGGCCACGTGCCAGAGGTTGCTGACCCCTGTACTAGGCAGTATTGATAATACTTATAGAAGACTTCTTAGAATGTAATCATAGTACACCTAGATAGGTGGATGAATATTAAAAAATAGATATTTCCTATAGAAAGTAGCCATCTCCACTATCAGAATAAGCTTTACACCCCGTTACCCCCTGTTTTAGCTCCTTAAGGA
This sequence comes from Chelonoidis abingdonii, assembly GCF_003597395.2. Taxonomy (NCBI): domain Eukaryota; kingdom Metazoa; phylum Chordata; order Testudines; family Testudinidae; genus Chelonoidis; species Chelonoidis abingdonii. Next base: position 322,331,076 of record NC_133769.1, read on the forward strand.
GGAAACAAACATTCTGATATTGTTTCTCTGAAACACATGTACGGACCACAGACATATTTGCCATTCCCAAGACTTTTCTATTCCTTTATGACTGCATCATATTATTACAGTATCCATGCATCCACCATTAACGCTGATTTAATTCTAGACTAGTTGCAGAGCAGTCTTTTATTCATCAAGGTCATATCTTGATGGCTACACAAACTCAGATAAATCAGGTGTTAAGCAGGCACATCTCCAAGGAAAACACAGAAACTCTCATCTGCAATCCTCAGCATATCTTATTATTTATTGCCAAAGAAATGACTGATTAATTTTGTCATCTTTGCTCTTTGTTTTTTTGCTCGGCTGAAGCTGCCTGCTCTCTTTTGCAATGCCTGATCAGACCTATTTAAGTTGATGCCTTTGATCGTAGACACAGAGGAGCTTGCTGACTTAGGCTTTGACTATAACATTCCTCCACTGCAATATTTATGTACAAAACCCAGTCTGATAACTGATAGTCAATGTAGATAACAAAAAACTTATAAGATGTTTTTCAGTATACTCATACCCAAAACAGCATTTCTTGTACTAGTTATCAGTCTAGATTTAAGGTTGCTATTGAAGTAACATTTAAAAAAATATTTTTTTTAATCAATAGTTCATTTTCCACAAATAAAATATTTGAGGTCAGGGAATAACCTGTTAGTTGGAAACTGCATATTATGATTTAAAAAAAAACTGCTTTCAGATCCTTGTGTACAGTGACATTATATTGCATTTTACTGTTAAACTATTCCAACATAAAATTATCAAACAAAATGAATTAAAAAATGCAATGAAAATAAAATACCATGGAAAAAAATTCTATGCCTCCAGCTCTTTATTAATCACATTCCAACACCAGAGGCTGAAAGTACATCAGACTGCACCAAATCCTTTTCACATGACAACCTCATAAATTATTCAACTCATTAGTATCACCAAGAGGCATAAAAATAACATCAGTGTTAAGGATGTTTTCTCACAGCAAAAGGTCAACTAAAAGTTTCAATATTAAAATCCATATATCCAAGCCTCTGAAAAGTAAGTACATCAAGGTGGAATCTATGAGTTTTAACTTCAATGTATGCTGTTTAAAATTCCTCTAGAATGCCACACCATACTTTTAATTTATTTATGGGAAAGCTGCATATCAGATACATTTACTGTCAACAAGATAACTTCCATCTACTGTAAATTGAAACACAACCAATGAGAGTTTGACTTGTACTGCCCCAGCAATTCTTCAGCTTTATTCACCTGCATGTTAAAGGTAAATGGGGTTCCCTTCTGAATGCTGAAATGTAACAGAAGGGGCACATTAAGCTGTGGTGTGGAGGGGGAAATAAGAGGACATCATTTGCATTATAAGGGCATGAAACAAACTCCACTGAAGTAAATGGAAAAACTTCCATTAACTTAAAAAATGGTGCTGAATCAGGCCTTAACAGGCCGATGTTAGAGATTGTAAACCAGTTTCCTTCTTGCTTTCAGGCTGGGTTGAAATCAGAATTTTTACGTATTTAAATATTAACAGCCTCCTCAAAATTGTAATTCTGTATTAAAGTAGAATAGAGACTAGGGCTAAAATTAATATTTGTTTCTGAAAAGGAGCATCATAATTGTTATAGCAGTTCAAACTAAAGATTTGACATCTGCCTCTGACAGTGGCTCTATACTGGATGCCTCAAAGGAAGGTGGGGGAAAATAAAAACATCATTGTGTAAAATGTGCAATACGATATGCATGAGGGAAAATTAGTTCTTGACCCCAGCTATTGGTCAGCTTGTGCCCTGAAGCATTACAATTGACAGCCTTTATATTTTAATAAATAATATACTAGCTAGTACAGGGGTGGGCAAACTTTTTGGCCCGAGGGCCACATCTGGGTATGGAAGTTTTATAGCTGGGCCATGAATGCTCACGAAATTGGAGGCTGGGGTGCAGGAGGGGGTGACAGCTTTGGCTGTGGTTGCGCGCTACTGTGGGCGGGGCAGAAATGAGGACTTGTCAGGAGATGGAGGGAGGTTGGCGGTCGGGGGGAGGTGAGGGCTCTGGCTGGGGGTGCGGGCTCTGGGGATAGGGGTTGGGGGTGCAGGAAGGTGTTCCTGACTGGGACCAAGGGGTTCGGAGGGCAGTATGGGAATCAGGGCTGGGGCAGAGGGTTGGGGTGCAAGAGGGGGTCAGGGGTGCAGGCTCTGGACGGCACTTACCTCAAATATCTTCCAGAAGCAGCAGCATGTCCTTCCTCTGGCTCCTATGCAGAGGCATGACCAGACGGCTCTGCGCACTACCCCATCCACAGGCGCTGTCCCTGCAGCTCCCATTGGCCACGGTTCCTGGCAAATAGGAGCTCAGGGGTGGCACTTGGGGTGGGGGGAAGCATCCAGAGCCCCCTGGCTGCCCCTACGCATAGGAGCCGGAGGGGGAATGCTGCTGCTTCCGCGTGTGCCATGGCTCCTGGAGTGGGAAAAGCCCCCAACCCCACTCCCTGGTAGGAACTCCAGGGCTAAATTAAAACATCTGCAGAGCCGGATACAGCCCTGAGCTACAGTTTTCCCACCCCTGAGCTAGTATAATTGTACATACTGATTTTCATTTAAATGTCTAATCTTTTCTGAAGCTCACTACAAGTTATTTGCCTCAGTAATATCTTGAAGTGATGAGTTCCACAGATTAACTACATAGCATGAATTATATCTAAGACTCAAAACTTCCAGTGACTTCACTGAGAGCTCTGGCTATAAATGGTCTACATGATTTAGCTCATATTTGCATAAAATGATTTTCCTTGCACCAATTTTCAGTATGTTGCTTTTAAACTTATTTAAGAATAATGCTGGCTCAAGTTTGTTTACATCCAAATATAGTGCAAATTAATACTGGGGCCACTTTATTTTCAATTAGAAATATAAATTAAAAAGGTGGATAGGTCCCTTTCATGAAAAAAAAATGCCTTTGTAGATGTCTACAGAATGCACAAGACCTAACTCTGAAAAATGTATCTCCTTCTAGACTCTTGCACCATTAAGATTCATTCTGCTGTCCAGAGGCATGACCCCATGCTCCAGGTGTCCCTAAACCTCTAACTGCCAGAAGCTGGTACTGGATGACAGGGGATGGATCACTCGATAATTGCCTTGTTCTGTTCATTCCTTCTAAGCATCTGGCATTGACCACTGTCAGAAGACAAGATACTGGGCTAGATGAAACCCCTGAAACTAATTCTCTGGTGTCACAGGTGAGTCTTGTAAGCATGTCCCAATAAAAGACTGTCCACAAAAGCCTATCACCCCATCCAGGTGTTTGGAGAAGTTCCTCTGTTCAACAGAGCAGGGCCAGCAGGGTAGAAATCCGAAATCTGAAGCCCCACTCCAGGTGAAGCTGAAGCCTGAGCAGTGGAGCTTTGTTGGGGGCCCCTGTAGCATGGGGTCCCAGTCAACTGGCCTGCTTGCTACCCCCTAACACCAGCCCTGTCTTTTACATGCAAATAACCAGTGTTGTGGCACAGGTGGGCCATGGAATTTTTATAGCATGTCAGGTGGGCCTCAGAAAGAAAAGTTTGAGAACCTCTCGATAAAGTGCTTGGCTCATGACTGCCCAAACGCACTGAGCACAACGGCTAAGCAGCTTTGTTTTAACAAGGGTTCATTGATGTATTTCACAATTTGCAGATAAACATTACTCCTGGTTTAGATTATGTATGCCAAGTTAATGCTTTCAAGATTTTTACAGACAAATTATAAACCTCATTGAAAAGAGGTCTAATATGGAAGTGTTATGCTATATCATCTCACTGGCTTAAGAGTCGTACTCTGCCAAGGAGGAGAGTCAGGTTTGATTCCTTATCCCAGTCTGAATCCTAGGGCCAATGGAGTCTGGGAATGCTTGAAAAGCAGTGGAAGCACTAATAAGGGGTACCATGGCATAGGGGGGTGGCCTTCATGTATATATATGGCACTTTTTCAAGCCAATAGGTATAATTGAAGGTGGCACCGCCAATGACCCATCACCCCCCCAGCTGTGCCGTTGCTCTAAACCTGGTTCTGCTACTGCTGAAAGAAATACTGCTAAGCCTTTGGGAGCTAGGAAGAGTGAGTGTTTCACAGCATCCAAGAGCAATTCCTCTGGCCCAACAAGAAATGAGGCTGAAAGAATTCCTGTTCCAGCTTCCTAAAATCATGATGTGAAAGAAGAAAAATGACAACCCTCAGCACTCTAATATGGACATAGAAGTCACCAAAAAAGCCCCTTTATTAAAAAGGGGGTGAGAGTTAGTACTGACCATAGTCCACAGCAGCTTTGAGGAGGGCATCAGAATGAGTGGATCCAAAAGCATTGCGAACAAATCGCCTTCGCCGGCGCAGATCATCCTCCCAATAATCCAAGCGCCAGAAGTCATGTAGTTGGCTACAAAATAGAGAACACATGTCAGTACCTACCAGAGCTTGCACTGTATTTACATATAGAAAATACATATAATTTCAGTACTGCTCCTATATTTCAGTGGCATTAAGGAAAATGTTCCAGCAAAAATATATATTACAAAACTGTGCAATATTCTAACATTTTTACTCCTAGGTAGGCATTAAAGAGCTCAGCTCTGCCTGTCTCAAAATGCTCTGTCTACTGCTAAAAACATTAATCACAGTGAGCCCATTAACAAATGCAGCATCAAATTACAAGTATTAATGGCACAACTTGATTTCTTTTACAGTGTTTTTAACAAGGTTAGTAAATCATAGAATGGATCTCAGTGCAAATAGTTTGCAATTTAATGACTATGGTCCCTTAGCAGACTGAACTTAGAAGTATAAAATATTGCCCAGTTGAATTTTGTGGAACTATGATTAAACTAATGTGCTGAAATATTCATTGAAATAATTCCCCACTGCCCCCAGCAACCTGAGAAAATTGCAATTTTATTCATTATTAATAACACTGAATTAGAACTGCAAAAAATTTCACCATGTGGTAATTGTCTTGGTAAATTATTATTCCAACATTAACGGAGTCCTTGGATGATTTTATAGCTTCCAGCTAATACAAGCCATTAACAACCATGACCATCTTCATGTTACGGTTCTTTTTTGCATTCAGAACCAATATTAAAGTTCCACAGACTGAGACAGAAACCACTGTTAATCTATATCCAACTGAAAATGCAAATTCATGTCATCCTTTGGTGTTCATTTTAACTTCATTACTAAATATGGGACTGGATGACTGTTTAGTAAATATTCAAACAATATTAGTATTAAGATCGTGGAGGAACATTTCATCAACCTGTCCAACAGCAATGAAAGACTGTGCTTTAAATGACTGCATGCCTTCATTATGAGGAGTAGTTGTACTGCCAGCCACTCCTAGAGGCATCATGACTGTGTGCAAAGGCACAACAGACCCCTTCCACAATCTTTTAAAGGGAATGCACGACACATTTGCACATTCACTGACCCAACTATACTGGCTGGTGCAGTGGATTGTGTGTTAGCACAGGGAGTGCTACCCTGTAATTGTTACTAGACTCACATGGCTTTTATGTGCCAAAATTGCAAGGACGGCAGTGTGTCTGACCCCTGCTTAGGGGCTCAAAGGCTCATTGAGCAGAAATGAGGGGACAGGTACAATCTAGGCCTCTCTTTCTCTGCTTTGATACAAATGACCTTTATTTAGATTTATGAAACAGCATCAAATCCACACACACATTTTATCATATTATCTTTGTTAATAATCAATTAAAAGCTTTTTTACTGTGTGGAGGAAAGAAAGAAAAATATTTAATGAGTAACTAATGAAAGATTAGCAAAATCTCTTTCTTGTTCCCATTTAAAAATATAAACATAATGGAACAGGAGCAGCAAAGGCCTTATTTTTTAAAAGAACACATGGATTTTGTGGCTGTTCTTCGTGAAAATTTCTTTGCTACCACCTAAAAAAGGGCCACTGATTTGAGATGAATGACATAATATTGTACAGATAATAAATCCATACTAAACTTAGGAATATTCGCCTTTTGAGATATATTTTGATTTTAAATCATATTCCATGGTGATAGAACATTAATCAGTTTGAACAAGGAAAAATACTGTATTCTCTTAACCAACAATAAAGCAAAATAGCTTTCAAAGCAAGCGTTTTAACAAAGAGACAACAAAACACAGGTAAGATTGTTATGGGAAAATACCCTGCCTTAAGGGCCTCATAATAAAATAAATTAACGCAAACTTGAAACTTGAAACACAAAAATCTTGCCTTCAAATCAAAATTTCAAAAACAAAACCCTCAAAAGAATCTCAGGTTTGGTTTTACCTTGTTTTTGATCACAGAGTAAACAGCTTTGCATAGTACAACAATTTTTTCCTCCCTAGATTTTCCTTTTTCCTGTAAAGATGCTACAATGTCACCAATCTCAAGCTACAGCAACCCCCATCCTTCCAACAGGCAACCCTATACCTTACAATCTCTGCTGATCTAGAACCAGTTCCACCCCACCAAGGTACAATGAGACATGAGGATGCACACCACCTCAGAGGACTGAGCCCCAATAATTAGGCCCCTAACCGTCAAAATATGGCTGGCAAGGGTGAGGTGGGAATTTTGTTGTGTTTTCGTACAGGATGATGGGTGATCCAAACAAGATTGCCACCTAATGCTTTCTAAACAAAGATTTGGTTCAACAAACTAAGAAGCAGAAGACTTTTCATTGGAGAGATGACAGCATGGCTTTAATGACTCTCCCAGCCTTTTGCCAGCCCTTGGAGAGAGACTGAGTTCATAACCACATTGTTATTGCTTACATGGTACTGTGCAACATTAGCACTGGGCTCACTCATCACAGTCTATAGTGCAATTAAATTAAAATTATTGTATAATGAAAAATTATCTTGCATTTAACAGCGTACTTCATCCAGTGGGATCCAAAGCACTTTACAAACTATATTACCTGTACATACTAGTCCATCAAAGAGAGTATATTAAAAAAAACTTCAAGGTTGCACGGTATATTCAGATGTTAGAAAATGCCAAAGTTAAAGTCGCACATGTGACCTCATCTCTGTCCCCTTGTGCATATATGCCTTACAACATAGTTTAATTTTAACAGGATCACACATTTCTCAAATACAATATAATTCTGCATAAATGTATTTACAGTCTTAAAGACACATTTAGCATCCTGTATTTGTTTTCATTCTTATAACACATGATATTTACATATTTAACTTCTATAAGCATTATATATGAAGGAATTATTTTTTTCCACTCTTCTCTTCTTCAACAGCCACTGAACTGCCTTTGCTCAGCTCATATTTTCTGGGGTAGCAGGGAAAATCACCTTCAAGCTGAGTCTAATTCATAAAATTTCAGCCTGAAAGGTTAAAGTTGGGGAAAGTTATAAACAATTTAGATTATAAGAGAACCTTAACTGCAGCAGTTACTGTGCTGTCCATTGCTATAGGTTGCTAATGACAACAATGTATTACCTATCACATGACAAAGAAGGGGGGGGGGGAGGCGGCGATATTAAGCTTCCTATTACCTCTGAGCAGGGGATATGCTATAGCTGCGGGGAGAGAAACTGACTACAAACCTGAAATCCAACGGGGTGGAATTACAAAGTTAACACATATGGAAGTTGAACCAAGGAAAAGAAATACTCTTGGGGAGCAGGCAGGAAACTACCACTCTGGCATTTTCTTTTTCAAATCTCTGTGAAACGTAAGTGAGATAGAAAAAAAAAGTAACAGAACCAGGAAAGCCTATCCTGCAAAAATAGCAGATTTTGGATCACTTAATACAACAAAGAGCTCAAGTTCTGGTGGAGTCTTGTGGGAGTTAATACTGTAAAAGTAACTAAACTACTAATTATTACCATCTGATGCAAAGATGTTGTCAAGGCCTCACAGGCAGAACATAGGTTGTGCTATCATGTTGGGGCATTAAGCTGTTTGTGTAGAAGTTGGTAACTGACTTGTAAACTAAAAGTTTCTGGATATTAACCTGTTATGCTCCCAACATACTGTCAACTCTAAGCAAAACTTTCAATATGATGATAGAAACTCCTCCTTGCCTTATTGCTGGAGACAACAGAGATATGAAAAACAGATGGGTTAACGTACAGTAACTTCTGAATTGTTGAGTTTTATCATTGTAAAAATCATTAGGGCATCTTATATACTATTGATATATTGGGGGAGGACTGTTTCCCCATATTCTATTTTGCCATATATTTCTTGGGATCAGAGTAAATTTATTGCAATATTATGGTTTGATGATTTAGTTGGGAATTGGTCTTGCTTTGAGCAGGGGGTTAGACTAAATGACCTCCTGAAGTCCCTTCCAACCCTGATATTCTATGATTCTAAAGATATAAAGAAGAAAAAAGCTATGAACATAATCCTGAACCTAATGCTCTTAAACTTATTTGCTCTAAAAGTCTGGTGCTAAAGAATGCATTAAAGTTCAGAGTAGCAACTGTATTAGTCTGTATCCACAAAAAGAACAGGAGTACTTGTGGTACCTTAGAGACTAACAAATTTATTTGAGCATAAGTTTTCATGGGCTACAGCCCATTTCATCAGATGCATAGAATGCAACATATAGTAAGCGCATGCATATATATATATATATATATATATATATAATTCTTACTTCATTTGAGGCCATTGGCATCCTGTTATAAATTCAGATGAATAGATGATTTGGAAAAATGGTTTTGTTCTCTTTTGCCTTTGGATTGGTGGGAAGTCTCATAATTATTCCATGAAATATATATGTGATCTGCATTGTTTTCCACTTTTAGAACCTTTTGTTCACAGCAAATTCCCTTTTCTCCACCATGGCCTTGAAGTTCCCTTGAATTTCATGAGAATTTTAACCACTGACCATGGAAGGAGGACAGGTCCCGTTGTACACCTCTTCTCATTTAGGTATCCACATAGCCCAGTGACATTAGAAATGATTGTGTTTTCTTTCTAGTTTTCCTGAGAAGCCTTCCATCCCCCACTTTAGAAATCTGTAATTACAAGTAATTCACATATTACAGACAGAGAGTGTGAGCATCATGGTCTATAAGGGGTAGGTGCTGACAATTAAATGGGCGGGGACCTAGTTCCTCTAGTTCATCTGAAGAGCACACAGGACAGCAAGAAGCATAGGTGGCTTTAAGTTTATAAGCCTTTTTTGCACACCTCTGATCCTAGGCTATTTGTGTGTTGAGAGCCCAGGAATCGCTGAGTCAAGGGAACCCAAGCTACTACCCTTTTACCTAGCTACACACTATTATTAAAGGATAATATTAATATTAAAAAGGCTAATATGATTCTGGGGAATATTAACAGGAGTGTTGTGTGTGAGACAGAGAAAGCAATTGTCCCACTCTACTCAGCACTGGTGTGCCCCAAGCTGGAGTGCTGTGTACAGTTCTGGATGACAAACATTAAGAAAGATGTGGACAAATTGGAAAGAGTCCAGAGGAGAGTAACAAAAATGATCAAAGATTTAGAAACCCTGATCTATGAGGAAAGGTTGAAACAACTGGACATATCAGTCTTGATAAAAGAAGGCAGAAGGGAGACCTGATAACAGTCTTCCAATATGTTAAGAGTTGTTGTAAAGAAGATAGTGATTAATTGTTCTCCATGACCACTGAAGGTAGGACAAGAAGTAATGGGCTTAATCTGTAGGAAGGGAGATTTAGTTTAGATGTTAGGAAAAACTTTCTAACTATAAGGGTAGGTAAGCCCTGGAATAGGTTTCCATGGGAGGTTGTGGAGTCCCTATAATTGGAAACATGTGAAAACAAATCAGGGTTGGTCTGAGTTTACTTGATCCTGCCACAGCTCAGGGGGCTGGACCTTTGAGCCCTACATTTCTTCCTATGCACTGCAACTCTTCTGACAATGAGCTCTGAGTTGTCTGGGAATCTGTTGAGCCACTTCACCAGCTTAAGAGTCAACCAGTGCTCTACCACACTGGGACCACTTTGCCTTCCTTACCATTTCTCTAGTTCCTCTTTCAGCCTGTACTTCTCCAAGCTTCTCATATTCCTCTTCCTTATCTTGCTGCATAGGCACTGCTACTATCTTATCACACTGCTGTTCTGTCTCGGTCTTTTTATACCAAATGATCTGGTATTGATTGGCCAGTACCCGCCTGTCCGTCTGGATCGAAGTCCCACCGAACCTTAGCCCTTTTGCTATTCTCCACAACCTTCGTGGAATCTCCAATCTGGTCTATAGGGGTTCTAGCCCCATACTCTGTGCAGATCTTCCTGCACACAATGCCAGACTTGTTGTGCTTCAGTAGTAGCTCGTCCTGCTGCATTTACTCTGCCACTATGTGTGTGACTGTCTTAGGCCTCTCTGCACAGTCTTGCCCTGGGTCCTCTCTTAATGTGGTAGACCCTGTCATGGATCTGGTTCATGCCTTTCCTTGCTGCTATGCTCAGGCCTCAGTGCTGTCTTTTAGTCAGCCCTTTCAGCCCACGGTAGTTTGTCCCAATGTCAGCATCTCTGCTATTTGTCTGAGGTACATCCCATGGCAGGGTCGTTGTTTCCATATGGCATTCATTCTGCCTGGTCTTCCTCCCATGTCTGTGCTGCCTGCAGCATTCTCTCGCAGCTTCATCTTGGGGCTCTTCTATGTACTCCTGATGTTCCGGTTCATCCAGACAGTGCTTGACGATCACAAGCCGCGCCGCCTTCTTCCAGTCGTATTACAGTCTCGGTATTAGACTTGGAGTGGAAATCTCCGTGCATGAGGCAACAGATCAAGACTGGCCACTAGCTTCGCCCCATTTTCTCAGCCACTCCAGATCGAGTAACAGCCACCGCTCCATTGACAAGGTTATGCTCACCAGTTAGAACATCACCTCCCCTCAGACAAGCTGCTATAGAACAGACAAAATGCTACAGATGGGTATAATACGCTCATCTACCAGTGCGATGGATCTCCAGTGGTTTGGTACCCAACCAAATGGCATTTTGCTTTTGCGTGGGACTACCGTAAAGCTATATTGCGGGTAACTCGTCCAGACAACTATCCAAAGCCGCACGATGCGCATTGGAGAAGTTGGACGTGCCAGAGTTCATCTTCAATAACTTAACCAAGGGGATGGCACAGATACCGCAGATAGAACCTTCCAAGAAAAGAGTCCAGCAATTTTTCACCCATGGGGTTATCTGAATTTAATGTCTTCCTTTCGGGCTGCGATGCACCGCGCACCTTCCGGGCAGGTAGATGGGCTATAGCAGATGGAGAGATCAAGTTGCCTACTCGAATGCTGTGGCATTTTTCAGTCCCCGAACTAGTAACTGAAAACGCTTATTGAGGTATCAGGCAGCGGACTAACTGTAGCAAACAGTGTCCAATGTCGCGAAGCTGATTGAGTGAGCTGTTGGTCCGGAACCATTAAACCCCTACACCAGGAGATGCTATCCAAAAGTGGCCTGCCCAAAAGTCAAGACACAGGTCCAATCTTTTTATGCTTGGCCGGTATACAGGCGTATTTGTACACATCTGTCTCGCCCAAACGCTGCCCCTGACCGACCTGACCAAAAACCCACCAAATACCAGTTAACTATGACTGCTGCAGTGTCAGTGAGTAGCCTTATTACCCAAACTTAAGCGAGCTCAGTCTACCCTTCTAGGGCCCAGACTTTGACAAACCATTCTTATTGAACCACCGCTGCATCTTAGTCTTGGTATAGAGCACGTTCGCTGCGGAGACGGATCAGAACTTTCTCCATTCGTTTGTCTCATCAAAGAAACTAATCTAGAGAGGGAAGACCAATTGTCATTCAGTTGAAAAGTTAATGCTAGGCCATTGATGTACCCCTGGAAAACTATGCCCAATGTGTTACGCAGTGTTCCATCTTCAACTGACCATGCCGGCGCTAAGTGGGCTTTACAGCCAAGGGAACAACAAGAAACGCTTCTTCGTTTCGTTGGAGCTCTCCAAGATTCTTATTTTGAAAGTTCTAAACATTTCCGGAGGTTAACAAAAGCTGATCATCTCTTGAGTTTCCCGGAATTCAGTGCGTTAAAATTCTTCCTTAAAAGTCAAAGTCTGTGGTTACATGCTTAGTAGTATATGTAAAGTGCATGTGTTGTATTACTCTGTTAGTATTTCTAGGAAGAATCACCCAGTGAAATTTTCCACTGTCGTGATTTGGGGCGTTCATAAACAGATAGCTAAAAGGGATTTCTTTTTTACTGTAAAGGCAGTAACAAAAGAACCAAACACCGCAAGACCACTCAGGAAACGATTTTTCAAAGTAAGAGAACTCTGGGGTGTTTTGTTCTGCTGTTTTCTTCTTAATGAGGGATTTATTTTTCTATCCCAATCTTCTTTCTACCATTCTGTTCCCAATGTGAGATACAAAAGGGAAACTTATATTTGATATTATTGGATTTGGAAGGTTTAATGTGTATTGTAATGCAATGATATTCATATGTGCTTTTAACACTGCCTGTGTTGTATACTTTGCAGTATCATGTATCTTGTCCATATAAAGCTTCTTTTTAACTGTTTAATTTTCTTTTCCAGTTACAGGCAAGGGATAGGAATTCTGTCCAGAGTACGTCTTCAGAAACTGAGGGAGCAGAGGAGGGGGAATAAATCGTGCCTCCTGTTTGGGTGTTTCAAGGACTGAAGCACGGAAATCTCCTATCCCCGGCTGAAAGTCTGGGAGAAGTAAAGAGCAGGAAGAATGAGTTATTTCCCTTTGTTGAGGCTCACTCCTGAGTCTTGGGGTTCCCCAGAGGAAGGATTTGGGAGACCGAGAGTTTATCAGGTACTCAGAATCCTGATGGTGGCCAGCGAATAAGATCCAACTGTCATTGACCTTGGAGTTCATGCTAAGCACCCAGATTTTGGCGCAAGGTCCAGATTTGACAGACGCTTATTAATCTCTCTCCTTTT
>NC_133769.1:322345564-322360741 GCF_003597395.2 Chelonoidis abingdonii
ACAGCTAAGATACTGCGCAGAACCCTCAAACTCCCAGGCCTCTGGTAGAGGACCCGAGGTTGAGGAAGACACATACCACCCATAGGGGTGAGAGGGGAATTTTAATTTATTTATATATAAAACATACAGAGAACATGAAAAGGTTGGAGTTACCCTACCAACTCTAAGAGGCTAATTAATTAAGAGAAAAAACTTTTGTAGTGATAAGCAAGATAGCCCATTACAGACAGTTTGACAAGAAGGTGTAAGGATACTTAACATAGGGAAACAGATTCAATGTTGGTAAGGCAACTCCCACCTTTTCATGTTATCTATATCTCCTTACTATACGTTCCATTCTATGCATCCAATGAAGAGGCTGTAGCCCATGAAAGCTTATGCTCAAATAAATGTGCTAGTCTCTAAGGTGCTACAATTAAAGTTGTCTACCATCTGGATTACATATTTGGATGTCATAGTGGTAGTCACTTTAGAAATACTTAAGATAGAGAACACTGACCTATGAAAAAAATTCAGGAGTGAACAATATTTAATGACTCTAGTGGCCAATACTTCAGCTTAGCTTACCCAAAAGATGGCAGCACCTCAAGCAGAACTGTTCTTCCCTAATATCACAGTAGGTACTGGTTCAATCCTGACAGAGGAAGAGTACCAGTGAATCAACAATAACCCTTCCTGCAACACCTGGATTTTTCCTAGAGGTTCTAATTATTGACCTGACTTGATTTCGCAGTGCCTGAAAAGATATCTTGAGGTGGTCTGCCAGCAAGCCTCATTGTATCTATCCTGTATGGTGTATTGATATGCAATAAATCCTGAATTATGTTTTATAGACAGACCCAATATTTTCCATGTTCAATAAGATGGCAAGACATATATACATCCCAGATCTATATAAGCATATCTTGTATCTGTCCAAAGGTATACAAGCTTGTTATCTGCTGCTACCTCTTTCCTGTTTCTTATCTGTAGCATTCTCTTTTACCGGTAGTTATTTATCTTTTGCTGATTACTAACATCACTATCTCTACTTTCTAATTTATACTGAAGCACAACACAAACCAACAACTGACAATGAATATTTTACCTTTTTCAAAGTCTTAAAGATAACATATTTCTTAATAAGAGGCAGTGCTAGCCACCTGAGGTCCCTAAACAGGAATATTTTTGACCTCTACTCCTTACTTATACCTCACTCACGTCCTAAAGATACTAATTGCATTATTCCCACAAACCAACACATATTAATACACTCATTTAAAAGTCCATGTTAAATAAGATAATGGTATTTTGGGGGTAATACTAAATTGGGGTCCCCTTGAGCTGCTTGAGGCCCTAAACAATTGCTCAGTCTGCTTACGCCTAGAGTCACCACTGTTCTTGATGTAATGGAAGAACTGACCCCCTAAAAACAATGAAAATAAAAATATGATATATAGAAATGAATTTAATTAAAGTTAAAACATGAGCTGGATTAGAGACTGGAATCATTCCATACCTTTAGAAATGAAGAATTATGTTTAAACTCCTGTACTTGGTACTTGAAAATGAGAGTATGTAACATTTTAATTTAAGAACACATTAGTAAGGTTGCCTAATGTAATTCCTTACCAAATGGAAACTGGAAAAAAAAAAAAAAGTATATATGACTCAAAGCTATGTTTACTTCTGTGAAATACTGGGAGCATAGAATCAAGTCACTTGGTTTATTTATTTTAGTGAAAAGCACAATATTTCAATAAGCCAACCTTAATTAATAAGACTTAATTATTAATATTTTTTATTTCCAGGGCTAACATGATTATGTGCAATTTCTCAGCCATCTCCCACTCCCCAATTTTACATCAGTTAAGTGATATTCAGCATCAGGACTGTTTTAAGAAAGACTGCATAGGTATGCATATAAAATAGAAAAATGCATCATCGTGACAAAATATAGAAATTTGCTATTTAAATTCTTGTGGAACCAAGAGTTTATAGTCTCCATTAATGGAACCAATTTCTGGTAGTTTGGCACAGTACAGCAGAGGGCAAATTTTACACACTTCAGAAAGGAATAGATTTTTTACCCTTTAGTTGGGCAAACAGCATTTCAAAAGTTAACTCTGTAATAGATGACCTGAAAAAGCCTTCATGACAGATTTAACTGTAAAAGTATTTATTTATTGCAAACAATAAGATAAGATACATATCTTAATTATCCTCTAATAGGAAAGAAGGGACTGCAGCAAAATGGTGATAATACAATGTTATCTATAACTACAGAACACATGTAAAACATTTAATTTAGAATGGTGTGGTATATTTAATTTAGAAATCAGGAAATTATAAACCTCTATGAGCGTATTGCTTTGGAGCTCATGATAAATCACTGCATGGACTCCAGCAGGAGGCAAACCAACAGAGGTTTATTGTGGGCAGTCATCCCCTTTGGGGTGGAGGGGTGTCAACAGCAGTAGTCTCATTTAATCCATAAAAGGTCCTGAATAAAATACTGAAACATAATACCCCAGCTGAAAAAGGGAACAAAATAGTCCCAGGTAATAAAATAAATACAACAGTCCTGTTTCAGGCCTACCTTCCCTCAAGCAGACTCTGGCATCTAACAGTCTATGGCTAGGTCCTTGGCCCCAGTCAGGCCCTCCTTCAGAAAGTTAGCACAAAAGATCTGCTCTTGCTCCTAGCCTCCCCTCAATGGAGCTGGCTTAGCTCTCTTCTTTTAACCACCTCCTTCAAGCCTGATAACTCTTACAGGTGCAGCGGGATGGAACTGATTGACCCCACAGCAGTTTATCAACCCTTTCCTGACCAGTGTAGGGTTTATACAGTCCATCAAAACCTAACTCAATTTTAGCTTTATAGCTTTTATAACACACTTTGGAATGACAGGAAATGTTAGCAAGAGTCTGTTCTTGTGGGAAGTAGGGTTGCCAACTTTCTAATAGCACAAAATTGAACATCCTTGCCCCCCNCCAGCCCTGCCACTTCACCAAGGCCCCACCCCTGCCCCGCCCCTTCTAAGGCCCCACGACTGCTCACTCCATCCCCTTTCCTCTGTCGCTTGCTCTTCCCCACTCTCACTTACTAGATTATTTTCACTGGGCTGCGGCAGGGGATTGGGGTGCAGGATGGGGTGAGGGCTCCAGCTAGGGGTGCAGGCTCTAGGGTGGGGCCAGAAATGCGAGGCTTGGGGGTTGAAGTGCGGGAGGGGGTGAAGGCTCTGGGCTGGATGTTCTGGCTCCGCGATGGGGCCAGAAATGAGGGATTCAGGGTGTAGGAAGTAGCTCTTTCCATTTTATTGAATGAGGCTGAGGTATGGGGGGAGGTGAGAGCTCTGGCTGGGAGTGTGGGCTCTGGGGTAGGGCTGAGAATGAGGGGCTTGGAGTGCAGGAGGGGGCTCTGGGCTGAGGTGTAGGCTCCAGGAGGGAGATTGGGTGCGAGAGGGGCTCAGGGCTGAGGCGATTGGGGTGTAGGAGGAGGAGAAGGCTCCAGGATGGGGCCAGGTGGGATTGGGGTACAGGAGGGAGCTCTGGGCTGGGGCCAAGTGGTCTGGAGTGTGGAATAGGGGCTCTGGGCTGGGACAGGGGTGTGGGCTCTGGGAGGAGGTTTGAGTGTAGGAGGGGGCTCAAGCAGGGGATTGGGGTATGGCTGGCGGTGTGAGGTGAGGGCTCTGGGAAGGAGTTTGCATGTAGGAGGGGGCAGGGAGCTGGGGTGAGGGAGGGGGTGTGGGCTTTGGGCAGCACTGACCGCAGCTGGTTCCTGGAAGCAGCTGGCATATTCCTTGACTCTTAGTTGGAAGTGCAACCAGGCAGCTCTGTGTGCTGCCTCCGCCTGCAGGCGCTGCCTCTGCAGCTCCCATTGGCCACAGTTCTCAGCCAATGGGAGCTGCTGAGCTTGCACTCAGTGGGGGGTGAGGGGAGATGCGCAAGCAGAATGCCCCGGCAGTTCCTCTGTCTAGGAGCCGGAGGGATGTGTTGCCACTTCTGGCAAGCCCTGCGGAGCCAGGTAGGGAGACTGCCAACCCTGCACCAACTGGACTTTTAATGGCCTGGTCAGTGGTGCTGACCAAAGCCGCCAGGATCCCTTTTTGATGAGGTGTTCCATCAAAAAACAGACGCCTGGCAACCCTGGTGTCAAGTGCATAATTTCTATTCACCCACGAAAGCTCATGTTCCAAAACGTCTGTTAGTCTATAAGGTGCCACAGGATTCTCTGCTGCTTTCTATTAACGTTATCCCTTGGTGTACATGACATTGAGAAACAGATAGCCCTATTCAGACTTAAGCACAGTGCATAGGTTGTGTAACCTACGCCATGTAGCCCTGAAACTGCACTTCAGTCCTGACCTGAACCCAACTGTCCTATAGCGCTACTGGTCCTCTCTCAGTCAAAGATTTCTAAGCATTTCAAATTGAGTTGCACAGCTGTGATGCATGCAGGAACTGACACCAAGATGATAAGGCAAAGTATAAAAACCTGGATAGATTAGATAAATAAGAGGGATGTCTAATGAAGAGTAGATTGAAAATGTGAAGGTTACTTACTTGTAACTGGAGTTCTTCAATATGACATCTGTACATTCTTACTCTTTAGAGATGCACTAATGGTGCAGCCTAGACCAACTCCCAGGCTACACTGTTGGTACATCCAAAGATAACCAAGAGCAGAAATCAGTACAGGACACTTGATCACCACTATCTCATGTCACTTGTGATGAAAGCCACAATTGAAATTATGTTTTCCCACAATCTTAATAGTTCCACGGTTTCAAAAACGTAATACCTAGAATTGGATTTTTTTTTAAAAAATTACATATTTACTCCAAAATTTTGGATTCGGGCCATTCAATGAAATGGAGAGAGATTTTGTGTGTCTCAGAAATGTACAAGCTAAAATGGAAAGTGTCCTACTTTATATAGTTTATCCAAGGAATAAAAACTATCTTCTGCTGCCAGTATCTTCCCATATGCCTAAGTCCCCTGATATATTCTTATTTCTCCTTTAAACAATTTTTCACCATGGGAAAGTTCAGCACAGTGGAAGGGAGGGTAAATGTGGCTTTAAGCCACCTTTACACCCTTGAGATTCTGGGCTGTTCCAGAGAGTCAGTATGGTCTTTGATGTACATTTATGACAGTCTTCCAAGAGCTGCCTGCTCTCTGCTTCAGACACCCACGTAATGCTCACTACTATATCCCTGCCTGCTCCTGCCATGTCCCCTGGACCAAGGTTAGTGGGATGGGCAGCAGCCTAACAGTGTTTGAACATATACTGTGAGAATTCTCCCATGGCTGCTCGTGTGTTGTTTATGCCACTGAAACAGTATACAGACGACCATATATGGAAATACATAGAGGGTGAAGCCGAATCCCTCCCACATTGTGCAGGTCATATATGCACACTGGATTCTTTGGGGAAGGAGTTATGAAAACATTTCATACTCTCTTAAGCCTCCAGCACATTGCTTTGGTTCGGAAAGAGAGCTCTAGTTTTTTTTGTTTTGCCTTTTTAAAAAAAAAAACTTTTGAATCTCTATTGTCTTTTGTAAGAGGAAGGAGAGCAAGTCTCTATCCATCCTTCAGCCAATCAGCATGGTAGCTCTGTGATAGCAGCTTCACTGCTGTGAACTGCGCTCCCTATTATGCAGCTGGTGAGCCTTCATGTTTGCATGGGATGCTATAACTTGTCGTTTGCTGCATGTCACCTATAGTTAGTGCCACTGGGTGCAGACGAGCATGGAGGACAGTGCCAGTGCACAAGTCCAAAGAGATCCCTAGGCAGGGGATTGGCTACCAGATGGAACAGATTAGGTTTGGATACGTTGTATTAAGGAAGAGGAACAAGCCTGCAGGCATGAGAGAAAGGAGAGGGGAAGTTGTTTGGGAAAAAGTGTGGGCCACTGCTTTAGAAGGAGGAGATCACAAAATCCTCTCTCTTTGTGAAGTGGGGATAACAATACAGGAAAAAAAAATGGAGAATTGCTGAGCTGCAACAATTTTAGGAATCAATTATATTTTTCCATAATATAAACAAGGAAAAAATCCAGTCAATACCTGTGACGGAGTTTACATGATAAGAGGTTATGTGAGATGAAAGAAAATTATATATCGGTGACGAACGTTTTCCAATAGAAGAATGAAGAAAAGAAATCTTGTTATGTATTAGCAATGGCTGTTAATGAAGATGAATTGTTCCCTTCTGCTTCCCAATACTTTAAAGAATAAAAACCACAAGTTAACTCTTACACAGCACACATTGTATTAGGTGTAAACTGAACGTTAATTTCATCAGTCAGAATATCTAAAAAGCAAATGAATTAGGTAAGAATGATACAGTAGGCGGCAGTTCAGAAATATAAATCAGTAGATAATGTGATCATATTAGAGGAACTTATTTCTGATTGCTGCTTCACTGAGAAACAATGACTGCTGCTTATGCCAAACTGGTGTGACATGTTACTCAAAATCACACACCACGTTGCAATGACTTAAAAAAAATAAAGAATTATTGCACATAGACAAAGACTAATATTGGCAGCATAAACCAACATGCATAAGTTAGACAATTTATACAGGGAAAAGGTTTTAGTCACAAAAATCACAAAAGCTGTGTTATGATTTTCAAAATAAGATTCAGAGAATGTCAGAAACATGTTCTTGGAGACTAGAAACATCAATACAGAGAATAAAGACATTTATGACTCTGATATGACCCCCAATTCAATGAAAGTTTGAAAAGAATTCAGGGAAAATAATACCAACGTAGATTAAGGATCATCTTGGACAAGCTTATAACAGGAAGTGTTTGTGGTTTTATTAATTTAAAAAGCATGAGGATATTAATTACTGGTAAAACACTGAACCAGCCCTTTTTAGCTCAGAACCTGCTAGCACAGCTCCCATCAAGGGGAACTGATTGGAGCTGGCGGGTGTGGCTCATTAAAGGAGCCTAAGAGTAATCACCTGTGAGCCTGCTGGGGAGAAGGCCTATAAAGCTGGCAGGAAGGAAGTGGAAAGGAAGGGGGGAGAACAGGAGGAGTAAGGAACTGCTGCTGCTAGCTAGCAACAGGAACTACCTTTACCCCGGGTGGCTACCTAACTCCTATTGAATTGTACAGAGTTGTATATGATGGTGGTGGGAACGAACACAGGGAAATAAAAGGACATTGGGTTTTGCAAAGTAAGAGGTCTCGGGCTGATTTGTACTGTGAGCGACGAAGCTCTTGTCTACAAGCACCAAGAGCATTTTTGGCATGGTACAGGACACAAAAGACAACACAGCTCTATCCAAGAAGAGCTTACAATTTAAACAGTCAATGCTAAATACACTAGGAAAATGAGTGGAGGATTCAGTCTTTTTAAACATTGTTATGAATATAATGGTTGAGTAACAGTATTTTTAATTAGGTGGGTTAGAGATGGGGAGTTTTGTGAAAGAGGTTGGGTGGAGGGATTTCAGGGGAAAGTACATGGATGATGCAATGAATACTGGGTTAAAGGGTGGAGCTAGCTGAGAAGTGCTTGGAGTATCTGAGTGGTGAGTAAGTAGCTGGATGAGGTTCCATCAGGCATCAAAGAGGAGGGGGTGAAGAAGTACATGGGGAAGTTGGATGACTGGGGACTGTCAGGAAATGCCTTGGGCAGGGGTTGGTTACTGGGCCAGCAAGATGGGCGGGTGGGCTGCTGAGGTTGTGGGAGTTAGTGGATGGGATTCTGTGACTGCTGGCTTGGATTGGTGGGTGGTGCATGGTGATGGTGAGGTATGTACTGTCTCCCCACTCTACCTTCTTCTTGGTGTCACCATTGCTGTCTCACTGGATAGTTATCTGTCTGCAAGCTAACAATAGGAGCAGAGAGAGAGGAGATAGAGTGCTCCCCTGGTAAACTGAAGAGCAAGTGCCACTGAAGCGCCTAATGTAGGAAGAAGTAGTGTGCAGAAAGCCCTGCTGGATGAGTTACATCCCTGTAGAATTGCAGGAAGGAATTATAGGGCTTCCAAATGAGTGAATGCCATGGCAGATAAATGACACTTCGAACATCCTGTGTAGAGCTGCCAAGATAAGAAGGAAGGAAACAAAAGGAAACGTGAAGCAGGATTCACTGACGAAATGAGAGCAAAGATGTATGCAGAGCCAGAGTCTTGAATGTGAGAATAAGAAGCTTAAACTTGGAACAAAGGAGAAGAGAAAGTTAGTCGTTCAGTGAGGAGAGTGGTATCTAGTGGGGCCTCACAGGGGACTGCTGAAATTCAATATTTTCATTAATGACTTGGATAATGGAGTGAGAGTATGCTTTTATAATCTGAAGATGACTTCAAGCTGGGAAGGGTTGCCAGCATTTGGAGGACATGATTAGAATTCAAAACAAGCATGAGAAATTGGAAAATTGCTCTGAAATCAACAAGATGAAATTCAATAAAGACAGGTGCAAGGGAAAAATCAAATGAACTACTATGAAATGAGGAATAATTGACTAGACAGTAGTACTGCTGAAATGGATCTGGGGATTTTAGTGGCTCAAAATCGAATATGAGCAACACTGTGATGCAGTTGCAAAACAGTCAAATATCATATCCAGTTTTGGGCACCACACTTTAAGAAGGTTATAGACAAATTGGAGATAGTCCAGAGGAGAGTTATAAAAATGATTAAAGGTTCAGAAAATCTGACCCGTGAGGAAAGGTTAAAAAAATGGGGCATGTTTAGTCTTGAGAAAAGAAGAACATGGAGATGAGGACAACAGTCTTCAAACATGTTAAGGGCTGTGATAAGAAAGATGGAAATAAATTATTCTCCATGTCCACTGAAAGTAGGACAAGAAATAAATCAGCTTAATCTGCAGCAAGGGAAATTTATGTTAGATATTAGAAAAAAAACATTCTAACTATCAGGATAATTAAGTACTGGAATAGGCTTCCAAGTGCGGTTGTGGGAGCCCAACATTAGAGGTTTTTAAACAGGTTAGACTTGTTAGGCATGGAGAGGCTGGACAAGTGTTTCAGCCACAGAGACAAAGATGACCAATCGGATTTTAGAGATGTGGAGAAGGAATTGGCAGGACTTGGTCATTGTCTAGATGAGATGGGAGGAGCTGCTGTTCAGGCCAGGGAATTGAGACAAAGCAACCTCACAGACAATGGGCTGGGGAGACAATGGGAAGAAAGAAGAACTGAGTAGGGGGCGAGAAAGTGACAATGGATTATGGAACCAGCAGGAGGAAGAGGTTTATAAAGGAAGCAGGAGTAGGAAAAAGACATAGCTAAGGAAGCAGGAGGAAGACATGTGACTCAGTAAGCAGGTGTCAACAGATAAAATTCAAGGAGCATAACAACAAATATACTGACTGGAGGTAAAAACTGTGAAGAATTATCCCTTGGGAGTGGGGAAACAATTCTCTGGATGGTGAAAATTGTTTGAAACCAGAAACTCTAGATAATATGCCACTGTCTCAAACTATTTCTTTTCCTCAGGTCAATATTTTACCTTAATATTGTCTTTGTAGCCAGTCAGTGTGTATACATATCTATATCATACTCAGAATCATGCATGGACTATAATTTAATCGAGAGGCTTTGCTGATATCACATGCAATTATGAGAACGTCAGGAAAAACTGCTTTTTATAAAAATATTAGGTAACATATGGTTTAAAATCCTAGATTTCCACCCTGGCTAATGCTGCCCTCTCCCATCTTTGCAGCTTCCCTTTGCTGTTGGCCTCCATTCCCTCTGAGTGGCTTCTAACTTTTTTGACGCTGAGTTGGTAGGATCCTTTTCAGCACTGGAAGCTCTTGTGGTTGGTTTGCAAGACTGTTCTTCAGGGAGAACAGAAGCAGTTGATGTAGCAGAAAGTCGCAAGGTTTTTTTTGAATGTTCCTTCCCCTCCACACACATTCTAACACAGTATATTAATGTAAGTGAATAAAGCTTTTTCTAAGTTTCCCAGTCTCCTATAGAAGTAGCAGCAGAGGACTCTTTTAGATGCCTGGCTGAATTGTGGTTAAGCAGTGAATTGGAACTTAGAAGATCTGAATTCAATTCTCGGCTTGGCCATAGACATCATGTTAAGCATGCTTTATATTCAACGTAGCCTTCTTTAGAATGTAGCAATGTCAGAGTTGTTCAGATTATTACATTAAACATGCATTACCTCACACTTATCACCAGTGTGCCAGCATGCTGCCCATTCACCAAGTCTTGTTAGGTGTCAGAAATTCCTCACAACTATCCTGATTCAAAGCCCAGTGAAGTCAATGTAAAGACTCCCATTTATTTCACTGGGCTTTGACTCAAGACGTATTGTCTCTAGTCTTGTGTATCCTAAATAATTTTGTCTTCTGCAAAATTTTCCTACTTAGTGTTTATCCCTTTATTACTGATAAACATATTAAACACTACAGGCCCCAGCTCAGAACCTCAGGGCACCCCAGTTTTAAACTATTTCTTCCTTTATACAAAACAGTATGACTAAAATCCTGATGGTATTGAAGTCAATGGCAAACCTTCCACAGACTTCAACAGGGCCAGTATTTCACCCTAAGTTGTTAGTTAAGACTGGTGGATAGAAAACATACCACAACACACCATCTCAAAAGCAAAAAAATGAAAAACTAAGGAATCCAATTGTGACTGTAGACTCCTCTCAACCCAGAGAAACAAACCTCAACACTAGCACATCCACCACACCACGTAGTCATTTTCAAAGACCAGGATCTTAGCAAAAGTGTTGAGCAGAGTTTAGAGTTACACTCCTTCTTCATAACTTGTTCCCTAGCAGGTATCTAGCCCGCTTCAACAATTTCTCTATTCCCAATGTTGGAAAACAGAACTAGCAGACATAACTTGTTATCCACTGGCTACCTGCCATGCATAAGTCATCAGTTATGTTGAAACGTACTATTATTTTTCTTTTTGTTAATTAGTAAATTAAGTACATAACCTCAGGGATAAACCCTAAATCTCTCATGCATAGATTTTTCATTTTTTACCATCCACAGTTTTTAAGCTAGAGTGGCCCAGCAAACATGAGACTTAAAATACACACAATTTAAAGGACCATTTTAACTTGGTTAGAACTTAAATTATTTAAGAGAGTTACTTAAAAAAATCCAATCTTTACTCAGAGTTTGTGTTCTGTAAATTGCATTTTTGCAAATATATTTATTTTCACACAAAATAAAGAAATTAACTCTCAACTCATTGTTTCAAGGATACAAACAGAACCTAACTCAAGTATGGTGTTGCCACCACTTCTCTACAATTCTTCTATTCTGTCTCTTAGCCACTATTTAATCCATGACATTACTTTAGCTCTCTCATCATAATTACTGAGTTTCCTAAATCCCTCTTGTGAGGGACTTTCAAAGGCCTTTTAAAAATCGAGATAAATTATGCCCATTGGTAGGTTCTTCTTTATGCACTATTTTGTTGACATGTTCAAAGTATTCCAATAAATTCAAAAGGTTTACTTTTGCTTTATAGAAATTGTCCTAGTTTGCCCCTATCATTATATCCATTTAGGTATTTTATAATTATGTTTTAATTACCATTTGACTCATTTACCTGATACTGAAAAGAACCTTACTGGACTGAAATTTCTAGGATTACCCCTAGTGGAAGATAGGTACAAAATATGCTACCCTCTAGTTCAGGGGTCTCAAACTCCCGGCCCATGGGCCATCTGCGGCCCACGAGCCTCCCCAATGTGGCCCGTGGGGCTCAAGCAGTTTTGGGGTCAGGTCTCTCCCTTAGCTTCACCTGCTGCCTGCACCAGAGCAGCAAAGCTGAGCGGCATCTTCTTGCTCTGTCCAGTGGCTGTCGGCCCCTCCCTGTGGCCCAGGGACGGGGCTGTGCTTCCACATGCTGCTCCCGCCCCGAGCACCCCTGCGGGCAATGGGATGCTGCGGGGGTGGTGTCTTGGGCAGAAGCACGCGGAGGCCCCCCAGCCTGCCCTGCCTTGGAGCCCCAGGTAATCGCCGCACCCTCGACTCCCTCCCAGACCCTGCACCCCCATGTAACTCCTCCCATGCCCAAACTCCCTCCCAAAGCCTGTACCCCCTCCCCACATACCCCCTCCTGCCCCCAAACTCCCTTCCAGAACCTGCACTCCCTTCCCCTTCCCACACACCCCCTCCCAGAGCCTGCACTCCCTTCCTACACATCCTCACCCGCCCGCAAACTCCCTTCCAGAGCCTTCAACCTCATCCCCACACACACCCTAGCCTCCAAATTTCCTCCCAGAGCCTGAACCCCTTCCCCACATGTCCCTCAGTCCCCAAACTCCATCCCAGAGACTGCACTCCAGCAGGGCCGGCTCCAGGAACCAGTGAAGGAAGCAAGGGCCCGAAGAACGAACTGTTAATAAATATACTCAAGATAGCAAAAGAATACATACAATCAGAAGACCCAAACTGTCTATATTTCCATACAGAAATACCTCTCTCACTTCAGAATGTCTGCCTTGTTGTTAATGGATAAATATCTGAAACAAAATTACACTTACATAGAGAAATGGTGACTTTAATGAAAGAAAACTGACCATTCATAAATAGATACACAAAAGACAGTACAACCAGAGGGTAAAGGCCACATCTCTCTTTGAATGCTAACAAAAAGTTAGCAAAAGTGCACCTGATGAAGCACTGGTCATAAATATTTAAAGATCCTACATAGTTCCAGCTAGAGCTAAGTACTATTATTACTAAACTTAGTAGTGGAATATTGATTGTTCTGCACATTTCAGAGCCACAGCTGGATGGAACAATACAATTTTGTAATAGTTTAATATTCAGGTCCTTATTCGATTACACTCCATTGAAGTCAATAGGCAAATGAATAAAGAGATGGAATAAAAACTAAGAATGGATTGTCAGAATTTGGCCCACTAAAATTCTATACAAAATTGTCAGGATTTTTTAAAGAGATAACAAACACATTAGGTATAGCAGAACTGAGGCGCAGTTAAGTGGGAAGGGTACTTAATAAACATATGGTAGACTCAGGATATATTGATTTAAATAAAAGTGATTTAAATTACTTTTAAACCATGATTAAAATCATGATTTAAATCAGGAAGCAGGAAACCTAAATCATTTTAATTGCATTTTGTATATGTACTTTTTAGTTACTTTACCAACCAATACCTTTTGTTAGGAATCATTAAAATACGTTTTGCAATTAAATACAGCTTTCACACTAAATTGGGTGCTTTTTCCCCCCAGCTAACCAGGAGAATACACTATATATGCATTTATTTAAGCTATATATAGTGATTTCCTGTGGGCAGGACAAGCAAGGCAACAGTTGAATGGTCTTGAGCCAAACAATGGCTTTTGAATCAGCCATGTTCTGCTTGGGAGCCCAACATGAGAAGAGGAACCTCCAGCTTTTGTGCAGCATCCTCTCCAGCACCAGAGATGCACAGTAGGCTGTCCAGGTGTCCCAGACATGGTCGGTCTTGGTGCAGTAAACCACGGCACACCTGAACTTGTTAAGCTGGTCATGGGAGCCCAGTGCTGGTAGCCATTCATCTGACCTGGAAATGATGTAGAGCAGAGGCTCTCTCCTACTTTGTCTGTCACAGTAAGATGACGATTCTATGAGCTGCGTAGGATTCAAAATGGTCCTCTCTTTGTTTGCACAGATCCCCAATAATGTCAGAAGGTGGAGTAAGAATCTGGTCACTGATGGGGTCTCAATCTGTCTGTTAATAGCCATTTGTCCAGATACAGGAAGACAGCGTAGTGGTTGAATCTCATCTGGGCCATCACCGAGACCTTTGTAAAGCTCCAGGGTGCTGTCAGCAGCCTCATTTGAGATGTACTCTGAAATGGCAGTGCTCGTCACACCTCAGATCTGAGAAACCTTTTGAATATCCACATGAAAATAAGCATCTTTCATGTTGAGAGCTACAAACCATGTGATGTTCTTCAGGGAGGGAATTATTGATACCTAGGTCTCCAGAGAATGGAAGGCTGTATTTAGACTTCTAAGAGAATGCAGAGACTTGTCAGTCTGCTCACTGAAGATATTAGACTCATTAGAGGGCAAGACCTCAATGGTATTCTGGGTCTCCCTGGGGAACCCCAAAGAGTGAAGCTACCATTCATGCCAGATGGCTATAGTGATGGCTCTAAACACAGTGTGCATCCACTGCTGCCTGGAGTTACATCATAGATGCCAGTCTGCTTTCACGGATGAGGGCTTGGAACTAAGCCCTGTCTTCCGTGGAAGTTTGTCTCTGAAGTCTACAAATTAGAAATAAAATTGTGAAATCGTACTGTGCTAGCAATGCCTGATGATTACACTTTCTGAATTGGAGGCTGGCTGATGAAAATACTGTCCTCCCAAGATGATCAAAGCCTTTAACTCCCTTGTCACTTGATATTGTTTTGGGGTGCTACATTCTTGTCCCGGTCTGTAGCCATTAAGGAGTTGGGCATTGGGTGGGTAAATAGGAACTCTGTCCCTTTGGCTGGTACAAAATAGCATTTTTCAGCACTTTTTAGAGTAGAGGCAGGAGTATACCATAGTCTTGGTGGTTCCGAAATGGCTTTGTTCACTGGGAGGGCCACCTTACTAGGGCCATAGGGTTTCAAGAAGTCCAAGAGACTATATTGAGTATAACGAGCCTCCTCCAGAGGGATCTGGAGCTCAGCTACCACCTTTTGCAAAAGCTTCTGTTGCTGCCTGTGGTCAAAGGATACCAGTGGTCTGCAGGAAAGTCATAGCCAGGAGGAGGTCAATTCTAAGACTTCCTATGGGATCTGTTTGGGCTTGTCTCCTTCAGGGGGAAAGGCTTGTCTGGAACATTGGATTTGTCTGAGAAGAAAGTAGGTTCCCACTGTTCTGCTGGTGGAAAAATGCTCCAACTTGTGGATGTAGTAGGAGATGATCCTCTTCTTTTTAAGGTAGTTTCTTCTGGTGTTGAAATTTCCCTGAGAAGGACCAAGCTCAACAGGAGAGGAGATTGTGGATAGGGTAAAGCGTAAACATCTTCCAACTGCTTTGGAGGATAGGGTCAAAATTCAAAATGATTTAGACAAATTGGAGAAATGGTCTGAGGTAAACAGGATGAAGTTTAATAAAGACAAATGCAAAGTGCTCCACTTAGGAAGGAACAATCAGTTTCACACATATAGAATGGGAAGAGACTGTCTAGGAAGGAGTATGGCAGAAAGA